>NC_063183.1:31584367-31893319 GCF_023159225.1 Perognathus longimembris pacificus | reverse complement strand
CTTTGTTAACAGTCATATATCAGGGAGATCATGCCCCTTTGTTTTCTGTGTTCTAGGCTTGTCTCACTCAACATTATTTGTTCGAGTTCTGACCATTTCCCTGCGAATAACAGTATTTCACCATTCCTAATCGCTATGTAGTATTCCATTGTGTATAAGTACCATATTTTTTGGATCCATTCGTCTGTGGAGGGGCATCTGGGTTGTTTCCATATTTTAGCTATTGTGAATTGTGCCGCGCTAAACATGGAAGTACAAATGCCTTTTTGATATCTTGGATTTTGCTGTTTAGGATAGATGCCTAGGAGTGGTATGGCTGGGTCATAGGGTAGGTCAAAATATAGGGACTTTTTTTTTTTTTTTTGGCCAGTCCTAGGGTGTGGTGACTGCTTTCTCTGCTCCGGCTCAAATGCTTATTTTCTCTCTTATTACCCTCGCATCGTCTTCTCCCCCCACCCTCGGCCTGCAGGTCTGTCGGGGTGAGACGTGGGGGGTGTCTCCGTCCTGGCTGCGCGCGACCCGCGTGGCAATGTGACCGCTATCCTACTCTGGGAGCCACGGACATAGACCACGGAGTCAGCTTCTGAGAGCGAACTAACTTTATTGAGAAAGGGACAAGGGTAGATGATCCGGGGGGAAGGGGGTTGGCCAGGATTCCCATAGGCCACGAGCTGTCAGGTGACCTCCAAGGGGCTGGTCACTTGACCTCCAAGGGGCTACGTCACTCTGAGTGCGCCAAAACCAGGGCGGGGCTGGTAGGCGCCAGGCTGGCTGCCAGCTAAGTCGGGGGTCTCTTATCGGACCGGTTTCTCCGGATTCCAATGTATAGAGGATGGAAAGGCCGCATTCCCCAGCTGGGGGAGGTGCCTCAGGCCCCTTCCATCTAGGGGGGAAGATGGACCCCAACACTAGGGCTTGGACTCAGGGCCTGAGCACTGTCCCTGGCTTCTTTTTGCTCAAGGCTAGCACTCTGCCACTTGAGCCACAGCGCCACTTCTGGCCATTTTCTGTATGTGGTGCTGGGGAATCGAACCCAGGGCCTCATGTATATGAGGCAGGCACTCTTGCCACTAAGCCATATCCCCAGCCCTGGACTTTTTTTTTTGAGGCTATTACAAATGGAATTATTTTCCTGATTTCCCTATCTGTACCTCCTCTGCTGGTATACAGAAAAAGCGATTTTATAGGAATTTTTTTCCCCAGTCCTGGGGCTTGGACTCAGGGCCTGAGCACTGTCCCTGGCTTATTTTGCTCAAGGCTAGCACTCTGCCACTTGAGCCACAGCACCACTTCTGGCCATTTTCTGAATATGTGGTGCTGGGGAATTGAACCCAGGGCCTCATGTATAGGAGGCAAGCACCCTTGCCACTGGGCCATATTCCCAGCCCAGGGAAAATGGTTTTTTGTTTTTCACTATTTAATATGATGTTGGTTTTAGATCTGTCATATATAGCTTCTCCAAAGCTTTCATTATCACAGATGTTAGATTTTTTTTTCCCCCAGTCCTGGGGCTTGGACTCAGGGCCTGAGCATTGTCCCTGGCTTCTTTTTGCTCAAGACTAGCACTCTGCACTTGAGCCACTGCGCCACTTCTGGTCATTTTCTATATATGTGGTGCTGAGGAATCGAACCCAGGGCTTCATGTATAGGAGGCAAGCACCCTTGCCACTAGGCCATATTCCCAGCCCCAGGTGTTAGATTTTTGTGGAGGGCTTTTTCTGCATCTATTGAGATGGTGATGTGATATTGTCTTTGGCTCTGAGGATGTGGTATATTACGTGTATTGATTTACATGTAATAAACCACCTTTGCATTTCTGGAATAAATCAACTTGATTATATATTTTTTTCCTGTCATGGGGCTTGAACTCAGGGCCTGGGCCCTGTCTCTGAGCTTTTTTACTCAAGGCTATCACTTACCTCTTTGAGCTATGGCTCTGGCTAGTTGGAAATAAGAATCTCATGGACTTTCTTGCCCTGACTAGCTTTAAACCATCATCCTCAGATCTCAGCTTCCTCGGTAGCTAGCTTCCAGTGCCTGGCTATGATTTTTTTTTAATTAGTTATTGAGGGCTGGGAATGTGGCTTAGCGGCAGAGTGCTTGTCTAGCATGCATGAAGCCCTGGATTTGATTCTTCAGCACCACATAGACAGCAAAGGCCAGAAGTGGCGTTGTGGCTCAAGTGGCAGAGTGCTAGCCTTGAGCAAAAAGAAGCCAGGGACAGTGCTCAGGCCCTGAGTCCAAGTGCCAGGACTGGCCAAAAAACAAGCAAACATATTTTGGGGAAAAAAGGTGGGGGGAAGGATGGAGGTATACCTCAAGAGGTGGAGCCCCTTCCTAGCAAGTGCAGAGCCCTGGGGTCAACCTCCAGTCCATACACGCGTGCGTAGGAAAGATTCAATTGCAGGATGACGGGGCCGCTGAAGGCTTTCTGCCCAGGTGTCCACAGTGGTCCTGGGTACCTGAGATGGCCATGCTGCTTGGTGAGTCTCAAACGGTTGAGCCCTGGCCTCTCCTCAGTGCGGTCAAGAGCTCTACCGCTTGAGCCCCGGCCCGTTTATACCACAGTCAACTGGAAGTAGGAGCCTCGCGGCTGGGCTGGGCTGGGCCGGCTCGGAGCTCAGCCTCCGGAGCAGCTGGGATTGCAGGCGTGATGATGACGGGGCCATCTTCTGATCCCCACACCGGCCCGGTCAGGCGCTGGGCCTCTCGGGGCCGCGCGCCACCCCGCTCGCGCCCCGGCGAGGGCACCGTTGCCACACGCAGACGGGGCCCCGGCCGGTGTCCAATGGGCCCTGGGGTGGGTCCCTCCAAGATGGGGAGGCTGCGGGCCTGCGGGTGCACCGTGCGGGCCCCACAGGAAGATCGGGGGATGGCTGGGTGGTAGCCCTGGGCCCCGTGGACTCGGCCCGTCCTGCTCGCGTGCGCGTGTGTGCGTGTGCGTGCGTGCGCGCGCGTGCGCCCATGCCCTCCAGTGCCCGCCTCGTGGGGGCGCGTCGGTGGGGCCTCCCCGGGGAGGGCGCCCGTGACAGGGGCGCCGGCAGACACCGGACGCCGCGTCCCTTCGCCCGCCCCTCCCCGCAGAGCTGAGCGTGCCCCCCGCCGTGCCCTACCTGGACGGGCCCCCCACGCCGCTGGCCTTCTACCGGGACTGGGTGTGCCCCAACCGGCCCTGCATCGTCCGCCGCGCGCTGGGCCACTGGCCGGCCCTCCGCAAGTGGTCGCTGCCCTACCTGAGGTGGGGCGTCCTCCCCCCGGGCGGCGGGGGGGGGGGGCTGAGGTGGGGCGCCCTCCCCCCGGGCGGCGGGGGGGGGCTGAGGTGGGGCGTCATCCCCCGGGCGGCGGGGGGGGGGGGGGCTGAGGTGGGGCGTCCTCCCCCGGGCGGCGGGGGGGGGGGCTGAGGTGGGGCGTCCTCCCCCGGGCGGCGGGGGGGGGGGCTGAGGTGGGGCGTCCTCCCCCGGGCGGCGAGGAGGGGGGGGGCGGGGCGGGGGGGCGTGCCGGGGGGTTCGCCGGGCCCCCCGCCCAGTGCCGGGTCCCCCCCCCCCCCCGCAGGGCCGCGGCGGGCGCCACGGAGGTGAGCGTGGCGGTGACCCCGGACGGCTACGCGGACGCGGTGCGCGGGGGCCGCTTCGTGCTGCCGGCCGAGCGCCGGCTGCCGCTGGGCCGCGTGCTGGACGTGCTGGAGGGCCGCGCCGCGCACCCCGGCGTGCTCTACGTGCAGAAGCAGTGCTCGAACCTGCGCGCCGAGCTGCCCGCGCTGCTGCCCGACCTCCCGCCCCACGTGCCCTGGGCCTCCGAGGCCCTAGGTGAGGGGGGGGGGACGGGGTAGGGGGGGCGGCGGGGTACGGGGGGGGGGGAGGATGTCCGCCCGGCCCCGGCCCCGTGACTCGCGCTCCACCCCGCAGGAAAGATGCCCGACGCGGTGAACTTCTGGCTCGGGGAGGCCGCGGCCGTGACCTCGCGTGGGTGCCGGGAGCGTGGGGGAGGGGGGTGGGGGGCGGGGGCGCCCGGCGGCGGAGGGGAGGGGGGTGGGGGGCGGGGGCGCCCGGCGTGGGGGGGAGGGGGTGGGGGGCGGGGGCGCCCGGCGGCGGAGGGGAGGGGGTGGGGGGCGGGGTCGCCCGGCGTGGGGGGGGCGGGGGGTGGGGGGCGGGGGCGCCCCGGCGTGGGGGTGGGGGGCGGGGTCGCCCCGGCGTGGGGGGGGTGGCCACGCGTGTTCTCGGGGCGGCGCCGGGGCTTCCCCCGCCTCGGTGAGGTCCGGCTCCGGCGGGTCGGGCTCGGGGTGCTGCCGGCCCCTCCCGCGCCCCTCGAGGCCGGGGGTCCCTGGGCTCCGCGCTCACGCCCGGCCCCCGCGTCTGGTCGCAGTGCACCGGGGATCACTACGAGAACCTGTACTGTGTGCTGTCGGGGGAGAAGCGCTTCCTCCTGCACCCGCCCAGCGACCGGCCCTTCATCCCCTACGGTAGGCGGAGGGCGGGCGGGGGGGGGGGGGGGGGGGCCGGGGTTGGGCGCGGGCCGGCGGGCTGTGGGGCCCTCCGAGCGAGCGCCGCGACTCCCCACCCCTCCTCCGCCCGGGCCTCAGAGCTGTTCGCGCCGGCCACGTACCAGCTGACGGAAGACGGGGCCTTTAAGATCGTGGACGAAGAAACCACGGAGAAGGTGAGTGCGCGCCCGCGCGCGGGGAGCCGGCCCGGGAGCAAGCCCCGCGGCCGCGAGCGCTGCCCGCCGCGCCCCTAGGTGCCCTGGATCCCGCTGGACCCCCTGGCCCCGGACCTGGCCCGGTACCCCGGCTACAGCCAGGCGCGGGCCCTGCGCTGCACCGTGCGCGCCGGCGAGCTGCTCTACCTGCCCTCCCTGTGGTTCCACCACGTCCAGCAGTCCCACGGCTGCATTGCTGGTGAGGAGCCCGGGCCGGGCCGCGGGGGGGGGGGGGGGGGGGGTTGGTCATCGTGGTCATCGCGTCACGTTCTCAGCCCGCGTCTCCCCACAGTGAATTTCTGGTACGACATGGAATATGACCTCAAGTACAGTTACTTCCAGCTGCTGGACTCCCTCACCAAGGCCGCTGGGCTCAACTGAGGGAGCCTGGTGACCGCTGCCAGGGACGGGGCTGGCGGGGCGCTCCACCCCCCCGGAGCCCAGGACCACCGGCAGCAGTGTGCCAGCCTTCCCTGCCCCCCCAATGCCAGGGACGGGGCTGGCGGGGCGCTCCACCCCCCTGGAGCCCAGGACGACCGGCAGCAGTGTGCCAGCCTTCCCTGCCCCCCCCAATGCCAGGGACAGGGGCCTGGGGGGCGCTTCAGCCCCCGGGGCCGGTCCACTTGAGAGCCAGCCTGGATTCTGAATGTGCTGGCTGGTGCCAGGGTCCAGCTTGGGTTGCGATCAGAAGTCATAGGGAATATCAGAATCGAGAGACACAGGGTAAAAAGACAAGCGACTCCAAAAGCAAGACTTGCAGAGCCATTTGGTGTAAACCCATGGAGCAACTCATGGGGGGAGAGCGGGGGGGGTAGGGGGAGGGGGATGAGGGAGACGCTAACAAACTGTAGAAGAAATGTACCCACTGCCTTACATATGAAACTGTAACCCCTCCGTGCATCACTTTGACAATAAATAATGATTAAAAGAAATTGGCAGTCATGAGAGGTGTCAGGAAGGCCAGGAAATGGCAGGCGGACCGGGGGAGGGTGTCCAGGAAGGTGCCACACAGGTCACACGGGGGAAACAGGTGCCTCTCACCGTGCCGCGGCCCCAGGTGGGTGAGTCACTGTCTGGAGGCTCAGCGTCCCGGCAGCCCTGCGCGGCCTGGGCCTGGTGGGGGCGCGGTGGGCTTGGCTGGGCCTGGTGGGGGCGCGGTGGGCTAGGCTGGGCCTGGGGGGGCGCGGTGGGCTAGGCTGGGCCTGGGGGGGGGCGCGGTGGGCTTGGCTGGGCCTGGGGGGGGCGCAGTGGGCTAGGCTGGGCCTGGGGGGGGGCGCGGTGGGCTTGGCTGGGCCTGGGGGGGGCGCGGTGGCCCGGCCGGGGCTGGCAGGGGAGCGGGGGGCGCGGTGGGGCCCGGGCTGGGGTCTGAAAGGCCCCGCGTGGCCGGCTCGGAGGGAGCCGTCAGCAGAGCTAGCTGCGGTCCTCTGTGTCGCCTTCCTCAGCCTGGTGAGGGCTTGGGGGTTCAGGCAAGAACGTCAGGGTGGCCCTAACCAGGCTGAGCCACTCCCCGGCTTGAGGACTCGCCTGCTGTCCAAGCCCACCCCCCGGGCGGACGGGCTGGCCGGGGGCCGGGGCCTCACTGACCCAGATCCAGGGCAGCCCAGGGGGTCCGGTGCCCTGGAGATAACCCGGGTGGAAGTGACGGAAGCCCTGCCCGCCCCGCCCCTCCCATTGCCCGCAGGCTCCCTCCCCACCCTCTGGAAGCGCAGGAAGAGCCCCTGGCCCTGGGGGCCACCCCCAGCCTCATCCCCGGCCCCCACTTGCGGGGGGCGGCGGGCAGGCGTTGGCACCGAGGAGGCTTTTGAACTTGGTTTTATGTGGCGGGGCCACGCCCTGGCCGGGTCACGACACGACGAAGCCCGGGTGCTCAGCCCACATTGCTCAGGGCTCCCGTCAGGACCGGGCATTCCTGCCGTACAGGCACCGAGAGGTTGTGAAAGGCCCTGCCCGCCGCCGCCCTGCCCGCACCGCCCTGCTCCTGTGGGCGCGGCCCCCGTGGCGCTGGAGACCCCTCCTCCGCACGGGGCCGGCGCCGGCTGGGTGGCCGCGGGGACCGGAGCGCCCGGGGCTGCCCCGGGAGGGCCGGGCGCCCACTCCCGGGCGGGCGGGCGGCAGGTCGGGTGGCGGGCGTGGCCTCGGTGGCGTGGAGGCGGCCGGTGGGAGGGCCGGGAGGAGCCTGTGCCAGCTGGGCGCCTCGGCGTTGGCGCTGTGTTAAAAGCCAACAGTCGTAGTCCCGAGCCACGGCCCCATCACTCCTGCCCCGAGGACTCAGCCTCATGGCTGTGGTAAGAGGCCTCCCCGGGACCCGGCGCCGTCCAGGGCCCGTGTGGGGGGCGCTGCTGGTTGGCTGTTCTTGGCGGCTGCGGGCTCTCGGGTGGTGGGCTGCTCATGGGCGGCCGGAGGCAGTGCCCTGCCCCGGGGCCCGAACACAGCGCCCCGGCCGCTTTCCCGAGGCCCCTGGGCTAAGGGACCGCTTGGTGCTGTTTCGGGATGGGGTGGGGCGGGGGGGGGTGGGGGGGTCCGAAGGCTGCCACAGGTGCATGAACTTTCCCCGTGGGGACCTGGGGTGTTCCTGGGCTGGATCCACGGGGCACCCTCTGGCCTTCCCCCGGCCCTGCCGGGCCACCATGCTGCCCTGCCAGCCAGGAAGAGCCCTCCCGAGAGCAGCCAGGGCCGTGGGGTCCCCCCGCCCCGTCCATTTCCAGGACTGGTGGGCCGAGCGGCCTGGCTGCCCCCGCCGCTGCGGTGGGCGGTGTGGGGGAGGGCGGGAGGGCGGGAGGAGTCACAGTCACGGCTGGTCTGTGTCCCGGTCCTGACCGGGCCTTGGATCTGGCCCCGCCTCCCTGCCTCAGTTTCACTGTGTCACAGGGCATTCCTCGGCGGTTGTGTGGTAGGGCGGTGGCCGCCAGGCGCTGGTGTAAGTGGGCAGGGGCGTGGGGGCCCCCCGTGGGGCGGGCCTCGGGGTCCGGGGCCAGGCCGGGGGGCTGCTCCACTCCCTGCGCTTCCTTTGCAGGCGAAGGTGCCGGGAACGTGCCTGCTCACCGTGCGCGTCCTGCAGGCCCACGGGCTGCCTTCCAGGGACCTGTGTGCGTGGCGCGGGCCCAGGAGCAGCGGGATTGGGTGGCAGCCCCGGTGGGAGGGCAGGGGGCCGAGGGGGGGAGCGCGGACCCTGGGCGGCGGGGCGGGAAGGGCACGTGGCCTCCCTGACGGCTCGCTCCTCCCGCAGTGACCCCCTCGGACTGCTACGTGACCCTGTGGCTGCCCACGGCCTCCAGCCGCCCGCTGCAGACACGCACCGTCAAGAACAGCAGGGACCCCGTCTGGAACCAGAGCTTCCGCTTCCGCACCCACTGCAAGCTCAAGGTGACCGGGGCGGCCCCGTCCCCCCCCCCCGCCCCTCCCCACCCCCACCCCTCCTTCCCGAAGCCAGCTACCCTGCCGCCCTCTCCAGAATATCCTGGAGCTGAAGGTCTTCGACCAGGACCTGTTGACCCAAGATGACCCCCTGTTGTCCGTGCTGTTCGACGTGGGGACCCTGCGAGTGGGGGGAGTCCCGGCGCCAGAGCTTTTCCCTGAGTTCTCAGGTGAGGGCTCCCCTCTCCACCAAGCCGGGAGCTTCCGGAGGGCAGCCCGGCCCCCGCTTTGCTTTCTTCTCTTCAGTAGAGCATCCAGAGGGGGGCGGCGCCCTCCCCCCCCCCCCCCGCTGGCGTCTCCCCCGCGCCCCCCGACCGGCTGGCGTGTCCACGCACCCCGCTGGTGTGTCCATGCGCCCCGCACCCCCCACCTGGCTGGCGTCTCCCCGCACCCGCGCCCCCCGCCCCGCTGGCGTGTCCCCGCGCGGGCGCAGCGAGCCCTCCTCAGCCCCGCGCTCGCTCCTCTCTCCGCAGGCGCAGGGGGCGGCTGGAGGTTGAGTTTCGGCTGCAGAGTCTGTGAGTCGGGCGGGGCGAGCTCCGGGAGGGGGCAGCGGGGCGCCCACCCGCCCCGCGGAGGAGGAGGGGGTCTGGGGACCCGCGGCTGTCTCTCACCGAGGGTCCCTGGGGTTCCTTTCAGGCCAGCTGGAGCGGAGTGGCTCGCCAGCAACGGCATCCTGGTGGTGAGTGGGAACAGCACTTGGGGGGGGGCCTGTGGCCCCGGGGGCTCCCCCGACGGCCCGGGATCTCCAGCGAGTGCTCGGGCGGAGGGCGGGCGGCAGCCGCGGAGCGGGGGTGGCGGGAAGCAGGGGCTGGGGGGGGACAGGCGGCCACCCGAGGGGCTCACTTGACTTCCCAGGCCCGGGAGCTGTCGCGCCTGCGCGTCCGGCTGGAGCAGATGGGGCCCCCGAGAGGTGAGCCCCCGAGAGGTGAGCCCCCGACCGCGGACGGCCGCCGCTGCCCTCGTCTCGCGCCCTCCAGTTCTCCGCAGCGGCTGCAGCGCGGCGGGTGTGGGGTCCCCGGGACTGGGCCGCGCTACCCCCCCCAGTAGACCTGCATGTCAGGGGAGGGGGCCTCGGGTCACAGCGCCCCGGCCCCCCAGCTCTCCGCTCCCTGTTGGCAGAACCCGAGGGCAGCGTCCGGCTCGAGGTCCCCGGCGCCTGCGAGGGCCCCCAGGAGGCCGGCGGGGGGCACCGGCTCCTTCTGCTTCCACTGCCCGGCCTGCTGGGAGGAGGAGCTGAGCATCCACCTGAAGGTGGGGTCCCCCCCCCCCGGCCGGCAGCTCCCGCAGCGCCCCGCCCCGCCTCCACCGCGTGGCTCTGGGCTGAGCGTGGGGGGTGCTGGCCTCCCGTCCCCTCCTGAGGAGAAGGGTGACGCCTCTCGGGGTCCCCGCCTTGTCCCCTCAGGACGACCCCCAGCCGCCCCTGAAGGTGCCCCTGCAGGCCCTGCCCCCCGGCCAGCCGGTGCGGCTCGCCTTCCCCGCATCCCAGGTACCGCGCCCGGTGGGGGGGGCTAGACACAAGCCCGGGCCCTGGGGGGGGGGGGGGCGGGCCCTGCGCGGAGGGAGGGCGGCCTCCGGGAGGGGGGCCGGCGCGGTTGGAGGGGGGCTGGCACTGAGGCGGGGGCGTGGGGTTTCCAGGAGCCCTGGATGCGGGTGGAGCTGAAGAAGGAAGAAGGGTGAGCGGCGGGGGGGGCAGAGCGGCCGGGAGAGGCAAGGCGGGGGGGGGGGGGGGACGGGGTGCGGTGCCCCCCGAGAGGCGGCGGCGGCGGGGTGGGCTGTGGGCGTGCTCAGCGGAGGCGCTGCCGCCGGCCGTCCCGGGCTGGAGGTGGGGGTGAGGGAGGGACGGCGGGGAGCCCGCGCGCGCGCGCGTGCCGTCGGGGGCACTGAGTGGCGCGTGGCCTCCGCCCCAGGGCGGGCGAGCTGGCGGTGCGGCTGGGCTGCGGGCTGTGCGCAGAGGAGCGCGCCTTCCTGAGCAGGAGGCGGCGGGTGGCGGCCGCGGCCCTGAAGCAGGCCCTGCAGCTGGACAGAGACCTGCGAGAGGACGAGGTGAGGGGGCTCAGCAGCCCCCGGGGGGCCCCTCCCCACCCCACCCCACCCTCCCCAGGCGCGTGCAGACCCAAGGCCTCACGCTGACTGGAACCTCGGTGCCCGTCTAGGCTCACGGTGGCCTCCTGCCCGCCCGCCCTTCTCTGCTCCCCTTACTTTTGTTCTTGGGGGCCTGAGCTAGCGTGGGGTGTAGGGGGCACCTCACACACGAGAACCCCACCCCGCCCCCACTCTGTCCTAGGCTGGCTCTCCTGGCGGGTTGTGCCTCGGGGGTCTGGCTGAGGAGTGGGGCGGCGGGAGCTTTGGGACGCCCCCTGGCCAGCGTCCCCTCTGTGGGTCCTCTCCCTAGGGAGTGGTCTCCAGCATGGCAGGAGACTTAGGGGGTGGCCTTGAGCTCCCAGAAAGTGATCCCCGGGTCCTGGGGCTGGGGGAGAGGAGCTCTCCTGGAGAAGCCGCCCTGGAGCGGCTGGGCCGCCTGGGCCTTGCGCTCAGGAGCTTGGAGCTTGGGGCGCAGCTCAGTGTAGCTTAGCGCCCGGCAATGAGTGTGGCCTTCCCCCCACTTCCCCCTGGGGGGAGGCCTTCCCCCCCACTTCCTCCGGGAGGGAGGCCTTCCCCCCCACTTCCTCCGGGAGGGAGGCCTTTGCCCTCGCTGACCCGGCCTGTTCCCTCTCAGGTCCCCGTGGTGGCTGTCATGGCTACCGGCGGTGGGATCCGGGCAATGACTGCCTTATACGGGCAGCTGGCGGGCCTGCAGGAGCTGGGCCTGTTAGACTGCGTCACCTACATCACGGGGGCCTCGGGCTCCACCTGGTGAGCTGCTGGCGGGGGGGGGGGGGGGGGGATGGAGGGGGCGGGGGGGCCGCGGGCAGCGCCTGGGGCTTGGGGGAGAAGGGGAGACGGGGTGTCCGGGAGCGGGACTGGGCCGAGGCATGTCACGCACGCCCCGCGCTCCCCGCTTCGCCCCTCCCCAGGGCTCTGGCCAACCTGTACGCGGACCCGGAGTGGTCCCAGAAGGACCTGGCCGGGCCCACCGCGGCGCTGAAGGCCCAGGTGACCAAGAGCAAGCTGGGCGCGCTGGCTCCCCGCCAGCTGCAGCGGTACCGGCAGGAGCTGGCGGAGCGCGCGCGCCTGGGCCACCCGCCCTGCTTCACCAACCTGTGGGCCCTCGTCAACGAGGCCCTGCTGCACGATGAGGTGGGGGGGCCTGGCGGAGGGGGGCCGCGCCTGGTGGACGGGGTGCGCAGGGTTCTGTTCCGGAAGACGCGGCTCAACGTCCCCCCCTTCCCCAGCCCCAAGACCACAAGCTCTCAGATCAACAGGAGGCCTTGAGCCGCGGCCAGAACCCGCTGCCCATCTACTGTGCGCTCAACACCAAGGCGCGGAGCCTGACGACCTTTGAGTTCGGGGGTGAGGGGCCCCCGGGCCGTGGGGGTGGGGCGGGAGCCCCCGGGCGTGGGCAGGGACCTGAGGCGTGGGGCCTCTTCACAGAGTGGTGCGAGTTCTCCCCCTACGAGGTGGGCTTGCCCAAGTATGGGGCCTTCATCCCCTCCCAGCTCTTCGGCTCCGAGTTCTACATGGGGCGGCTGGTGAAGCAGCTCCCCGAGTCCCGCATCTGCTTCCTGGAAGGTAGGGCGTCCGGAGGGCAGGGGGAGGTGGGGAGAGGATGCCCCGCCCGCCTGGTGACCCCCCCCCCCCCCCCCCCGTGGCCTCTCGCAGGGATCTGGAGCAACCTGTACGCGGCCAGCCTCCAGGACAGCCTGTACTGGGCCTCGGAGCCCGGCCAGTTCTGGGAGCGCTGGGCCCAGGACCGAGCCAGCCTGGGTAGGTGCGGGGACGAGCTTCCTCACAGGACGCCAGGGGCGGCGTGGACGGGGTCTCTCGGGCCTTTGGGGGCCTCCACTGTCCCCCTCCGCTGTCACCACTTCCTGACACCCCCCCCTTTGTCTGTGCAGACAAAGAGGAGGTACCCCAGCTGAAGATGGAGGAGCCACCCACGACGGCCGGCAGGATCGCGGGGCTTTTCACTGACCTCCTGACCAAGCGCCCCCTCGCTCAGGCCACCCACAACTTCCTGCGTGGGCTCCATTTCCACCAGGACTACTTCCAGCACCCGCACTTCTCTGCCTGGAAAGGTGCCGCGCCGGCCCCCGCTCTCCCGTCTCCCGCGGTGCCCTGGGCCCTGGTAGCCGCCCACCGCCCGCACCCCTCCTGTGACCCCGGGCCCTCGCCCCGGCCCCCCCCCCCCGCGCTCCCCCAACACGGCAGCTTGACGGGGATATAGCACAGGAGGGGGGGTGTGACCCAGACTCCCTGTGTTGGGGTGCTTTGTGAGTCTCTACCGGACCGCAGAAGCCTGCCCCTCCCCCCGTGGCAGTTTCCACTTCTCACCCCGACCCCAAACCTTTGCAGCTACCAAGCTGGATGGACTCCCCAACCAGCTGACCCCCACGGAGCCCCACCTGTGCCTGCTGGACGTGGGCTACCTCATCAACACCAGCTGCCCGCCCCTGCTGCGGCCCACGCGGGAGGTGGACCTCATCCTGTCGGTGGACTACAACCTGCAGGGAGCCTTTCAGGTCGGGGGGTGCGGCGGCCCCAGGATTTCCTTAGACTCGGGGTCCTGTGACACCCTCCCTGGCGCGCACACCCGGTGGGGGGCTGAACCCCGGGGGCGTCCTGGTCTGCGCAGCCCTGCTGGGCGTTCCTGGGGCTCGGGAGAGGATTGTGCGGGCGCAAGGCCGTGGAGGGGTGCGGCCCTGTGTGGCCACAGCCCACCCTCGGGGCGCCCTGACACCCCCTCCCCCCCCCCCCCCGCCTGCAGCAGCTGCAGCTCCTGGACAAGTTCTGCCAGGAGCAGGGCATCCCGTTCCCCCCCATCTCCCCCACGGCGGAGGAGCAGCGGCAGCCCCGCGAGTGCCACGCCTTCCACGACCCCGCGCGGCCCGAGGCCCCCGCGCTGCTGCACTTCCCGCTGGTCAACGCCTCCTTCCGCGAGTTCTCGGCCCCCGGTGCGTCCCGGGGCCCCCGCCGTCTGTCCCGGGTCCCCTGCCGCCGCCGCGCCCCTCACCGCCCGTCCCCGTCTCCGCAGGAGTGCCGCGGACGCCCGAGGAGCAGGCGGCCGGGGAGGTGAACCTGTCTCCCGCCGACTCCCCGTACCACTACAGCCGCGTGACCTACAGCGCCGCCGACGCCGACAAGCTGCTGCGCCTGGCGCGCTACAACGTGCTCTGCAGCCGCGCCGCGCTGCTCCACGCGCTGCGCCAGGCCGTGCGGCGGCGCCGCCGTGACCCCGGCGACCCCACGCACGCTCCCCGCCTCGGCGCCCCCACGCCCGCTCCCCGCCCCGGCGACCCCGGCGACCCCACGCCCGCTCCCCGCCCCGGCGACCCCGGCGCCCCCCACGCCCTAGTGACCCCGGTGACCCCCACGCCCACTCCACGGCCCGGTGACCCCGGTGACCCCACGCCCGCTCCACGTCCCGGTGACCCCCACGCCTGCTCCACTGCCTGGTGACCCCACGCCCGCTTCCCGGCACGGTGACCATCGCCACGCCCGGTGACCCCGGTGACCCCCCACGCCTGCTCCACGGCCCCGGTGACCCCCACGCCCGCTCCACGGCCCCGGTGACCATCGCCACGCCCGCTCCACGGCCCCGGTGACCATCGCCACGCCCGCTCCACGGCCCGGTGACCATCGCCACACCCACCACGGGAGGGCGGCCCAGGGCGCAGGGTGTGGGCGGAGGTGAGGACGGCGGCAATTAGAGGCTCTGGCGGACAGACGACGGCGTGCGTGAGGTCATTGCACACGCCCGCGGGGGCGGGGCGGGGGCGGGGGCGGGGCGGGGCTGCCCTGCCCCGCCCTCTCCCCGGGCACAGCTAGTGGGGCGAGGCCGCCGTCCAGGGGTGGAAAACCCAGAGCGCTGCCACACGAGCCCTGTGGCCATGGGGAGGGCGCCCTCCAGCCGCGGAATGTTCCAGAAGGCGGTCCTGAGCAGCCGGGGAAGGACGGAGCGGGCCGGTGGCGCCCACGGCAGCCCCGGGCTGGCGGGGGCGCGGAGGGGCGGATCCTGCCCCGCCACCCGGGCCGGGGAGGCCACGAGGTAGGCGCCCGGGGCCCCAGCCTCGGCCCCCGCGGGCACCCGCCCGAGCCAGGGCCAGGGCCGCCCGGGGGCCAGCGCTCCGTCCCTCCCCGTGCTCCCGGGGCTCCTCAGCCCGGCGCCAGCGGCAGGTCCGCCCCCCCCCCCCCCCCCGCCAGGCCTCTCCCCCGAGCCCCCCATGGGCGGGGTGCGCAGCCGCGGGGCTCGCCGTCCTCGCTCGGGGGAGCCTCCTCCTGCTCCCCGAGCCCATCTGGGGGGCGCTGCTGGCTGACCTCCCGTCCTCACACCCGAGGGCCGGTGGCCGCAGTGCTGCCCCAGCCCGTGTGACCCTCGGCTCCCCCGCCCGCTGCCGGGTGGGCTCCTGCCCCCCCTCCCGCGCCCTGCCCCCCCAGGCCTGCCCCCGCCCCCCGTCTTGGGGAGGGGCTGAGCTGAACCAGTCCTGCAGCCCAGCCATGGGTGCCGCCGCTCTGCTCCTCCCCCGCCAAGACGGCGCCCGCCACCGCCATCTCTGCGCCCCCTCCGCAGCGGCGCCCTATCGCCCGCGCTAGGGTAGAGAAGGGGGGCGGGGAGGACTCCCCGCAGCCGAGCCGCGTCTCCTCCTGGGCCTCGCGTCTGACCCTGCGCTCTGGGCGGAGCGCGACAGTGAGGCCCCGCTCCCGGGGTGCCCGCTCCCCACTCCTCGCCCCGCCCTCCCCGCGCCCACCTCTGGGGACAGGAGGTGGCCGCCGCCCAGCAGCTGGCTTGGCACCCCAGCTCCTCCCGCTGTCCCCAGCTCCTCCTGTACCCCAGCTCCTCCCGCTGTCCCCCAGCTCCTCCCGCTGTCCCCCAGCTCTTCCCGCACCCCAGCTCCTCCCACTGTCCCCCAGCTCCTCCCGCACCCCAGCTCCTCCACCCGCCCCAGCTCCTCCCGCTGTCCCCCAGCTCCTCCCGCCGCCCCGCGTTTCCAGCCAGGTCCTTGGAGGACAGCAGCGCCTGCCTGGGGAGGACAGACCGCCCTCGTCCTCAGGCGCCACGCACCTCACGGGCCGGGCTCCGGGAGGGTGGGCGCTGTGGGCCGGGCTCCGGGAGGGGGGCCGCAGCTCAGGGCTGGTGGTGATGCCCGCGCAGGGCACCCCCGTTCTGGGAGGTGAGCGGGGAGGGCAGGTAGCACCCCGGATTTCCTTGTTCCAGGGGGGCCGCCAGCTGCCACGGTGCCCGCAGCTTGGCCCGCCTCCCGCACCCCTGCAGAAGACCCCGCGGCCCCACGCTCGCCCGGACGCCCCCCAGGCCTCGCCCGCAGGACCCATGGGCCTGGAGTGGAGGCGCCGCCGGGCCCCGTCACTGCCCGCCACCCGCAGCGGGGCTGCAGCACCCACGGCGGCCTGGTCCAGAGCCTTCCCTCCAGCGCGGGCCCCACCCCGCAAGGGTGCCCGTCCCGCAGGGTGCCCAGCGCACCAGTATTTTCTCAATGAAATCTTTTTTTTTTAAATTCCTGAGTGTCTCATTGCCTGTGATCCGGGGACCCCAGAACTGCGCACCCCAACCCACCCACCTGTGCAGCCTCTGTGCCCATCCATCCACCCCATCCCCCCCCCCTTACAACACCTCAACTCACCCGTCCACCCCTCCACTCGCTCACCTGCGTGCTCAGCCACCCACCCATCTCCCATCCGCCCAACACCGCTGGTGGGCTTACCTTGTGACGAAATGAGGACAAGGTCTCTTGCCTTCAAGGGGCTTATTTTGTCAGTTGGAGGGCTCGAACTCAGGGCCTAGCTGCTGGCACTTGGAGCCACAGCTCCACTTTTTCTGGTGGTGAATTGGAGATAGTCTCGTGGACCTTCCTGCCTGGGCTGGCTTTGAACCACCATCCTCAGAGCTCAGCCTCCTGAGTAGCTGAGGTTACAGCCGGGAGCCACTGGTGCCGGCTCGTTATTTATCAAGGACGGAGGCTGGGCGGTCCAGCTGGAAGGGGGCGGGCATGGCGGCCTTAGCTGAGGCCTGGCATTGAAGGGGCAGAGATGCGCAGACTTAAGGCAGTTTAAGCTGCCCGGGGCTCGGAAGCCCACATGGGAGCTGCCTAGAGGGCTGCCCGTCCCCCCACCCCGGGGGACACACAGGCCATCAGACATGAGCTTGGAGGATGGAGGGGGCTGCCCGCCCTCCCCACCTCGGGGGCCACACAGGCCATCAGACATGAGCCTGGAAGACCGCGGGGGCTGCCCTGGTGAGAACCAGCCCTGCTGGGGATGCGGGGCTTCCGATCAGAGGGCGGTGGCCTCGTTCCGTGGAGTCTTTAGGGCTCTGTGGCGCTGAGAGGTGAGACAGGCTCCGTCCTCCGCGTCACCAGCCCGCGTGCACCCGGGTGGGGCTTGGGCGCCACACCCGGTGTTTCCGCTGGCCTCCGCGCCGCGGCCTTGTCTCCCCCACCCGGCCATGTGGAAAGCACTGCGAGAACCGGCGAGGCCCCCGCCACCCACCTGGGACGTGGTGCTCCCCAGCACCTTGTGTGTGGGGCTTCGGGGCTCACCTGCCTCCCAGACCCTGCCCAACAGCATCCCCTCGCCCATCCCGCCATCCCTGCCTCGTCCCTGCTGCAGGCCGTGGGTTCGAGCCTCACTGTGGGGCACACCGACTGGCCCCACCTGGCCGCGCCCCGGAGGTGTGTGGTTGTTGCGCCCCGGGAGTGAGGCCCTGAAGAGCCCCGCCTGCCTCAGTCCCTGCCCGGAAGAGGGATCCCGGGTAGCCCCGCCTGCCTTCTGGGTCCGGAACTGGGAAGGCGGCTCTAGCTGGCCACGCCTCCCAGCCTGAAGACCATGGGCAGCAAGATGGCTGCCGGCAGTAACCTGGGGGCGGTCCTGCTAGTACTTAGGCCGCCCCTTAGGGAGGTCCCATGGCCTTCCGCCCTTGACTGACAGCTCGGACCGCCAATCATCGCCCCTGGCCAGGTATGTGACACCCTCCTCTTCCTGCTGCCATTGCCCATACTTAAGATCCGGTCCGCACCACGAAACTGAGAGCAGTCTTGAACCTCTCCTGAGTCGTCTGATTGTCCCACTGCCGGCGAAAGGTTGGGTTGGGCTGGGTGCGGGCGACTCGCAGCTCGTTACCTATTCTGGGTTCACCCTCAGCAGGGTGCGCTTCCTTGCCTCTCCTGCTGGTTGGGAGAGCACCCGGGGTGCAGGAACCCCTGCAATTGGCGCCCGAACAGGGACTCAGGACACAAGACACAGGACACAGAAAGCACAGGACACAGGAACTATCGGTGAGCCCAGTGAAGCGAGTTTCCGCAGGTAAGAGTCTCCCCGGGGAAGAATGGGGCAAACTCCAAGCCGGCCGTGTAATCCAGCCTTCGGGGTGCTGAGATACAGGCTCCAAAATGCCGGACAGGATATCTCAGACTCCCAGGCGGTAAAGAGCTGGAGAAGTTGATACATTGTATCCCTTGGCTGGCAGAAGTGGATCCCACTTTTTTTTTTTTATTAATTGAACACAAAATTTTTTGACAAGGTGTTGTGCAAAATGGGTACAGTTACATAGTAGGGCAGTGTGTACATTTCTTGTGATCTCTTACATCCTGTTTTCCTATCCCTTCTCTAGGTCAGGTAGACATATAGGATCCCGCTTCTCCCAGGAGAGCGGATTAGCTTCTGCCTCATTAAGTTTCTCCCAAGAAGAGCCTGAAGAATTTGTTGTAGAAAAAGTACTGGACCTACTTGTAGTGAATGGGAAGGTAGAATATTTCCTGAAGTGGAAGGGATTTACAGATACTGATAATACTTGGGAACCTGAAAAAATACTTAGATTGTCCAAAATTAATTGAAGCATTTCTTCTCAAAATGCTGGTAAAGGAAAGGATGGTACAAAAAGAAAATCTTTATCGGACAGTGAATCTGATGATTGCAAATCAAAGAAAAAAAGAGATGCTACCGTACAATCCAAGGGGTTAAGCCATAATTGAGAGGCATAACAAGACCCTAAAGGACCAATTATTAAAACAGAAAGGGGGGGCAGCCCTCATGACCAATTAAGGACAGCCATGCTTACATTAAATATTTTAAATTTCTGCAAAGACCAACCTCCGACAGCCTTTCAGAGGCATTGGTCAGATCAGACACCTTATTCAAAGGTGCAAGTCCAATGGAAGGACCCCCTTACTGGATCATGGCGAGGTCCTGACCTGCTTATTAGCGTGGGAAGGGGTTTCGGATGTGTTTTCCCGATTGGGGAACCAAGCCCAATTTGGATACCTGCTAGAGACCTAAGATATTGTTCACCTGAACCCAAGAGCTCTCTCTCTCTTGAGGTACAATCTTTGTTCTCCCCAGGAATAAAGAAAAAGACCGAGATGGATCTCTTCCTGCTCCTCCCTGGAACCATGGGAGGCCTGTCTGCGTGTGTCAGCGGTGGATGACAGTGGTGACGGCCAGCCTCCCTTCCTTCCAGTGCCCAGCCCTGCCTGCTGTTTGTTTCCTGGACTCTACCTCAGCATCTTTTGTGGCACAATGTTTCTCTGTGGCAGTATCGCCTACAGCTTTGCCCAAGAACTGGAATGGATCACTGGCGCCTTGGCTGCCGTGGACCTCCAGAACCGCCAAGGCCTGGACCTGTTTCTACCTCACCGTCAGAGATGGGGGATGGCGCTGCCTGCCCACCTTGAGCAGCGCGGGGACGGACTAAACTCCAACCTTCCCTGGACTGAGCCAGATGGGTGGCTCCCCTACCCTCTCCCCTTCGTGGGAGAGACCCCACCCATGACCTTTGTGTTCGCATTTGCCCCTGTGCTTATATTGCCTTTGTATTTACACCTGACCATGCTAGGGCAAATAGGCTTCCCCTAGTTCTTAAGCAATGAGCCAGAGCTGTCCAGTCACCGGTGGTCTGGCAGCATTATGCTGCTTTTAGCCATTTGGGAACCCTAGGAGGTTGGTCAGGGCCCCTACCAGGATGTGCAGTCTACCGGTGTACAGGCGTGAGGCAGAAATAGCAGGGCCTCCTCTTATGCGCAGACCCCTGTCCCCCCGAGTTCCTTTGCTGGGGCCGGCAAGCCTTGCAGGTAGGATGGCCCGAAGAGCTAGGATGGTCAGCCAAAGACGGGTAAGATTCCTCAAGGGGGGAACAACCTAAGACAGGCGCATTCTCGAGTAGGACATCCACCTGCTTATTAAAAAAACAAAAAAGGGGGAGATGTGGGGCACACTGACTGGCCCCGCCTGTCTGCGCCTGGAGGTGTGTGGCTGTTGCGCCTCGGGAGTGAGGCCCTGAAGAGCCCCGCCTGCCTCGTCCCTGGGGGCGTGCTTGCTTGCACCGCCTCCCGGAAGAGGGGTCCCGGTTAGCCCCGCCTGCCTTCCGGGTCCGGAACTGGGAAGGCGGCTCTAGCTGGCCACGCCTCCCAGCCTGAAGACCATGGGCAGCAAGATGGCTGCCGGCAGTAACCTGGGGGCGGTCCTGCTAGTACTTAGGCCGCCCCTTAGGGAGGTCCCATGGCCTTCCGCCCTTGACTGACAGCTCGGACCGCCAATCATCGCCCCTGGCCAGGTATGTGACACCCTCCTCTTCCTGCTGCCATTGCCCATACTTAAGATCCGGTCTGCACCACGAAACTGAGAGCAGTCTTGAACCTCTCCCGAGTAGTCTGATTGTCCCACTGCCGGCGAAAGGTTGGGTTGGGCTGGGTGCGGGCGACTCGCGGCTCGTTACCTATTCTGGGTTCACCCTCATCAGGGTGCGCTTCCTTGCCTCTCCTGCTGGTTGGGAGAGCACCCGGGGTGCAGGGACCCCTGCACCTCACATGTCTGCTCCAGCTCTGCCTCGTGGTGTGCCGAGCCCGGGGATGTCCCAGGCCCTGGTGTGCCTGCCCCCCACCCCCCGCCCCGTGAGCTCTCACCTCAGCCCGCAGCACCTGCCCCGCAACGGTGACGGGAAGCTGCCTGTGGACAGAGCACAGCCTCCCCCAGGACTCGCAAAGAGGCGGGTCAGGAGGAGGGACGGCCTGACAGATCAGGACCCCTGAGCAATGGCAGTGGGGTGCTGGTGAGGAAGGAGCTACCGCCTTGTGTTGATGGAGAAGGCTGCGGCACCATCCCCGCCGGGGCCAGGGCTTCCGCGCGGGGGAGCCCCGGGCGACTCCGTGGGGCAGCTCAACCGCAGGCGCTGAGACCTGGCGCGGGGTGGAGGGGGGAGAGCAAGGCACCAACATGCGGCCAAGGAGGCAGACGGTTGGGGAGCAGCTAGTCATCTCCTCCTAATTCCTGCCCAGCCCCCCCTCCACCTCTACCTCCCCTCCACCTCCACCCTCCCCTCCGCCTCCAACCCCCCACCCCCACCGGCACCGGGCTGGACCCGGACAGACCTGTGGAGCCTGGGGATCCTCTGCTTCAGCACCAGAACCTTCTGCGGGGCTGGCTGTAGGGCGCGGAGGCTGCAGGGCGCCCCATTCCTGCGGCAAACGGCACCCCTCCGCGCTGTGCCAGCTGCGGGCCTCCCGCCGCCCCACCTAGGGGAAGCCACGGGGCCTTCTCGGTCCACAGACGCCTCCGCGTCCAGCCCGGGGCCTGGGCCAGCCTGGCGCCCCTCGCCCGGTCCCCCGGCCTGGCGCCCCCCGCCCTGGCCTGTCCCCGCCCTGAGCAGCCTGTCTGTCTGCGTGCGTGGCATCTCGGGACGCAGCAGCCAGGCACGGGCAGCGAGGGAGCTCGGGGGCAGCGAGGGAGCTCGGGGGCTGCCCGGGCCTCTGGACGGCCAGGCGTTGGATCCCGGGCCTCAGAGTGGGGCCGTCGACCTCGGTTCCCTCTTGCGGTAGCTCAGAGAGCTGACATGTGGAAAGGAGTCTGGAGGTGAACAATGGGAGAGCAGGGCGCCCCGACAGTCCTGGGCAGCTGTGCGCCCCTCATCGGCATGGCCAGGGTGGCGCTGGCCGCCAGGGGTGAGGACGCACGGGCGACATCGTCCTCCTCCTCCAGACTGGAGGTGGCGCTAGAGCTCCCGGGCCATTGCTTGAGGGGCTCCCCCACCTCCCCCTGCCCCCTGGGGAGACTGCGGGGTCGGGTGGGGGCCTGGCTCTCACAGGGCTCCTTGGGCCACAGGCCATTCGTGAAGCTTTCTCTGTCACCGGGAGGGAGTTTCTCGGCCACAATCCTGGCGCAGGGGAGCAGTGGAGCTTGGGGTCACCCGCAGGGCGGATGGGCTCCAGGGGGAAAGCCCCGCTGTCGGCTGTTGGGGGTGCGCATGAGGCAGGTGCCGAGCCAGGGGCGCCTCCCTGCTGTCGGAGAGCCTTGGGGTTCACATGGGGCCACCCCGCAATGCTTCCTTGAAGTCCTTGATCCCCCCCCCCCCAGTCTTGGTTTCCAGCCTCTCCCAGGTGGGGCGGGCGCCGTCCCTCCAGCCTCTGTCTGGAGCCTGACGCCCCTTTGTGCGAGTCTCACCCCGAGGAAGGAGGGGAGAGTCGGGGGTAATGGACGGTGTGAAGAGGAGAGCACATCGCCTTCCCTCTTGAGGGCCACGCGGTGACCCGAACCCCAGAGCCGGAAGGAGACAGCAGTGATTGTTTCAGAAGTTTATTGATCAAGTGCTTTCTCTTGACACTTGTGAGGTTACAAAAAAAAAAAAAAAGAGACATTATTAATTGCGCTGGCTAAATGATCTCTCACCGGAAACGTTCTTACATTAGGTCTTTGGTTACTTGAATAAACTCCATGATTTTTGTTTGTTTGTTTGTTTTTGCCAGTCCTAGGGCTTAGACTCAGGGCCTGAGCACTGTCCCTGGCTTCTTTTTGCTCAAGGCTAGCACTCTGCCACTTGAGCCACAGCGCCACTTCTGGCCGTTTTCTGTATATGTGGTGCTGGGGAATCGAACCCAGGGTCTCATGTATATGAGGCAAGCACTCTTGCCACTAGGCCATATCCCCAGCCCAAACTCCATGATTTTTCTGTTGAAAGAACGTTATTTATTTTTGTTACAGCAGGAGAAAAATAACAGTGGAAAGTTGTCCTTATGTCCACAGTAATGTATTCTGTGCGTGGTGAAGGGAGGGTGGAGTCCACGGGGAAAGGCTGGGCAGCAGATGGCAGGTCATGACTTGGGGTGCAGCCTGCCCTGGGCAGGGTATTTGGGGCCCAGGGAGAGGTCCAGGCTCCCTGGGAGAAGCCAGCCCGTAGGGGAGAAAGGTCTGCAATCAGGGGCGACAGGGCCAGGGCCCCACGGGCTGGGGAAGGAGTGGCGGGAGGCACGCGACCCGACCCGGGCCACGTGCGTGCAGGACTCCAACGCCAGCCTGCAGGAGGAACCCCAGCCCGAGGGAAGCTGCCTGCGGGGAGACGCCGGGCTGGGAGGAAGGGACCCAGCCCAGACGGAGGGCGAGGGGAGAGGAGAGGCTGGCTCCGGCCAGGGGAGCGTCTGGGAGTCGAGACTTGGGAGGTGGACTGCACGGTCGGGCTGGAGCAAGGTGGGGGAGCCACTTGGCCATCTGTGTCCCCCCAGAGGCAGGGCTTTTCAGATGGGCGCGGAGGGCCTCAGTGGACCAATCAGTCACAGACGAGTGGA
This sequence comes from Perognathus longimembris pacificus, assembly GCF_023159225.1. NCBI lineage: Eukaryota > Metazoa > Chordata > Mammalia > Rodentia > Heteromyidae > Perognathus > Perognathus longimembris. The sequence goes on along the minus strand of NC_063183.1, from coordinate 31,870,550 downwards.
CTAGTAGAGGAGGCGGGGCTTAGCTGGAGGAAGCAGCTCACTGGGGACTCTCTGGGGAGGGTGTATCTTGTCCAGAGCCGTGTCCCTCCCTCCCATCCTCCACCTCCCTCCCTACCACTGGTATTCTGCCTCGTTTCAGGGTACAGACAGCTGACCGCGAGCTAGAAACTCTGCCACCCCGAGTCCACGCCAACCTGCCCTCCTTTACGGTGATCCGGCCCAGCGACGGAAGGCAGGAAGGGCAGCGCGGAAGGCAGGAAGGGCAGCGCGCTGCAGGCAGGCGTGCGGGCAGGAAGTGGGGCGGCGTGCTGCAGGCTCAGCACTTGGCGTTGGTCCTGGAAGACGCCCAGCCTCGCTTGGTCACCAACCCCAATGTTTCCTTTCTCCGGAGCCTTTTCTTTTCAGCACTAGGCTTTGAATTTAGGGCCTCGCCCTTGCCGGGGGGGCGGGGGGGACACTCTGCCACTCGAGTCCTATCATCATCAGCCCTTGTTTGCTCTAATTCCTTTCAGACGGGGTTCTATGTGATTTGCCTAGAGCTTGCCTGAACTGCGATCCCCGTCCCATGTCCTTCTATATAGCTGAGATCATAGACGTGTACTGGGATCATGCCAGGATCATTGCCTGGATTATCCCAGAACCACAATCCTCCCGAACTGGGGCTGGGAATATGGCCTAGTGGTAGAGAGCTTGCCTCGTATACATGAAGCCCTGGGTTCGATTCCTCAGCACCACATATATAGAAAAAGCCAGAAGTGGCGCTGTGGCTCAAGTGGCAGAGTGCTAGCCTTGAGCAAAAGGAAGCCAGGGACAGTGCTCAGGCCCTGAGTTCAAGGCCCAGGACTGGCAAAAAAACAAAACAAATAATCCTCCTAAACTCTCTCACCTGTAGGTCTAGTGACCCTTACTTGATCCATGTTGTGAGAGAGAATATGGAAAGTGTTCTAGGCATTCACACAAGTGAGACTAAAAGAGGAGACTCTTAGGAGAGGAACACAAAGGCGCAATGCCTGCGTGCCTCTGGTCATACAGGAATAGCATTTGTCAAAATGAACTCTAGGAAATGGACACAAGGCTTTTTGTCTTTGCTGCGGTTTTCACCTTCTTTTCTTTTTGTCTTATTTGTTCATAAATATATGTCTATGGGAGGACAAGAGGAGGCATGGAAATGGAGGGACAAAGGGTGACCAAATACAGCAGGGGTATTCCCTAGACGCTATGGTGAGAATGAACTGCACCACTGGCGGGTGAGGATGGGAGGGAAAAACTGGGAGAGAGCGAGGGAAGGGGGAGGGGACATTGTCCAAAAAGAAATGTGCTCTTTTCCCAACTTACATAACTGTAACAATAAACAAATGTGAAAGAAAGAAGAGAGTACAAGCTTGCCTTCCTTCCCAAGAGCATCATCGGATCCCGGGAGAGGGCTAGCCTGCGCCTCTCCAGTGGGGAGCTGGGGTCACACGGCCCGAGAAGCTTCCCGGGGTGCAGAAAGCAGAGCTATGGCTCCACAGTCCCCCCTCACCTCGGGGAGGTTTACACATGAGCAAGCGGACAAAGACAAAGTACACGCGCGTGGGATGTAAATATGTGCATGTATTTATGCGTATAGGTAAGCGGGCGGGGTTAAAGCAACAGGACAATTGGAAATAGCCAGTCGGCCCTCCCTGACACCCGGACAGAGGCTCTGGACAACGTGGGGCTCCACGGGTTTCCTCTGGGGAGCCCGCCGCGCCGTGCTGCTCGCATTACAGTCCTGGGACCCTCAATCCCCACCCCCACCCCATGTGACTCATGAAAAAGTGCTCATTCTGATTTAAAAAACCATGCGAGACGGCCGGTGCTTGCGGCTCCCGCACAGCCCTAGCTACTGGGAGGCTGAGACATGGAGCGCCGCGGTTCCGAGGCAGCCGGGGTAGAAAGATTTCCTAGACTCCATTTGCAGAAAGCTGGGCCGGAAGGTGCCAGGAGAAAAGGGCACTGCGTGATTACTTCTCTGAAAGCTGAGTTCCTTAGGAAGCCAGCTAGGGAGCGCACACGCGGACATCACGGAGGCCGGGGAGAGAAGAAGAAACAAGATGTGGTTTTTGGAAGGCTCAGGGAACCGTCCTGATGTCACTGGATTTGGAGGCCGGCGGTGCGCGAGCCGCAGCCCCTGCCCTGGGTTCCAGCGCCACGGCCTCGGCAGCGCGGGAAGCCACCCGCCTGCCTCCCCGAGCCGCCCGCGCGGGCATCTGGGCACAGTCCCGGGGCTCAACCCCGGCCTGGGCGGGGAGCACCAGGAAGGGCTGCGGCCCCGTCCTGCCTGGCCACGGGCATCCATGAGGCGACCCCCGCGGGCGCCGTGAAGGCTTTCTACAAAAACACTTTTGGAGAGGGATTTGTCAAGAATGTGTATTTTCCTACAAAATCCGGTGTGGCATTCCAACCAGAACGCTGTCTCCTACCCAACGGTCCCCGCGAGGCCGAGGCCCTGGGACCCCTTTGCTTGCATTCTCTCACCCCAGGGCCTTGCACGTGGCTTTGCTGCCTTGAAGTCCCGCCATCCACTGAGAAGATCTGGGGGCACTCAATGGCCTTGGGCCACGCTGCTGGCGGGAGGGAACCCCCTCTTTTCCGTGCTAAGTCTGCCCAGACTCTGCTAGCATCCGATGGCTAAGCTCATCAGCAAAGCAAATTCACCGTGAGCTGAAATGCCAACAGGAGGCCGTGCCGGGGGTGAAGGGAGGCGACGAGCCCCAAATTCCTAAGTGAATACAGTTTGGGGGTGCTGGGCACCCGTCTTCTCTTTGGTGGTCGGTCTGGAGCGAGCAGAGACTCTTCGCTCCATCGCTGTCTACTCTACATAGAGCGGGAAACACAGTGGGTGAAATAAATAAGCCACCTGTCTCTGCTGCCTCCCAGTGCCCCGGGATGACAACCGGGGGGGTGGGGGTGGGGAGGCTCGCAGCTCCGGGGAGCCCGGCGCACCCCCGCGGCTCCACCCACCCCGTGCCCACCCGCCCCGCGTCTCCAGGCTTGTGAGTGTTCTTTGGCTAATTTCCCTTTCTTCTCGAAACTTGCAACCGTCCTTCCCTCCTAGGACTTGCACAGAAATTCGGGGAGTTTAGAGGCGAAAGGGGCTCATCGGGTGTCTAAGATACGCCCTCCAAATTCCACAGCGGGGGAAGCTGAGGCACGGAGCTGAGACACCACGCAGCGAGCCGGTGGCAGAGCAGGCTGCGGGCCGCGCCCCCCCCGCCCCCCTCAGTCGGCCTTCGACAGGGACTTCCTGTGAGACGGGGGCACCAGGTGCGGCGGCAGGCTGGGGGGCAGCTCGTAGCCGTCCAGCTTGATCTTGATGAGGTGCTTGGCCAGCGCGAACTCCTCCTCGTCCAGCATGCCGTCGCAGTCGCAGTCGGCCAGCTTCCAGATCTTGCCCAGCACGCTGTTGGGCAGCTTGGAGGTCACCATCTCCCTCTTGGCGTTGACCCCCGAGATCTTGCCGTTGACGGGGGACAGCGTGTAGAAGAGCTCGTCGTAGACGGGCTTGTCCTTGGCCACCACCCACTCCTCGTCGTCGGCGCCCTCCTTGGCGCCCTCCCCGTAGCCCTGGTTGAAGGGGCCCTCGGCGGTGCCGTCGAAGGCGCCGCCCTGCACCAGCTGCGTGGGCGTGCTCATCTCCTCCTGGCTGATGAGGCTCATGAGGGACGCGATCTTGTGGCTCAGCATGTTGTCCACGGCCTCGATCAGCTTGGGCTTCAGCGAGTGGAACTTGGTGAAGTCGTAGTTCTCCAGCTGCTCCTGCGGGGGAGAAACCGCACGCGTGACAGGCTGGGAGAAGGCCTTCTCTCCCCTGCCTTCGTGGGGGGGGGGGGGGGGCGAGGACCTGAGCTGTGCCACCGAGTGCCACCGAGCCCTCTCGACTTCAGGTGCTTTTCCTGGTAGAGCTTCGTGTGTCCCACACCGACGGGACCACGCATGCTCGCTAGAGGAGGTGTCGCCAAGGAAGAAAACCATCCCACATGTTTAGTTTCTGCCGGCTTTGAAAAGGGACTTCAATTTACTTACAGCGAAAAAAGGTAAACAGGAAATGGGGGGGAAAGTCAATGGGGGGGAGAAGGCAAGTAATTAGGAGAGAGAAGAGACTGTCCCATTGGACACAGGAACTGAGAGTTCCGTGCTCCTTGGCTGCCCGGGGTCCTCCCGGGACCCCCCTCCCCGCTGTCTACAGCACCTGCCCATCACAAGCGATGAGCTGTCCCTGGTCCTGAACCGTGCCAGCTTCCTGCCACCCGGCGCTGAGGGCATCTGGCTTTCCCCCCCTCCCCTGAAGTTTCGCCAAGTAAATGCAGAAATGCCCAGGCACGTTTTGGTTTTCTCTTGAGAGGTTTAGCGAAGTACTTCTGTACGGAGAATTCTATAAGGAGCAGAGAGAGGCCACCATTCAAGTATGTGATTTTCTGGAGACGAGGTAGGAAGACTTCAGGGAAAAGTCTTGACTTCAGAGAGAGCAACGTATAGGCTATTAGGAACTTGAGTGTGCGAGTCTGTGAATAGAAATGGCCCATCTATGTTGTGTGGCTGTTAGGAACAAGCTTTGATAAGAAGAAATGCCAGGGACAGAGAATATATATTATCTCCTTGAAATGTAGGGTGTTTGACAGTGTGATTGTATATTAGAGAGAAAGCCTATAAATAAATAGACATGCATGATGAGAAATATTACGAGACTAATTCTAAGTGATTGTATTATTATTATTATTATTATGTTTTAATTTCTGCTCACTAGTTCTTTTCTCTCTTACAATGAAAGTATAATGTCTATTCACCCTGTCCCCTGTAGCTGGATGTGGTCACTGTTCCCAACAGAATCAAAACCGTGGCCTCCAGGGCGTGCAGGGCGGGAATCCTATGCTGGATCTGGAAGGGGAGCCCCGGCTTTGGAGGGAGGGAGCCGGGACAAGGCCGAAGCCGAGCAGCCGCCGTGTCTTCCACACACTTGACGGCTGCGCTGAAACCCAGCGTGGCCTGGGCTCCGTGACAATGGTGGGTAGCCCAGGCTGCTTTCTTTTTTTTAAGTATCAAATATGGTCAAAGTTTTATTGGGTTGTGTTTCTATATTTATACTTCCAGGCTGCTTTCTACAGTGCATTCTGGCTCCCGTGTTCTGCATGGCCTCTGGCTGACTAGCGGTGCTCACACAGCACCCCAACCTCAGCACTCTGGGCTCCTGCTGCCAGTGCCTAGGCCAGCAGAGAGGACCAAGGAGCGAGCTGAGGAGGAGGAGGAGGAGGAGGAGGACGGGGAGGACGGGGAGGAGGGGGAGGAGGAGGGGGAGGAGGAGGAGGAGGAGGAGGAGGAGGAGGGGGAGGAGGAGGAGAAGGAGGGGGAGGACGGGGAGGAGGGGGAGGAGGAGGGGGAGGAGGAGGGGGAGGAGGAGGAGGAGGAGGAGGAGGAGGAGGAGGGGGAGGAGGAGGAGAAGGAGGGGGAGGAGGAGGAGGAGGAGGGGGAGGAGGAGGAGAAGGAGGGGGAGGAGGAGGAGGAGGAGGGGGAGGAGGAGGAGAAGGAGGGGGAGGAGGAGGAGGAGGAGGAGGAGGAGGAGGAGGAGGAGGAGGAGGAGGAAGAGAAAGAGACTTCTACACAAAAATCCCAGTGCTGCCAGGCAAGCAGTCCGGATTCCCCTGGGTGCACAGACGCCTACCCTGTCCTCATGATGGAGCCCGAGCCCCGCGCACACAATGCCCTTGTGTCTGGGTAGAGGACACAGGAGGGTGATGGCCACCCAAGCTGGAATCTGAGGGCAGAGCTCTGGAAACCCCAGGAGGGGAAATGACCAGGAAACAGCAGCTATTCCTGCCCTGGAAGCACACAGGAAATAAACCCTACACTCCTGTCCTCGTGTGCGGTCCCCATGGGCCTGGCCAGGGGCCACGGAACACAACACACATCACTGCCCTCCAGAAGAGCAGGAGCACCAGCAAGGCCGGCCCAAAACAGCCGTTCTTTTTTTAAATTGAGGTGATTACACACAGGGGAGTTAAAACACAACACACAACCAGACCAAAACACCCATCTGCAGTTGTACCCATGATGCCCAAGAGCCCGGAATGGCTCCCCATGCTCGCTCCCCACGGGGGTTTTCAAACTCGAGGAGGGTGAGAGCAGGCGGGACGGCTCTGCTGCCCCCTGCTGTTTGAACGGTGGCAGTGCACCAGCCCTGGGACGCATCCTCCCTGGTTGCAGGACAACCAACAGGATTTCAGGTATTCTCGTTTTGGAGCACAAATCCCATTCCCTCTGGCCAGGCTACTCGTCTGACTTTCTCATGTGAACTGGTGTCCTGTTTGGTTAAAGGGCTTAACACATGGGAGACGTCTACTTGGTTCACGGGAGTTTATCCTGTGGCTCAGCATTCAGATGAATACATTACATCTTCCTTCAGCCTAAACCACGAAAGCCTTATGCGTCCCCAGTAAGCAGCCAGACGATGCGGTGCGGCATCTCCACCGCCTCCCAGGACACTGCCCCAGGCCCCGCGTACCTGCATGGCCTTGACCTCAGGGAAGTCCCCGGCGGAGATCTGGTATTCTCGCTGCAGCTGGATGTAGATTTCCGGCAGCCTGCTGATAAGTTCCCGCTTCTTGTTTTCCTTTCCAAACACATTAGGCATCTCTTTCTTCAGGTAGCTGATGATATAGGCATGCACCTGAGGGGGACAGCAGGAGAGGACAAGCTGTTTGGAACTGCTCCAGAGAAAAGGAACACACAAGGCCCTCAGGCGTGGCGCCTGGGCAAGGATCTGCGGGAGAAGGGCTGCCTAAGGGCGGCGGATTGTTCATCCAGCATCGGAACCCCTGGCCTGAATGATGGACGGAGAGCTGAGTTCGTGTGGGGATGGATGGCGGGAGGGCAGAGGGTTGGATGGGGCCACTCGGAAGAAGGAGCAGAGAAACTGCACCATCAAGGGTCAGGGAGAGCTGGGCTCTGGTGGCTCCTATTTGAATCCTGGCTGCTCAAGAGCTAGAGACCAGGAGGAATTGGGTTCGAAGCCACGCTACACAAAAAAGTCTTCAAGATTAGCCAGCAACAAAGAAACACATGAGGAAATGCTCAACATCCCTGCTAGTAAAGGAAATGCAAATAAAAACAACCCTGAGATACCACCTCACCCCAGTCAGAATGGCCTATACTCTGAACTCAGGAAACAACAAATGCTGGAGGGGCTGTGGGGAAAGAGGAACCCTTCTCCATTGTTGGTGGGAGTGCAAATTAGTACAGCCACTTTGGAGAACAGTATGGAGGTTTCTCAAAAAGCTCAATATAGACCTACCCTATGACCCAGCCATACCACTCCTAGGCATCTATCCTAAACAGCAAAACCCAAGATATCAAAAGGACATTTGTACTTCCATGTTTATCGCAGCACAATTCACAATAGCCAAAATTTGGAAACAACCCAGATGCCCCTCCACAGATGAATGGATCCAAAAAATATGGTACTTATACACAATGGAATACTACATAGCGATTAGGAATGGTGAAATATTGTTATTCGCAGGGAAATGGTCAGAACTCGAACAAATAATGTTGAGTGAGACAAGCCTAGAACACAGAAAACAAAGGGGCATGATCTCCCTGATATATGACTGTTAACAAAGGGAGATGGAGAGACAGTAGAGACCAAGTCTGTGAGCATTGTATATGTGCTTGATACATTGTATATTGCATATGGGTCTACCTGACCTAGACAAGGGATGGGAAAACAGGTTGTAAGATATCACAAGAAATGTACACACTGCCCTACTATGTAACTGCACCCTCTTTGCACAGCACCTTGTAAAAAAAAGTTTTATGTTCAATTAATAATAAAAAAAATTAAAAAAAAAAGAAGTGGAACTGTGGCTCAAGTGGTAGAATATCAGCTTTAAAAAAAAAAAAAAAAAAAAAAAAGATTAGCCAGCAAAAAAGCTGGACTGGACATGTGGCTCAAGTGGTAGAAGACCAGCCTCACAAGCAAGCTGAGTGACGAGGTGAAGCCAAGTCCTCCCCGAGGGCTCAGACAAAGCTCTGCTGACCTCGTTTGTGCTCTGCTGGTTCTGGAGGACCAGAGAGGCCACGAGCTTCCCAGGTGGGCGGGGCTGGGCGGGGCAAGGTGGAACTGCTCAGAGGATGCCCTTTGCTCTAAAATGCATCCAAGGAAGGGTGAGTGACGGAGGGGGAGGGAGGGGAGGGGGAGGGGGGAATTCCACGGCGCCAGCTCACCGATGCCTCTGGGCGGTGATGCCGGCATCTGGGCTGGGGTGAGCGCAGTAGGTGGGGCCTAGGCGGGAAGGACCTGCGCGCTGATTAACCACACCTCAGGGGAAATTTCATGGTGGAAATTTCATGGTGCCTGGGAGCTCCAGGAAGCGAAACTGGAGCCCGATGTCAGTGGCTGATCTATGTCGAAACTGTGCCAGTGAGCAATGGGGCGAGACCACAGCACCCCGATCTCTACTGGTGGCACTGCAGTCATTTCTGCACAAGGGAAGCTGCCCGGAGCCAGGTGGATGGCAGAATGTCCCTTCAAGAAGGAACACCAGGATCACGAGGGGAAAAGCCCCAGATCTATCAATCCCCTGGGGACTGTCACGAAGGCCTTCCCACCTTCCCACCAAGTCCTGACTTCAGGACCGTCCGACTATCAGGTTGTTTATAAAAAGCTTTGGGTTGAATGCCAGTGGCTCAGACCTATAACTCTAGCTACTCAGGAGGCTGAGATCTGAGAACCAAGGTCCTAGGCCAGTTCAGGCCTAGAATCTGAGAGAATCTATCTCTAATTAGCCGGGAAAATGATGGAGGTGGAAGCATGGCTAGAGTGGCAGCTAAGAGAGAAAAAGTCAAGTGAGAACCCAAGGCTCTGAGTTCAAGCCCCAGTAGCAGTGCACATGCACACACGCACACACACACACACCCCATCCGAGACACAACTTTCTTTGTAGCAAGTGAATTCTACAGAGCCACTTACAAGTCAAATAAGCAATGAGAGCAAGGAAGGACGGCAAACAGAGCAGTGGTTACAAAAAGAAAATGAGGATCAGCCACGGAAAATATGATTGAAGGAAATAGAGGTCACTAATATCTTGCAGAAGAACAGGAACGAAATTGAGGGAGAGGAGGACCCACTCGGGCACGGTGGAGGGCCTGTGGACACAGGGGCACACTGGCGGGGCCAAAACCATGCGCAGTGCAACCACCGCACGTGTGCAGCCTGGCACACAGGGAACAGATGGAGAGCCTTCTTATAGTTTTCTGTCACTCGTAACCCCGTTTCTTTGGAACAGAAAACAACATAAAGTATTTACAAGATTCCAGAGACAACCGGAGGAAGCTGAAGCTTGGGAATGTTTGCTTTAGAGCTCAGGTCTTTGCACGGTGAGCAGGAAGGAGGAGCAACCTGGTCCTCCCTTGGCGAGTGGCTGCGGCTGCAGTGGGCACTGGGGGAGAAGCAGCTGCTCGGCAGCTGTCCTTGAGTGCCGTGCTTGGCTGGGGCTGGCCTGCGGGTCCTCTCCTGCCCTGGAGCCGCCTCGGAGGGAGGCAGCCATCCCTGCCGCCTGTCCGTAATGGCTTCTTACTGAAACCTCCCTGGCTCTCCCGGAGACCAGACCAGGCCTGGGGCAGCTGCCAGCCCTCGCGGGACCCCAGCACCCCTTGCTGCCTCCTCATGGGGGCGAGTGCGAGCTGTGAGGCCCCCGTTTGGGGGTAGCTGAGGTCCTGCTCCTGGGCTGGCTCACTCCACCCGCCCTGGTCTCCCTGGGACGGGCCCTGCCAATGCGCTGCCCTGGACACCAGGCCTCCAGCGCCTTGCCACACACAGGGGCGCACCCTGTAGCTGCTTTTTACCTCCTCTTGCTACCTGTTCCCGAACACATCTGAACACAAGCACCCAGTGTGAGGTTCCAGGTACACACCTCAACTTTAAGAAGTTTATCCTGCTTGGTGCTGGTAGCCCACGCCTGTAATCCTAGCTACTCAAGAGGCTGAGATCTAAGGATCTTGGTTCAAAGTCAGTCCGAGCAGGAAAGTCTGTGAAACTCTTATTTCCAATTAACTATCACAAAGCCAGAAGTGGCGCTGTGGCTCAAATGGTAGAGTGCTAGCCTGGAGCAAAAGGCTCAGGGACAGCACCTGAGTCCAAGCCTCAGGGCCAGCACCAAAACAAAAGCTTATCAAGCTATGCAGTGAACTATGAACCTTGGAAGCATAGACTGGCTTGAATGGACCCTCTAAGCCCAACTGAGTTTGGCCCCAGGAAGCTCATGGCTTTGTCAGGGTCCCCCGGCCGGCCAGCGGGGAGGCGGGGAGGCGGCACCGACCTCCACTGCCCTCGTTTCTGTCCAGTGGGCGAGTCCAAGCGCTCTTGAAGCTGATTTTTTTTTTTTTGCCAGTCCTGGGCTTGAACTCAGGGCCTGAGCACTGTTCCTGGCTTCTTTTTGCTCAAGGCTAGCACTCTTCCACTTGAGCCACAGCGCCACTTCTGGCTGTTTTCTATATATGTGGTGCTGGGGAATCGAACCCAGGGCCTCATGTATACTAGGCAAGCACTCTTGCCTCTAGGCCATATTCCCAGCCCCTCTTGAAGCTGTTGGAAAGCTGGAACTCCAAATGAACTGTGTCCTGCAGAGCAAGAGTTTAGACGGCTGATTTGAGGTTTGATTTCTGATCGCTCCCGGTTCACTGGGAAGCTTGAGGGACCGGTTGCTCTTCCTCTGACACAGGGAACATGAAACAGGGATCACAGTCCAGAGTCATTCCGAATGACACACAGGAATGCGGGCAGGAACTGCGGCTTCTGGCAGGAGGCCCCGTCCTGTCACTTCCCAGAGGCGCTCGCTAAACACAGGGGACAGGCTGAGTGGCTAGTCACCCCCCAAAGCTCACTCTGTCTTCGGTGTCTCCGATATCTCTCTAAACAAATGCTGGACTGAGGGTCAGTCCTGGCAACCACTGAAACATCCTGGGACCTATGGCTCTTTATAACAAGAGAAAAGCCCTGGAGAAGATGGGGAACAGGGAGAAGAGGTGCTCAGAAAGAGGAGGAGGAGGGAGGGGAGGATGGCCCGAGGGCTGGAACTCCAGCCGTCCCTGCCAGGAGTGGGAAGCCATGCTCAGGAGAGGGTCTGGCTCGCGTTACGTGGCATGGAGGAGGAGGAAGTACCAGCACGTGTGCAAGGCAGTGGCGTGGGGAAAGCAGCCGGGAAACAGGGCGGAATGTCTCATTTCTCATCTGAAGACATAATCAATCTGGTGGAGAGCATTTGCAACTGGAGGACTAGCACATTTTCAGTGGTGCTGTCTATCTATCTATCTATCTATCTATCTATCTATCTATCTATCTATCTATCCACCAGGCTATTTTTGTGCCAGAATTCAAGGCTTCACACGCTCATTCAGATTATTCTGCTCACAGCCGGTGCTCTACCACGTAAGCCATACACCTAGTCCAGGATTTTGCTGAGCTATTTTGAAAGCCCCAAGATGGAGCAGGATTAGAGACTCTCTGTCACTCACTGGGCTGGATTCAAACCAGATCTGTCTCCCAAGTAGTTAGGACTACAGGCGTGAACCACTGGAAAAAAAGGGAGGTTTATAATAATATAAACAAAAAACACTTGCGAGGCGACCTCCCAGGTTAAGATCGTGTGAGGCCGACAGAAGTATCCGATTCGTTTCTGTTGGGCAAGGGTTTGGTAGCCTGTTCAGCCCCAAGCTGGCACACAGCCTTAAGGGAGGCTGAAGGGTCCGCAGGGGCTGAGGTCGGCCTTCACACACAGGCTTCCGTATATGGGCTCCGGCTCGGGCAGCAACTGGGCTATTTTTAAAGCCCCTAGGTGGAGCGGGATTAGCCTGCTCCTCCCTCACCCGGCCCAGCTGTCACTCGGTGAGTCAGGAGGCATCGGCGAGCTGCACAATGCTAACAGAACGCCTGCCGCCTCCTCAGAAGGCATTTCACAGCAAGGCAGAAAAGCCAGGCTCCCTGACACGTGACTGCGAGGAGAACGCTACATTCCACGGAACTCCAGCGAGCCCTGAAAAATCACTGAGCTCTTCTTTTCTTTCTCCTTCTCACTTGTGGCTTCCTCAAATGGTGCCTCGTTTTCTGGTGGGTTTTTTTTTTTTCAGTTGGGCAAGATCTTCAAGTGGGTGGAGACCTTTCCTAATCTTGGGCAATGTGTTTCTAAAGGGCAGGGTCTGCAGGGGACTTGCTGGGGCTTTTTACTTAGGATTATTTATTACATAAAGATGACTTTGGGGGGCTGGGGATATGGCCTAGTGGCAAGAGTGCCTGCCTCATATACATGAGGCCCTGGGTTCGATTCCCCAGCACCACATATACAGAAAATGGCCAGAAGTGGCGCTGTGGCTCAAGTGGCAGAGTGCTAGCCTTGAGCAAAAAGAAGCCAGGGACAGTGCTCAGGCCCTGAGTTCACGGCCCAGGACTGGCCAAAAAAAAAAAAAAAAAAGATGACTTTGGGATGGGCATGAGTCTAATTTCTATAGTTTGCTTATCTGAGCTACAGCTGAATAAAATTAAATGAGATTCTCCAAACCCTTGTTTGGGCTCTACGGAAATAATTTAAAGAATCCTGCAGTTAGCCGTGACTGCACTCTCAAGAGCTAACAGTCCTCTGAACAGGCTGACCACCATCAGGGACCGGATCTTGGAGAGCCACCCAACCACCCCGAAGGCCTCCTGTTCCTCGGAACAGAGACTTGTGAAATATATACACAGAAAAAGACACGTGTCAGCTGGGTATGGCGGCGCATGCCTGTAATCCCAGTTACTCAGGAGACAGAGGCAGGAAGACTTCCAGTTCAAGGCTAGTGTGAGTGAAGTTATGGAATCCCTAATCGCAAAAACAGAATATAGAGGTAGAGCACTTTCCCAACATGTATGAGGCTCAGTGTGTAATCCCTAGTACTTTAAATCATTAAATTTCAGTAGGGAAACCATTAAACCATCAGAGCTCTTGGAAAAGAGTATTTTCTTTTTGTATTATTAAATCCGTCTCTCCTTTTTTTGCTGGTCCTGTGGCTTGAGCTTTTGTGCTCAAGGCCAGTGCTCTACTACTTGAGTCACAGCTCCACTTCAGGAGTTTTGTGGTTAACTGGAAACAAGAGTCTCACGGGCTTTCCTGCCTGGGCTGGCTTCAAACGGTGATCCTCAGATCTCAGCCTGCTAAGTAGCTAGGATCACAGGCGTGAGATACCAGCACCTGCCCCTTAAATCTCTTCTTTATGACACTTGGAGTGGAATTAAAATGAGGACATGCCTGCTTTCTCTGGATGGGCCACGGAGTCTGCCTAATTACAAGCTCTATAAATAGATCCTCCAGCAGCTGAGACCTGCCACCAGCTAGGGGACATCAACATGCTTTCAAAATGTCGGTTCCATAAACCACTCGGCTTTTTAGGGGTTCTGTGGAGGTAGAATTTTCTAGGACACACAGAACGACAGATTAATAGCTCGGAAATGAATGGCTGGCCAGGAAGAGCGAGCGGCTGCTGACCGTCTACTCTGGTGCCTGCGGGAGCGCTCGCTCTGGACTAAGCAGGCTGACTATGTAGACTGGGAATTTTCTCACACGTGGGCTCTGACACTCAGGGAGGTTTCTGTACCTTTCTGAGCAGCAGGCCTTCTGGGTAAACTGAGGACAGGGGCCTCTGTACAGTTCCTGACAAGCCCAAAGGGAATGATACAGGGATGCAAACGGGGTCAGCCGGCAGGATTTCTGCCTGCAAAAGGAAGGCTAGATGAAGAGAAACACTCCAAAGTGAAAAGCTCAGGTGTCTCCTTGTCCTTGTAACCACAAACAAGCCCACAAAGGGAAGGTAGAACTGCAGATACAGAGGGCTGGAGGTATGGCTAAAGCAGTAGACAAACTGCCCAGGAAGCTCAAGGACCTGAGTTCAAATCCTGGTACCAAAGACAAAACTACAGACAGAGGGCTGGAGGTGTAGCTCAGTGTTACTCGCTCGCTGTGCGCAAGGTGGCTATAGGTTTGAGTTCCAACGCAATTAGCATCCAAGTGAACACCGCAAGGCGGTGGATGGCATGAAGGGAGCGCTATGCGCTCACAGCTAGGACCCAGCACACGGGCAGCCTCCTCCCTGCCCCCGCAGCTCGGCCTGGCACTCCCCATGCACACGGCCCTGACGTGCCGGGGCTGGAAGTTTCTGTGCTTCAAACATTGTCCTTTGTGAAAAGGAACAAGCCAGATACTATTCTTAGGAAGACGTAAACCAAGCCAGCCTCTGCCTATAAGAAAGCTCAGCAGGTCGGCCGTCCACCCCCACTCCGCACAAGGGCTTTCATTATGCGGCGTGGGACACAGAGCCTGGTCTGTGCCTCCCTCGGCTTAGGCGGTGCAGTGGCCGCAGGCCCAGCTCCGGGATGCCAGGGCCGCTCTAGGCGGAGGGCGCACGGCGCTTCCAGACGCTTCCCTGCTCCGATTTACAGAGATGACGGAATAGAAGTGCATCTGTGTCACCTGACCCTCTGCAAGGATTGGCAAATTTAAAAAAATGTCTGGCGGCATTAAAAACAGACTCCTCCCCACAAAAATAAATAAATAAACATCTTGAAATTTGCCAAGACTACCGGACGAGCTACCAGCTTCAGTTATTAAATAGCAGGGGCCGCTCCACACTCTGAAAGTGAAGTTCAACCACCCCAGCTGCCGGAGGGTTGCTGCATGAGCAAAAACCAGGCTTCCTGTCACCAGGCACTAGGCCCAGGGCAGGCACGAGGGAGCGATCCCTTCAGGAGAGCTGCAGATCCGTGGATCAGCAAAGCAGGAACAAAAGCAGCCACACGTGGCTCTGGACAGGAAGCAGCTGGCAGCAGGAAGAGAGAATAAAGCAGGGTGACTCACACAGCACCATGAGAGGAATGCATATGCTCTCACTAGGAGACCGCAGGGAAGTAGAGAGGAATCCAGGAGATGGACGTCCTGTGGCTGGAGCAGTGGCAGCCAGAATGTGCTCTTTTGACTTAGGAGAGGCTGCTGTGCACAGGGGCACAGAAGACAGCTGCTCCCTCCTTTTCCTGCACAGACCAGACGCCATCTGCCGTGAGGCGGGAGGGATGCAGGAAGGAAGGGATGTCTGTGTTTGCTGATGACATTTACCAAGTACCGGCGGCTGGAGACAGCCATCCCAGAGACTGGGGCCAGGCAGAGCGATAAAGAGGCTGCACGGACAGTCCCGGCGGCCTGCCACCCAGTCGGATCCCTGGGAGCTTACACACATGTGCACACACACGCACACGTGAGGCAGAAGCCCCGGGGCGGGGCCTGGGAAAGTTGCACTGGATGAAACTCTCGTGCGCTTCTGAGGAACCACCAGGCCTGAGCTCCTTTGCGAACCAAGCACAGATTTCCAGCGCTATGAGTAATGCACAGATTTTCTACAGAATCATTTTTTCCCTGTACTTTGTCCTGGAGGAGTGGTGAGATTTATGACAGGATTCAGCTGCCTGAAAGGGGCAGGGGGTCGCCTGACCTCTAGTCACCTCACCAGACACACATTTCTGGGGATGCTAGGAGGCTCAGCTGTGAGGTTGGGGAGCCCCTGAATGATGGCAAAGCCCTCACACTACCCCATCCTCTGATCTCAGCCTTCTGAGTAGCTAGGATTACAGGTATGAGCCACCGGCGCCCAGCTGCAAAGCTCTATTGTTAGCCCAGCACACATTCCATCCCTTTGGGCTTCTGGAATGGAGCCCGCCTCCCCCACTTCCTTCCCTCCGGAGAGGAGAGGGCAGCAGACCCCCCCCAACACGAGGTGGCTGTCCAGGGGCCCCCCCGCTCACCTTGGCCAGCCTCGCTCGCTTGATGAGGTCGTTGAGTTTGCGCACGGCCGCCTTCTGGGGCAGGCTCTGGATGTCTCTGAAGAGGTCCTGGGCCTCGGCCTCGAAGAGCCGGCGGTTGTCGGTGTTCTGCAGGGGCTGCGCCCAGAAGGAGCCGATGTAGACGCGCAGGACTTCGGGCGTGTTGATGACTTTGCCCAGCGACCACATGAGGGCTCCGTAGACCCGCATGAGCTGCTGCGTGTCCACCTGGTCGGCCTTGTTCAGCACCACGCGGATCTTGTCATCCTGGCCCCGGAAGGCCTTGATGGCCTCGGAGAACTCGTCTGAGATGTCCAGCTTGTGCGCGTCGAAGAGCAGGATGATCCTGTCCACCCGCTCCGCAAACCACTGCAGGACCTGGCAGAAGTCATACCCTGGGTGGAGAGGAGGGCACGGCATCACACCTCGCGTGAAAACACACACACAATGGCAGGAGCCGCCCGGGCCGCGGGACTGCCGTCACTGCACAGGGGGCGCCAGTGGCTGGAGGCACGCCACGAGGGGGGAGCCTGGGACCCCCTCTCACGGAAACGCGCGAGGGGACAGAGTGGGCAGTGCGCGCGGGTCACTTCCATCAGCCCTCGCGATTTGCGGATGTCGCCTAGCACGGTCCGTCCTCGGGATCACTGTCGAAGCCGGCCAGTGATTCTGCACCACCGCAGCCCACCAGCCAGGAAGCCTCTTATTTCTGACGAGCCTCACTTTGTGGAAAGAGCCAGAGAGGGAAGAGACAGGAGGGGAGGCCACTTAGACACCTTCGGGGCGTCCGGCAAGTTTGGGAGAGGAGGAACTGCCTTCTTCTAATTCAAGCGTGGAGCGTGTTTGGGTCAAGGATTGGCCTGGGCAAAGTTGTGACGGCTATTTGTCATTGGGACTATTTATAGATGAAGGGTGTTCTAAATATTTGTGTTTTGTGAAATTATGTCTCACAGCCATTCTGTGAAGTGGCCCTTAGCCAATTTCTTTTTTAAAATGACCAAGACCACAACAAGTTCCACCAACCCTTCTTTGGCCCCTTACCAATGCTTCAAATCAAGTAAACACTCTTCAAGCCCAAGGTCAAGACGTTCAGGCATTTCCCCAGGGTGGCAGGTTCCCACAAGGAGGCCTGTCCCCCAAGGTTATTTTAATCTCAAGTTCCTCAGTGGCAGAACCAGCATCTCAGCGTATAATCCTCCAGATCCTCGCCTCTGAAGTAGCTAGAATAACAGCTGTGGGCCACTACACCCAGCTTTTAGGATTTTTTTTTTTTTTGCCAGTCCTGGGCCTTGAACTAGGGGCCTGAGCACTGTCCCTGGCTTCTTTTTGCTCAAGGCTAGCACTCTGCCACTTGAGCCACAGCACCACTTCTGGCTTTTTCTATATTTGTGGTGCTGAGGAATCGAACCCAAGGCTTCATGTATACAAGGCAAGCACTCTTGCCACTAGGCCATATTTCCAGCCAGGATTTTTTTTTTAAAGCAAGCATAGTATGTTCAGTTAACAAAATATCATATAGCAGTGAAAAGAAGCTGGATCTTCATTTGTCAACAAAGGTAATCTCAAACTAACAAGAGAGTTAGACATCACTTTTAAAGGATGATTTCACCACAATTACATTCGTAGAAAATGCTGGAATAGATCCCAGCTACTTGGAAGGAAGAGAGGGAGATTGTGGTTCAAGCCAATAAGCAACAAAGTAGCAAGACTCTTACCTCAAAAATAAACTGAAAAAGCAAAGAAGAGCTGGGGTTGTGACTCAACTGGTAGAGCACCTGCCTAACAAAGCCCAGGCCCTGAGGTTAAGCCCTAATAATACCCTCTCCACTCAAAAAATTAAAATATGAACCAACAGTCTGTACCAGATATCTCTAAGGCCAAAAACATTAATATCCACTTAGGGTGCTGGCTAGTACTGGGATGGGGGGCATGTGGGCTCAGAGGCTAGTGAGGAAGTATCTAGAGGAAATCATCTATTAGGAAACCACAGGGGTCCAGGGGTGATGCTCCCATGTCTTTGAATAACCAGCGTGAAGGGAGGAACCAGAACCAGGCGGAGCCCATGTCAGCAGGCACTTCCGGTTCTTGCTCTCCAGCTCTGTCTAGCTGCAGTCCCCTTGATTCTTTGGGAAGGAGGAGGATACACGCAGCGCTTAGAAAGTGGGCCAGCTTATTCCCAGCTCTTTCAGCAGTCAGTTTATTGAACACGTCACAGGGTAGCATGTAGAGATGGACGAGATTTCCCTCAGCGCTGCTGGCTCTGCCAGGCCACACGAGTGGTCTCCAAGGGTAACAATAAGTACAGCTGTCACTCGAGACTGACTTGTGCTCCAGAGAGCCCCGGATTTCAGGTCACAGGGCCAGATCCTCAGTAGATGAACGAACTTGTGGGTTCCTGGGTGCCAGGAAGCTGTTTGAGACCCACCCACAGAAGCACCTGGATGGGCTTGCCTTTCCAAAGCAGCAATGGATTGACTCAGCCCTCCGATCCCAAGCGCTTTCTCAGTGGGTCTCCCTGTGACCAAGCTCCAGTGTCTGAAGATTCAGAAATAGACTAAAGAAATTGTTGTGTGGCTAGGACGATGATAGTTCATGCCTGTAATCCCAGCTACTTGGGAAAAAGAGATAAGGATGATTTCAGTGCAAGGACAGCCCGGGTGAAAAGTTAGCAAGACCTCCTCTCCACAAACAAGCTAGGCATGGTGTCACACGTCGGTTATCCCAGCTATGCAGGAAGCACAGGCTACAGGATTATGGTCTGAAGCTGGCGCTGGGAGAAAACATGAGTCCCCGAGTCCCAGTCCAGAAGATAGCTAATGCAAAAAGGGCCAGGGCATGGCCTAGGAAGTAAAGGCCCTGAGTTCAAGCCCCAATGTGGCCAAAACTAACAAATGCTATGATTAGGGTGCACACTGAGCGGATAAGTTGTGAACAGTCGGGTCCCCCAACAGTCCCTCTTCTGTTTCCTTTACCCAGCTATCTTTGGTTTGCTACCACGCACGGTGACGGGCGAGCCACTGCCCCCCTTTCCCCATCTCTCCACCCCAGTGCCCCTGGGCAGAGCGCCTGGCCTGCAGCCGAGCCTCTTCCCTCCAGGGCCACCTCGGTTGACTGCTGGGCTGTGACACAACTGTGACACTTGAACTTAAATTTGCGTTCACAGTAGCTGATTTAAAGGTGTTGAACAAAAGGCTCCCCAGTTGGGAACCAAACAGCAACTGGCCTAGCCCGCGTGAGGCCGGTGAGATTGCAGTGGGCATGCAGACCCGATCAGATGAGATCCTGCCGCCATGTCCCCCAGGCCCGGCCAGGGTGCTCTCATTGTCCCCAGGGGGAGCGCTGCACCCAGCCGCTCCGCATCGCTCTCCCTCCCTTGTGTATGACTCTGACGACTCTAGCACTCTGTAGAAGGAGGTGTACCGACCGACACAGTTATTTGCCCCTGGGTGACTGGCTGCTGTCACTCAGTGTAATGCCCCAAGGACCATCATGTTGTGCATGTGTCAGAATTCGGTTCCCTTTTGCCTGCTGGGCACTGGCTTTGAATCACAACCTTCGGCTCATGGTCTCCCTAGGATCGAGGATTGCAAGTGTGAGCCACCGGTGTCAGACAATTAATTATTGCTGAATGCCATGGGTGTGTGTGGAACTGTCCTTGAGGGTCAGCTATAAAGCTCAGGTTCCTAGCCCGGTCCCGACAGGTGGGCGGATGCATGGTATACACGTGCAGGCTGAACGCCAGCCAGCAGTCAAGTGTGAACCACAGCTTTGCCACAACATCTGCATCTCAGACACAGAATTCAGAGTAAAAAAAAAAAAAAGCCAATCCCCCAAATAGCACCTATGGGGCATCCCACCTGCAAGAAATGCTACAGCAGCCACGCTAAGCTGGACGACAGGAGCGGTCAGTGCGGCCTACGGCTGGGGCAAGGCTGAGAAGGGCTACTAAGCGGCTTGCTCCAGCAAGGAGGGGCCTCGTGGGGTGACGGGGTCCCTCCTTGTGGTGATGGTTCTGTGTGTCCACAAATCTGCCACCAAACCACACAGTTAAAATGGGTACATTTAATCATGTCGTATATCAATGAAGCTGACAAAGCACACATGAATACGTGGTCTAGTAAGCGCCCAAGGCTGCTAACTTGTTTAAAGACATTCATCTGCAAACTGCTGATGGACCAGGAAGCTGAACCGTGTCCATCAAGACTGCCTGCAGACCTCTGCAGAAGGCCAAGGTTATTTTTAAAAAAAGAAGAGACTGGGAATATGGCCTAGTGCTAGAGTGCTTGCCTTGTATACATGAGGCCCTGGGTTCGATTCCTCAGCACCACATATATAGAACATGGCCAGAAGTGGCGCAGTGGCTCAAGTGGTAGAGTGCTAGCCTTGAGCAAAAAGAAGCCAGCGACAGTGCTCAGGCCCTAAGTCCAAGGCCCAGTATTGGCCAAAAAAAAAAAAAAAAAAAAAGAAGAAGAAGAAGACAAGGAAGCTGAGCCACAGTGGCTCATGTTTGCAAAGGTAGTTACCTGGGAGGCTAAGAATGGGAGAATTATGGTTTGAGGCCAACCTGGGTAGAGAGTGTGTGAGACCCCTTCTCAATTGATGGCTGGGTGTGATCACACGCACCTTGTCATCCTAGCTTGAAGGGAGGCTGGGATTGGGAAGATCTTCATTCCGGGCCAGCCATAAGCCCGAGACTCTATCTCCAAAACCACCAGCAAAAAGTTGGTCTGGAGGCATGGCTCAGGTGGTAAAGCACCAGCCTAGCGAGCACAGGCCTTCTTGAGTTCAAACCTCAGTTCTACCAAAGCAGGGGATAGGGTGGGGATTACACTTGAAGAGGTTGATGTAAAATCTGAATTGTCCAGTGGCGCCTTGAAGGATACACCAGTTCACAAGCACCTGACTCTGGTCTAGGTGACAAGAGAGGTGTACACGGTGACAGATCAGGAGCAAGAACGCAGGGTGAGGAGAGCAAGCTCCAGGGAGGCAGTGCACCATGGCCCAGCATGCAGGAGAACACATGTGCAGGTGAATACATGGGTGTATACCGTGCACACACACATTCAGGTCTGGATAATTCCATGGAGCTCAGCAGGTTTTTAACATTTTCTATTCATTCAAGCCTAGAAATATCAATTATTTAAGACATTCCCATGGACTGTCTGTTAGTCTAGAGCCAGAAAAAAGAGAGAGCGATGTCATCAGTTCACTTGTTTAGAATTAGTTTCTATCTTTGCCCAGAGACGGGGAGCTGGGAAAGCTCATCTGCCATGGGAAGATTCCAGCTTGGCACGCCTGGCTTGGCGTTCCAGGAACAAGGGGAGGGGGCCGGGAAGGAAGGAGCCCTGGCCACCCAATCAAGGGCTTCCTGTGGAGGCCAAGGGAGGCTTGCCAGGAAATGGCGTCCGGGGCTAGCTGGTTCCCTGGCTCAGGTAATTATGGGAGGGAGAGGGGCAGGGCCAGAGGAAAGCAAATTTGTCCATCTGTTTTGAATAGAATAAGAGAGGGGGGAAAATCCTTCAATTTCTCCCCAGAGCCAAGTTTCTAATTATCCAGGTTTCAAACACACAATGTGTTCCAATGAAAGGATGCAGGACAATGGGAGATGGCCAGAATCAAGGCCAGGTTCGGCTGCCACTTTCCTCCTGTGCCCGAGGCTGGCCTTGGTCCCAGTGTGAACCTTGTTTCTTCTGCTTCTTCTTCTTTTGGGTCAGTTTTGAGGCTTGATCAAAGTCTGGGCGCTATCCTTGAGCTTTCTTCACTCAAGACTAGTGTTCTACCACTTTGAGTCACACCATCACTTCCAGTATTCATGGCTCAAAGCCATCCCAGGCAGGAAAGTCTAAGAGACTTATCTCAAATGAACCACAAGAAAAACCTTGCTTCCTTCTCAAAGCCAGCTGGGTTCCAGGCATGGCCTGCCCTGCACTTGTGTGGGGATTTGTCAGTGTGATCTGGGTTCTCCTAGAGCTCGTGGCCACAATCGAGTCCTCCAGCAGAGTCCAGGGAGGACTCATCAGAGGCAGGCACTGCGAAGGCTGCAGGTGTCCCCACATGTCCTTGTCCCCAGGCTCTTTCCTGTCTATTCCAGCCCTCAAATGACTCCTGCTCCTTAGAGGAAACCCCCAAAGCTGGGAAGGCCCAATTACTTCCAAGAAAAACTTGTCCACAACACATTCTCCATGAGTAGTTTCTTCCTACGCAGCCTTTTCTCCTGCTTTCCTGCCCCATGCCAAAAACCACCTGGGGCCCTGAGGCATTTTCCTGTCTCTCCATTGTTATCCAGACTTTTCCTTTGGCCTGAGATACCCTTGCCTCACCTCCATCTATGGCTCCATGGCTCCCGTGCCCCCCCCCCCCCATGCCAGCAGGATGGGCTCTCCCTCCTGTTTCCTCCAGATAGGTCTGTCCTTGGAGCACCTGCCAGGCCCGATCACAGGCCTCGGAGGGGCCGGGCCGGGTCCCATCATGCTGTAGCCGCAAGTCCTGCTGCAAGAACTTCACACCACTCAAACCAGCTTCCCTCTGAGGATACTTTCTGTTTTTCTCTTTTTGCAGTATTGGAGATCAAACTCAGGGCTTTACAAATGCTAAGCGAGGGCCCTACCACTGAGCTGGACCTCTAGCCCTTTGTAATCTTCATTTTGAGATAGGGTCTGGCTACATTATGCAGGGCAGCAGCATTGAACTTTCAATCCTTGCCTGAGCCTTGGGAGTAGCTGGGAGTACGTTACATTCCAACTTGGCCATCTTCCGTGTGTGTGTGTGTGTGTGTGTGTGTGTGTGTGTGTGTGTGTGTGTGTTAGACAGTAGTAGAGTTAGAACTCGGGGCCTGGTGCTTGCTCAGACTTTGGTCTACCACTTGAGCCACACCTCCAGTCTGACATTTTACTGGTTCATTGGAGATAGAACCATGTAAACTTTTCTATCTAGGATGACTTTGAACCACAACCCTCTAGATTTTAGCCCCTAGAATAGCTGGGATTATAGTCATGCTCAACCACGCCTGGCTTTCCCTCCATATATTCCAGTAACTTTCCTTTCGTGCACCATACGGTGTATAATATTTATCTGGTGATTGGTAGACAGCAACTCCACTAGGACCGAGATTCCACTTCTCATTCTCTTGGCCACTACACATCCAGGATCCACTGCATAATACAGTCGGTGTTTAAAAGCCCTGAGTTCAAATCCCAGTACCAGCAAATAAACCAACAAATTAAAAGTAGAACTAACATGTGACCCAGCTATTCTACTTGGGGGTTTTTGCTGAAAAGTCCGCCCAGAGGCTCTCGGAGGGCTATGTGCGCGCAGCACTGCTGGAGAGCTGAGCGGGAGAAACGGCATGGGTGTCCTCGAGTGGACGAGTGGACCCGGGGATCGGGGCGTGTTCATATGCGGACAAGCACTCAGCCTGTGACAAGAGGAGAGCTCTGCAATATGAGGCAGCGTGAACCATCTTGAGGACATTTGGCTGAGTGAAATAAGCCAGGCACCGAGGGCCAGCAGGATGGTGCGTGGCTTCAGTCTTATGGGATCGAAATTAGTTCCATTTAAGACCTGGGACAGGAATGCCGCCGGTCCCAGGGTCCTAAGCGTGGGGACGAGGGTTGCTCATTAGCGGGCAGACGGTTTCAGCTATGCACGGGGAATGAGTTGGAGAGATCTGCAAGGCAACGGCGTGTCCTCGGTGAGGACTGGGGGCGCCGCTCAAGTGCCGGCACAAGACCCAGTACTGCCTCCCCGCCCCCATTTTTTTTTTTTTTTTGGTCAAGTGGGATGTAGGAGAATAAAACTGCTAAGAAGGTAGATGTCATGTTCAAGGTTCTTGCCACAGTAAAATGAAAATAAAATAAAGCTGGTTTAACCAAGTGAGTGAACTTGAACAAGTATAACTTCAGTTGGGCGCTGGTGGCTCACCCCTGTAATCCTGGCTACTCAGGATGCTGGGCTCTGAGGATTACGACTCAAAGCAAGCCTGGGCAGAGAAGTCTGTGAGACTCCATCTCCAAAACAACCAGCAAAAGGCTGGGCTGCAGGCACGGTTCAACCGGCAACGAATCCGTTGAGCAAGCATAAAACCCTGAGTTCAAACTCTGTATCAACAAAAACAAAACAACAACAAAAAACACCTTTGTTTTTAGAAAGTTAGAAGATTTAGTTGCTTATACAGTTCTAAAAAAAAAGTTGTTCTAGGAAGGCTGTTACCAACCATAGGAAGTGCAAATCATCTCAAAATAAACATCCAATATCTGGGACACATAGGCACACATTCTGAAGAGCCACTTGAGTTAAACATGGGCCCGGAGTCTCTGCATTGTTTCCAGGCTGCGTTTATTTTGCAACTGGAAAAGCCTGTGTCTGGACATTTTATTGTGGTCGAGAGCAAAATGACAGCTAAGAATAAGCAATGGCAGCAAATATTTACTGAGCTCCTCCGTTCCTGGCCCGCCCGAGCCGGCTACTGGCATCATCTGCGGTCCTCAGCGCCGCTATCAGCAAGCACACTGAGATACACAGCCCTCTCCCAGGGGAGCCAGGATCCAAACCCCGCGCCTTTAACCCTTTGCCCAGCGCCATGGCACCCTGGAAGGGACTTCTGCACGACCTGTGGCTGGGGTGTTCTACAGTGGACAAAGATCATGTTTATATAAAAGCAAAAAAGGAGGCATACTGTATGTTCACTGCAATACGCTGGAGGGCCACCATGCCTGCAGGTGGGTGGGGTGGGGGTGCTGAGGGGTAGTACAGGACCCCTGGATGTAGGGGTGGAGAGTGGCTGACACTCACCGCTGCCCAGGGAGAAGAGATGCCTCGGTCGGGGTGCGATTGCCAGACGTGCACGCTAAATACCCCCAGGTCATTTGGGGAGGTTCCACATGAGTTCCTGCAAATTCCTCACTTGGCAATGGCCGTGACCTCGAGGGCTCCCAGTCTCACTGTACCTGGCCTGGGGAGGGGGGTGGCCTGTGCCACGCCAACATTTGCAGGAAACGGGGACCAGGTGTGCCCAGGAAACAGGCTTTGCTCGCCCTGTCTCCTTTTCCCACTCCTCCCTTTGGGATTCCGTCCAAGGCCTTGGAAACCAGCTTTTCTGGGCCGGTTTCCTCATAAAATAAATAAGGCAAGCTCACAGCCTGTTCCTCCTTCCTCTGAGGAGGTGGTGGAGATAAGGTTGGGCAGTTTATGCTGGGCACATGCCCCCACAGACCAACAGGGAGAGCCTCACTGTCATGCCAGGCCACAGACATGGGGATGGAGGAAGTTTCTAGAAAATGGAACCCAGTGAGTTCTGCTGCTACTGGCCAGGTAACCAAGTGAAAGGGAAATCTGCCAATCTCACTTTCTATCTCAGATTAAAAATTAGGCCAAGAAACAGGCCCATTCAAAGAGGACTGGTGCTGGAAAGAGAGCAGTGTAAGGTGATGTTTTAGGCTCACTGCTGGAGCAGAAGTTGGTAAAAACCTACCGGGGAGCACTTGCAGATCCTGGATGCAGGACCATGAGCACTCACTTCATTTTGCTGGGCCCTGGTTTCTACAGAGGACAGAAGATCAACAAGGATTCTTTCTGGCCAGGTGCTAGTGGCTCACATCTGTAATCCTAGTCGCTCAGGAGGCTGAGATCTGAGGCTCACAATTCAAAGCCAGCCCAGGCAGGAAAGTCCATGAGACTCTTGCCTTTAATTAGCTACCCCAAAAGCCTGAAGTAGAGCTGTGTATCAAGTGGTAGAGCACCAGCCTTGAGCAGACAAAAACAACTGAAAGCACAAAACCCTGTGTTCATCAGCCCTCTCTCTCTCTCTCTTTCTCTCTCTCTCTCTCTCTCTCTCTCTCTCTCTCTCTCTCTCTCTCTCTCTCTCTCACACACACACACACGACAAGATTCTCTCTGGGTCTAAAGTTTTAACTATATACGGTGGTTCTAGATAGGAACGTTTTCTGTCAATGCTCAGGATTGTCAGTTTAGCTCAGAATTTGTATAGTACAGGTATCTACTGGTTAGAGGAACCTCAGCAGAATGTAGAAGGCTTTAGGGCACTGAATGACTAACTTGAAATAATAAAATTAACAAATAACAGGTCTAATTCTATTTCTTCTACTGGGCTCCTATGCTGTCGCCTTTTGGGCCAGTTTTTAGGCCCTTGTATGTTTCCCATAGGGAGTAAATAAGTTCAGTCATCATCAAATTCCAAACAGCTCTATACAGAAGGAAATGGCCAGAGGAAAGGTTAAAGGATGTTTCAGAAGTCATCAAATTCCTCAGATTCAGCCCTCTGCTTTGTATTGGCGTGAACAGAAGCCAGGAACCACGCACATGGAAACAGCCCATCCCTCATCTTGAGTGGGCTTTGTGTCTGTCAGGCAGGGGGATTCTGCACAATACACCCATTAATCACACACACTGAGGCAGCTTGGCAAACACTGCTTGTACTAAATTTTCTTGAGGCAAAATGCCACCAGCAGACTCCACCCAAGTGGAGAAGGCAAATGCTGCATCCACCTTGTCACAGTGAGGTTCACAAGGGCAGAAAGACAACGGCTGTTCAAGCTACCACTTTCTAAAGAGCAACCTGTACACTGAGATGACAACTTTGGGATCAATGAAGGGCTGCCAAGCAAACTTTTGACCTTGATCCTGAATACTCCACCCCACCCCATCATCTGTCCCTCCTTTTCAACAGCCCAGTGTTGCTGGTATCTTCCGTGAGCACGTGGCTAGCCGGAGGCAGGAGCCCAGCTACCCCAACACAGTATAGCTCACCTGCTCGTAAAGCCAAGCAACTCAGCACAGGTGGTCATTCCAGGGGCCAGCCACAGGTGACAAGACAGGCCACGTCAGTAGGGACCGCAAGACCATGCTGAGGTTCCTTATAAAAAAAGACTCATGGTCTGTTGGCGGGGAGGTGGTGACACGGGGGGTGGGGAGAGATAATGAAGAGGGTGGATGAGGATGAATATGGTTCGCTTAGTTGATTTGCATGCATGAAAGTGGAACCTGTGGTTTGCATCAGGAGTTGGATTCGCAGGAGGGCAAAACAAGACACTACCTCAAAAAAGAACCAGGGTAAAAAGGGCTGGGGGTGGGGTATGGCTAAGCAGTAGAGTATCTGCCAGGCAAGCATGTGGTTCTGAGTTCAAATCCTACCACTGAAACAAAAACCAATTTTTAAAAAGTCTGAGTGCCAGTGGCTCATGCTTGTAATTCTAAGTACTCAGGAGGTTTAGATCTGAGGTTGGTAGTTCGAAGCCAGCCGAGGCAGGCAAGTCCATGAGACTCTTATCTCCAGTGAAGTGCCAAAAAAGCCAAAGGGGAGCTGTGGCTTAAGTAGTACAACCAAGTAGTAGAATACTAGCCTTGAGCTTTACAAAAGCTCAGGGTCAGCACCCAGGTCATGAATTTAAGCCCCAAGCCTAGCACAAAAACCAAAACACAATAAAGCTGCAGCTATCTAAGAATGTCCCCATGACTATGTTTCAAACGTTTCCCATGTGGAAACATAAATGTGAAGCTCACAAGGGGACCTTCAGACCACCCCACCTTCTGAAGTGGTCCCAGATGCCTTTTCCACGCTGGAACACGCGGTGGAGGTACACAGGTAGAGGACAGCCACATCCGGCCGCGGGTCCCTTCCCATCAGATGCCCGTGAGGCTGGGCACCTGGCCACCTTTGCAAGGCAGAATTACCTGGGCTCCCAGTCAAGGCCCTGCTCTGGGACCTGCCGGTCAGTCGGAGCCCAGCCCAGGGCTGGGCTGCCCCTTCCCCCCAATGCATATCCTCCCTGTTGTCCTGGGGGAGCGGGGACATGGGGCAGCTCAAGCCAATCTGCAGTCCAAGTTCACCAGCATCCTGTTACTCTCTGGGGATGGCAGATGTCTAAGAGGAGCTGGCTCAGGAATGGTGGTCCAGTGCAACCCCACGACCCTCAAAGTAAGTAGGCCCTTCTGCAGTACTACCCCTAGACATTAACCTCTGCACCCTGCCCACGTGTGCTAAACTGGGAGCCAGGAGGCAGAACTTTCAACACATCCCCCAGGATGTTGTCAGTGGCAACCTGGGCATCGCTACTGGAGTCTGCAGTGCACCGAACGGGCCACCTCAGCTCCCGAGCAGAAGGGGGGAACGGGAGGGGGGCGGGGAGACCACACAGGAAAGGACAGCCACAGCCCAGCACCAAGGAAAGGGACAACCTGCCAACCAGGCGGCCCCACAGAAACAGAGCACAGTCCCAGGCCGGTCAGTCCCTGCCAGGGACGAGAACACCAGGATGTTTATAATGATAACTCTGGGCAATCAAGAAAGTTTAAAAAAAAAAAAAGATAACCCTTCAATAGCTTCCTGTTACTCCCAGAATAAAACCTGTGCGTTTGCCTGAGGAATTCAGCTGACCTCACCCACCCCATCCTGGCCGGGAGGGCCTCCTGCCAGGCCTCCTGCCTTCCCTTCACCCGCGGGACACCTTCTCCCGCACACAGAGCCCCCAACTCGGCCGGGCAAACCCTCAGTGCTTTGGTGGTGCTGGGGCTCAAACCCAGGGCTTCCTGCTTGCTAGGCAAGTGCTCTACCAGCGAGCCTTCAACCCGAGACCTTCCTGACTGCTAGGGCCAGCCTACGGGCCAGCTCCTCAGAGAGCCCCGGCCCCCAGCGCAGGCTGCAGCAAGCTTCCTTCAGGCCTCGCTCCAACTTGCACTGCTCCCCTCTTCCCCCCTCCCCGTCTCCCCCTCTCCGTGTACGCTGGCTCATTCGCCTCCTCCCCCAGCCTATATGCCAAGGAGGCCGCTAGCACGCTGCTGGCTGGGTCAAGCCTAAAGCAACGGGTGCCTGACTCTAGGAGGTGCGGGTGAACTCGGCCAAAGGCACCTGCAGCACACACAGCACCCCATGCATGCAGGGAAGCCCGGAGGGGAGACAGACTTGGCGTTTGGAGGGGAAAGCATCAAGCACCGCCTACGTGGCGTGGGAGGATGTCGCTGGCCGTTTGTGCGTCCGTGTCTCCGGTGGCGAAGAGCATGGCTCAGGGACCAGCCGGGCTGGTCTGAGTCCCCACGCAGCTCTGTTGGTAGCCGGTAACCCTGAGATTTAATGGCTTGCCAATACCTCATTGTCTTTGGTGGTTCTGAGGGCAGACTGCACTCTGCTGGGTGGATCTGGGTTTGGGTCTCCCATGGGGTCACCTGCTGGCAGTTAACCGCTAAGGCTAACCGCTGCTTTATTCACATAGCCAGCCCAAACCCGCGGCTGCCTGAGCCTCTTCCTCTTTCCTCTCAGTGCTGGGTCTCAGACCTCAGGTGGCTTCCCTCATAACGAACATTCCAAGAGATCCAGGCAGAATCTACAAGTGGGGCTTATGACTCAGACTGGAGAAGCCATGAAGCACCATTCCTACTGAATTCCATTGCTCAGGAAGTGAAGTCGGGGCTGGGAGCATGGCTCAGTGGTAGAGCACCTCACTAGCAAGCCCTAACTTCAAATCCAAGCACTGCCAAAAATAAATAAAACGGGTCCACTAGAGCCCAAGATCAAGGACCCGGAGGTATAGCTCAGGACATGGCGGTGGGAGGAGAAGCAATTGCTGAGAGCAGTCACCACTTTTGTTGTCCAACAATGGGCAAATGAGTGGACCACTCTCAGTCCT
Organism: Perognathus longimembris pacificus; assembly: GCF_023159225.1. NCBI lineage: Eukaryota > Metazoa > Chordata > Mammalia > Rodentia > Heteromyidae > Perognathus > Perognathus longimembris. Next base: position 31,841,063 of record NC_063183.1, on the reverse strand, counting down.
CAGTCTTCTCTTCTATAAAATGGGCCAACCGTTTCCTCTTTTGAGAAGAACAGCTGGCTAGCCGCACAGGGGACGCACTTGACAACGTACTAAGTGCAAAGGAGTATTAGGATTACTCAGAAGGAAGGAGGACACTGATGTACCCACTGCCCCATGCTCTATGCATGTCACGACTGCTCCACATACAAAGGGAGAGAAGTGGCCTTTGCATCCTCAAAGGGATTTGTTTTGTTTTCCATGGAAAACTCCACAGGTTAAGTTGACGTCAAAACTGCCATTCCTCATGGTCAGTTATGCATTTAAAGTATCAACGACATCTACCTACAGCGACTGGGCCTGCAGCGGCCCCTCCGCGCCACGGTGAGGTTGTGCCACATCTGGGACTCGAGGAGCCACGCGGTGGTGTGGAATTTCCCGTGGCACCAGTGGCAAAGAGGCCATGAAGGTGTTTGCCAGCAAACTTCCCCGAAACGGAGCGAAAGGATTTCCTGCCGAGGCCCAAGGAGCGAACGGTGCTCTGGCTGCCTGTGACAGCCCAACCTGAGACTCCCTCCATCAGCCGGCAAACAGGATCTGCCTGAGAATTCTCGGCTGGCGGCCCCAGCCCCCGGGATGGACACTTTGCTACTGATGCCAAATCAAACAACGCCCAAGGAAGGTCATTGAACTCCAACTGGAAATATAAAAGTGGCTTCAAGATCTGAGCCTGAGGACCCGTGTTCTGTTCTCTAGGGTTCTCTACCCTGTCACCCCCTAATCCCGCTTCCCAACAGAGCAGAGAGCCTGAACTGTCACAAAGGGAAAAAGCTAAGAAATATAATAACAACAAGAGAAATCAAGAAGCCCTGCACTAGGCAGGCGCGGTGGCACACACCTGTAATCCTGGTTACTGGGGAAGCAGACAAAGAAGAATTTCAGTTTAAGGCCAGCATAGGGCAGAAGTTAACGAGTCTCAAAAACAATCGGGTGTGATGGCATCTGCATGTCATACCAGCTTCACAGGAGCGAGAACTGTAGTCAAGGCTGGGGAGTGTGGTTCAGGTGGTAGAGCACCTACTTGACAACCATGTGGCCCAGAGTACAAACCCCAGCACTACCAGGGTGAGGGGGAAGCCTGCATCCAGCACCCCTGGGGAGTCGGGGGGGGGGGGCACAGGCCCCTTCCAGCTCATGCCAGGCCTTCAGGAGAGAAGGCATGTTCTCCTTTGCTTAGTGGGTTTCTCTAGATCCTTCTGGTCGCCAGAGCCTGGGAGGGGAAGTCCTTCTTATCTGGACTTCTCTAAATGTTCTATCTCCTTTCCTGGGCAGTCATCAAAATCCGGTCTTTTGTCTTTAAAGTTAAAAAAACTTGTCAAGTAGATGTGTTTGCACTTCCCTGATTATGGTCTGTTTTCGCCTTTTCTATCCCACCCCCCCTTATTAATCACAGATGGACTGCCCCGCCCAGGTTCCCAGATCAGGGAATTCCTTGGGGAGACTTTGTTTGAGGAGCTGGGCTTTGTTGGGTGGTGCCAGAGGACAGGATGTCTGCCACAGTTCAGCCCGAGCCACGCTTTGCTGGGTTCTGACCTGTACTAGGACGTTCCTGTGTGTGCGCTACCCCGGTCACTGCTTCTACTGACGGGACATTTTCTGTCCTTGTCACCATCGTCTCAGTCCCAGTCGCTGCTTTCTAATGGACAAGCTGGGAGGGACAAGGGCTTCAACACAAGGGGAAGAGAAATCTCCAGTTCTCATTTGACAAGGTTAATGGTTCTAGAAGAAAAAGACTCGTTGGGAAATTCAGATAAAAGATTTTCCTCCTCCAGAGTTTACGTGTGCGTGCACGTACGGGTACACAGGCAATAGTACTTGAACTGGGCTTCATGCTCTTGCTTGGCTTTTTTGTTCAAGGCTAGCACTCTACCACTTGAGCCACAGAGCCACTTCCAGCCTTTTCTATATATGTGGTGCTGAGGAATCGAACCCAGGGCTTCATGTGTATGAGTCGAGCACTTTACCACTAGGCCATGTTCCCAGCCCCTATTTTTCACATTTTTAAAAGGGGAAATTATACTGTTTTTGCTGCCACAGCGAAGACTACCCACACCCTCATGGAGGCTGGAGCCACAGCTGAAACAGCACTGAACAACATCTTGTGCTACACACAGCCAGAGACCAGTACATGGCCTTGCTGCAGGTGCTGAGAGCCTTCTCCTGCGGAGACAGGGCCCTCCCGATCAGAGCCAGGCCAAGGTGCGTCCCTAGCAGGAAGGAACACATTGGGACTCAGGCTGTCTTATGCCTGTCTGTTCCCCTTGCAAAAAACAGAATTCTAGGCTAGGAATATGGCCTAGTGGCAAAAAGTGCTTGCATCGTGTACATGAAGCCCTGGGTTCAATTCCCCAGCACCACATATATAGAAAATGGCCAGAAGTGGCGCTGTGGCTCAAGTGGCAGAGTGCTAGCCTTAAGCAAAAAGAAGCCAGGGGCAGTGCTCAGGCCCTGAGTCCAAGGCCCAGGACTGACCAAAAAAAAAAAAAAAAAAAAATGAAATGATCATAAATACATTAGAACTTTTTTTTGTTTTGTTTTTTGGTGCTGTCCCTGAGCTTTTGTGCTCAAGGCGAGTGCTCTACCACTTTGAGTCATAGCTCCACTTCTGGATTTTTGTGGTTAATTGCAGGTAATGATCTCACAGACTTTCCTGGCTGGGCTGGCTTTGAACAGTGATCCTCAGATCTCAGCCTCTTAAGTAGCTAGGATTACAGCTGTGAGCCTCGATCACTTGGCTCATTTGAACATTTTTATCCTCACTAGATGGCAACTTACTCCTTCATGCCAGCCAAGAAAGCTACCATTCAGTAAGTGAAGGCAGTATTTTGCTCCTGAAGATCTTCTGCTAGCTATAAGGAAGCTAAGGAGCAGGCAAGTGTGCACAGAGCAGTCCACTAGCAAGCACTCCAAAATATCTTAGGCAACTGGTTTCATCTACCAAGGTCGTAAGGAGGAGATGGAGAAGATGGCCCTTCTGAATGCTGGCGAGGAGGCAGGAGGTGGAAGCAGGAGCAAGGTTGGCTTTGGGGCTCCAGGGTTTAAATCAGGTAGTAAATCCTAAGTGACTGGCAGTGTAGACACTGCACAGTACCCATACTGACCACTGCTGTACTGCTGGCAGTACCCATGCCAAGCGGATTCTACGTGTGAGGGACCTACTTAGCAGGCAGGGTGTCCGTAGGCTTGGTAAGCGCTAATCCATCACCTGCAGGAGGGGAAGTAGAAGAGGCAGAGGGTGGGACATCGGTTGCCCCTTCATTTTTCACAGAGGCAGAGCTCCACCCATAAGCTCAGTTGGTCCGTGCTAAATAGATGGCCTAGTGTAGACGCTGACGTGGGTGCAGATGGAGTTGAAGGTGACGATGTGGGCATAGGGGGAGGATGTAGCCCTGTTTGCATGGTTTATGCTACAGTAGATTTAAGGTACTCTCCTATGTGGGGGGAGTTAGTGCTGGAGATGTCATGAGAGGCTCTAACCACTGTGCCCCAGCACCCCGTAGCAGCAAGCCCAGGACGCCTGTCCACGGCGTGCTGTCATCCATAGCCACCCCAGCAGCCGCCGTGCCGGCGGAGAGCAGGGCCTCGGCTCGAGCCCTCTGTGCTATTTCTGGGCAAAGGATGTGAGTAAGTACACACCATGGGCATTCAGGCCAGGATGTGAGTCAGATCGTATCACAAAGTGTTAAAAAGGAACCATCTTCAAAGCCTGCTGGAAAGCATCGGGTCAGGCCTGAGCACTGAGGGACAGGCGCTCGTAACTGCCGAGCCTAAGAGAAACTAAAGAACACGGAGATGAGAGCTGGCCGAAGGCAACCAATAAAAAGCAATAGATACGACAGAACCATAACCAAGACATCTTAAACTCTGATGGTAAAAAACAAAGATTTGCCAGGGCCACACACTTCCTTCAGCCTCCTTGGGTCAGATATATAGAAAGATTAAAGCAGGTCTGGCTCAGAAAAGCTAGGCACTATGACCCTGCTTCATTTTTCTTTCAAAATAAAACACTTCAACTGCCACCTTTCCTGGGCCAAATGAATAGTTCCCAAATGACTCTTAGAAGAATAAGAAAAAAAAAAGTCTGGGCGTGGTGTTGCATGACTGTAATCCCAGAACTTGAGATTCGTCAAGGCAGGAAGATGACAAGTTGAGGCCAGCCTCAGCTATAGCAAGACAGCAACAACAGTAACAACATCTACTGGTACTCACTGGTGTAGATACACCAGAACAGATGGTCATCTGTGACGCGCTGTGAAACGCTGCCGACACTACGATGCTGACAAATTAGTTAAGTAGATTGTGCATGTGGTTCATGGAGCCCAGACCACTGCTGAAAGGAGTGACAAGACGTGAACACTGCGTGGAAAGGTGGCGGTGATGGACCGCGTGGGTGAAACATCAAGCTGTAGCGGGCATGTGTGGCTGTCACATTTCTCTTGGGAAGGCTCTGATTTCCCTAAGAACAAGACTCCGTGGGGTCAGAGAAAGTCACCAAGGACTGGGAGAGACTGCTCTATACCTTCATGCAGGTATACATGCAGCAAACACCTGTTATACTTATAAAATAAGAAAATGACATAGATGCCTCTGAGAACAACAGTTTGAATGGTTTTGGGGTTTTTTTCCTGATCACAGAAAGGCTTAGTGGCTTTGGAAGCCTGGAGGCCCATCCTTACCCATCAAGTACCTGCCATGGCCCGTGTAATACACGGTCCCTCCCTCTTGACGCCAGAGACTGAGCGGCGTAGCAGAAGCAGATGACCAGGTAAAGGAATTAAGACTGCAGAAAGACTTGCCCCCAGCTGCCCAGGGCGGCCTGGAGGGTGGCTGGCACAAGCCAGGGCGGGGGATCGGAGGGGGCGGGCACTGACCTCGGCTGATGCGCTGCTTCTCCCCTGACAGGATGCCGGGGCTGTCGATGATGCTGATGCTCTTCAGGACCTGATTGGGCAGCTGGGAGCACATGAACCTGGAAGAGATGAGCCCAGGTGGAGTGAGAACCTGGCCCCACACAGGCCGGTCACTGTGGGGCGCCATGGGCTCTCTGGCTCCTCTAAAGTGGGGTGGGGGTATGAAGGAGATGGGCAGAGGCTAGTGATCTAGCAATCTAGGTAGCTGTAGGTAGAGCAGGAGCTCGGGGCTCAGCGGTGCTCAGAGCAGAGGCGGGTCCACAGACAGGTGGGGGAGGGGGGCTGAGGTGGCCTCACACTGGAATTTTGACCTTAGCTATATTTTATCGAATGCTTGGGCACTTACTGTACAGGCATCTCCTCACTGATCCTCCTGCTAGCCTCTTTCAGTCAGCCTCAGAGAAGTGAAGTAACTAGCTCGGAGTGGCTCAGCGCCAGGCCCGGTCAGCCTGACTCGGAAGCCAGTGAGGCCGTGCTTCTGCCTTGCGCTTCTGCCACGGAGTCCCTCACTTCCTTTGGGGGGTACTGCTCCAGGGCAGGAGTGCCCATGCCCCAGTCTGACACCGCAGGCCTCAGTGCCAGCTCAGCACCTCCTGAGGCCTCAGGCCTGATTAGGAACAGTCATCACTGGCAATACCCACCCCTTGTGCCCTGGGGGGCTTGGGAGGCCTCGGGGTGCCCTGGGAGCAGGTGGGAGGGCAAGGTCAAGGGGCCCTGGTGGAGCTGGGGGCCCTCTTGCTGTGCATGTGGTCAGCTGCCCGGGCCTGGTCTGTGCACCAGCAAATCTGGGCTCAGGGGGACCCTAGACAAGGGTGTACTCTACCCTTCTGAGCCTCAGTTTCCAGTGGTGGCTTGCCACAGGCTGGCTATGGCCTTCGGAATTCCTCCTGTGAACCGTGAGGGACCACAGCAGGCTGTCTTCGGAGGAAAGCCGAGGGCTGGCCCTCTTCCTGTTTTATAAGTGGCAGCTCCTGTCTCTGCGAGGGAAGATCCTCAGAAACACCCACTCCTTCCTCCAGTGGAGGGGGGAGCAGGAGAGGGCCCCCCAGAGGAGGTGCCATTGCTGACATTTCAAAGCAGTTATCCTTGAAGGGGCTTAGGACCAGGGTTTCACATATTCTCTTCTGAATTTCCAAGTGAGCTGGAAAGGTGGAATCCAGCAGCACAAGGCAGCAGTGGCATCTCCAGATCACGTATAATGCCTGGCAGGTCGAGGCTTCAATCTAACCCATCTGGTGGTGGGTGAACAGCATTCAATCCGTGCAGTTAAAAAGCCTTGGGATGTTAATAGAGGGAATCAAGCTGGTGCCATGGCTCACCCTGAAATCCCAGCCACTGGGGAGGCAGAGACCAGGTCAGGAGGACTGCGGTCCAAGCACAAAGTTAGCAAGCTGGAAGTGGTAGCCTGTCCCTATAGTTCCAACTACTGAAGAGGCATAGAGAGTGGTTAGGTCCGAGGCTGATGGATCCCAGGCAAACTGCAGGGGTGCGGGGTGTCAGCCCTGTCCTTCCTTGCACACACACGGTTTACTCGGCACGCCAAACCCCGGTGCCGGGTGTCATGAACGGCATCCGGTCCTTGCGAGGTGACAGCCAGCCTTCTGACAAGCGTGTGACGGCAATGACCCCAGTTCTGGCGCAGCTCCAACACAAGCGGTCAGCGGATGCTTCCCCCAAGGGCAGTGATGTCTCTGCAAACCGCTTATACCCTGCAATAGGTGTTCTCGACCCGGCCCCCACTTCTACTGTTCTGGTGCCGCGTCATTTTTGGAAATTCATCTTCATGGCTCAGAAGTGCACCTCTGATGCCTGTTAGTCCCTTAGAAAGCAGCTGTAGAGCTGGGTGCTGGTGGCTCATGCCCAGGCCCTGAGTTCAAGCCTCAAGACTGGCAAAAAAAAAAGAAAAAGAGCAAGCAGCTGTGGAGCCTGAGACCCCGGCTCCCCGAATTACCTTAGCGCGGTCACTCTGTGGGGCTCGCCCAGCACCACCTGCGGTGTACTGGCTTGATCGGTGGTACGAGGCTCGAACTCAGGACCTCGCCACTAGAGCCACACCCCAAGGCCTTTGGCTTTTTGGCTTTAGTTTGTTTTCGAGACAGGGTCTCACACTTTGACCCATTCATCCCCATGGCGATCCCCCTCCCCCTGCTTTCCAGTGTCTGGGATTACGCCATGCGCCTCCTCACGTGACCTCTGGGCAGATGCTCTTGGTGGAAAATGCCCAAGTCAACACTGCAAAGCGAGGGCCAGGTCACCATGACATGGGGGAAAGCTCTCCACAGAAAATAACTATTTTTCTTTTTCTTTTTGTGCTGGTACTAGGGCTTGAACTTGGGGCCTGGATGCTGTCTCTGAGCGCTTTCGCCTCGTTCCCAGAAGACTACACCAGAGTAAAAAGAGGTTCTGGCCTTTGTAAGCGCCGGTGTTCCCTGAGGGCTGCTTACAACCCCATGGACACGGCGCCGCTTTCCTGCCCCGTGGTAGATTTCCACGTGATGCCTCGCACACGCATGGCCACCAGGACAGGGTGGCGGGGAGCCTTTAAAGCTAGGTGGATTCCTTGTTCTGGGCCAGCTTCTTCCCAAGGGGCCGCTCTTCTTGTGAATTAGCACCGTGAAGATGAAGCGTGTGAAGTGAGCGTGGGGTGCAGTCAGTAACCTCGCCTTCACCAGTGTTGGGGGGGGGGGGTGCTATCCTCTGGCTGGTCTGAAGGTTCAGCGGGCACGGCAGGCAGGGATTCAGTCCAAACACCAGACGATGAGCCAGCTCAGCCGCGCGGTCCCAGCGGCACGGTCCCAGGCCTGGCGACCGGGACTCCAACGCCAGCGCTGCCTCTCAGGCCATGGATCCCAGGGGAGGCGGAGGAAGCGCTCCGTGCACCGACTCCGCCTCCTCCCCACCTTCCTATGTGTGCCGCGCGCATGTGAAGCCGGCCGCCTTGGCTTTCTGCATCTAATACACGAGTGAAGTCCGGAAGGGATGCAACACAGGGGAAACGCCCTGCCATGCTCTGCTATGATTTTCTAAATATTACTGTGGAAACAATCATCCATGCACTGTGCATGGATTATTATTCAGAGGGAATTTTAAATTCACAGGTGATCAGAGACCTTCCTGAAGACTTGCTTTCTACACTTAACTGGTATGAATTTGGGAGGTAAAAAAAAAAGAAAAAAAAAACGCTCTTTACTTATTTAATATATTTTAGTGGCAGTCCTGAGGCTTGAACTCAAGGCCTCAGAGAGCTCTTGCTTGGCTCTTTCACTCATCTGGCATTCTACCATTTGTGCCACAGCTCCACTTCCAGCTTTTTGCTGGTTAGCTGGGGAGAAGGGTCTCAGTGATTTTTCTGCCTGGGCTGCCTTTGAACCACTATCCTCGGATTTCAGCCTGATGAGTATGGAGGATGTCAGGCGTGAGCCATTAGCACTGGGCTAACAAACAGTTTTCATGATGACAGTGGAACAAGCCAATACCCATTCTTCCTGCTTTTCCCCTGTGAATTTAGGCTTCATGAAATGAGAATTTGGGAAAAGTAGCAGTTTTTTTCTCCTGTCAGCCTTTGTCAGGCTAAGACCACCAGTGTCACTAGAAACCTTAGGATTCTAGAACAGCCTTCCAAGGGGACAGATCCTGGCCTTCCACTTTCCAGAGCTTCTAGAGCCTTCTGGGCTGAGTCTTAGAACAGGAAGTCAGGTTGCCTGCCTGGTGGCCCGTATAGGGGTGCGTCTCCCCTCCCTCTCTCGGAGTTGGATCTACATGTCACTGCTAATGGCGAGCTGATCTCCCTGTGACTCCATCTGCTTGTCTCCTAGTCACTCAGACCCCTACAGAGTGTGGCTTTTCACAGGAGGTGCAGGCTGTTCATTCCACTCACTGCTGTCCCCCCACAACGACGCCCCCAGTGTGTGTGGGGGGTGTACAGTGATGAACCTCAGCCTCTAGACTGGCAGTAGTCGACAGGATCATTTATTCCTATTTTTGGAAACATCCAGAAAGGAGAAGTGTAGCTCAAGGCTCCTGCTGGGCCCCAGTGCCAATTCTACTTCCTTTCCTTGGGCTCCAGCTGCTCCCCCAGCTCTGTACCCTCCGACCTGGGCTGCTCCCCCAATCTCTGAAGCCAGACTCACAATCAAGGGAAGTACAGGGCTGGATGGGAGGGAGAGGAAAGGGTTTCAAAGAGAAAGCTTGGATGTTCTAACAATGTGAGCTCTTCTAGTCCAGGAACATGCTTTTCTGGCTGGGACTCCAAAAGTACAGGAAACCAAAGCAAAACTTGGCAAGTGGGATGACATCATGTGGAAAAACTTCCACGCAGCGAGGGCATCGGTGGGTAAGGGCAACGGGGAACCATTCTGATTAGCAGGTCCTTGGACTTGCCTCTTCTAGAACAGACCGCTGTTTCGATTTTTATATGTAATTGGCATATATAAACAAGGAGAGCAGGTTTGCACAGGGTGACCGACTGCAGATCCTTACCGATTCAGGAACGCATTTCCAAAGCGACTCAGTTTCCGAAATGGCTTTTTAGGGTCCACGACAAGAGCGTTCCCGGGGGTGCTGCCCTCGCTCTCCCCGTACATGACGGCGATGAAGGAGTCGGTGGTGGGCTCAGGGCCGATCCTCATGCCTGGGAAGTCTTGCTCCAGTAAGTACCTGGTGGGAGAGAAAGAAGGAAGGGCAGCTGAGCCTCACGTCAGCACACAAGAGGCCAGCAAGCCGCCCGCCATGACATGATTTCCACCTCTTCCCTTAAAAACCTGGACGTGCACACAGAACCGCCAAGAAAAAAAGCTGACAGAGTGAGGTTTTGCTGATAAAGAACATGTACAGCTTGAAATCCACCCATCTTTCCTCTGGGGCAAGGAGCCTGGTGAAGGGGCTTCAGACCTCTGGCAGACTTACGGGACCTTCTAGAAGGGTACCTAACTCAGCACAGCAATTCTCCTTCATGGTCCTACTGACACACGAAGAGAAGCCGGCCAGCCACGTCCGAGCACCCCATGCCTGCTCCCGGCCTCCTCTCTCAGGGGAGCCCCTCTGTGTGTGGCCCCTGCGAGGCCCGGGGGTGTCTGGAACAGAGATCTCTCGTGGCCCTGCGGGAGGTGCTCCTTCCTGGGGGGGGGGGGGCTTCCACCCCCACAGCCAAGTTATTCCTTTGTGTTTAAAAGCCCTGGCTGGCCAGATGGAGCCTGTGCCTATTTTCAGGGGAAAAAACTGAAATCAAGTGTCAAACAGTTTGGCGTCATTCTGAGAAGTGATGTCACCCTCGAGAGCTAGATTTTCTCTTTTTTATGTTTTTGTTTTGGTGGCAGTCAGATTCGAACTCAGGGAATCGAACTCGATTCGAACCCCAAGCTGGCCTTATTAGGCCGGCACTCTATCATGTGGCCACACGCCCAGCCTGAAACCCAGGTGTTCGTCCCATGGAAAATGGAAAAGGAAAGTGGTTTGGGTGGGCCAGATTCTAAATCGTTCATCAATGCCATAGCCAATTCTAACTACCCAACGTTTCTACCTTCTTGTGACGCTGTGGAGACCTAGAATGGAGCTATTATTTAAAGATATCTCTGAAATAAAGTCTATTCATGAAAAAAATCTGGTACCACCACCTGGCATTTACTGAGAAGGCATAAAGCCTCCCACATGCACTGTTGTTTCATTTGGTTCCTACAACGTTATAGGTGGGAAAATGGGGATGAGAGAGGCCGAGTAACCCGCCCAAGGTCACACAGTAAGTGACCCTTGGTAGGCACTCTCCCACTGGACTCACCTGATGGGCCATCGCCGGTTAATCTAGCTAACCACATGCACCAGTGAACCAGGTGGAGGCTGAGCTGCACTGCCAGATGGAGGTTGAGTTCTAGGCCAGGTGGCTTGTTAGGGGGCTTGGGCAGGAGGGGACCCCCTTGTCCCGTCCTCCCTGCCCTGCTAGCCACGTGCTGATCGCTCCAAGGGACTCGAGCCAAACTATCGACAGAAAAAGGAACAGATATGTGGATTCTGAGCAGCTGGGCAGAAGGGAGGGGTGGACAGGGGACCCCAGTGCGGGGGACACAGGAATGTTTCTGGGAGCACATGGAGTCATTTGTGCCAATGTACACAAGCAGGGATGTTCACTAAGTGAGCATGCTAAAAATACCATGGCACCTCAATATATCTCACATACTTTCCCCACCATTCCTTTAAAGAAACACCTACGTGCATACATCAATCGGCATCTGTGCAGAGTCTAGGGCTCGGTACACTGCCACGCTTCAAACACTCAAGTGAAAAGAGGATCAAGTCAACCCTGCCACCTTATCCTTTGAGTATTGTTGGTGAGTCTGTCTGCTTGTTTATTTGCGACGCGTGGGCATGGAGCCTGGCTGCCTGCAGGCGGGGCAAGCGCTCTACCGTGGAGCTTAGCGTGATTGCAATCTCTACACATGACGTGGAACAGCAACAGGAAGTTCCACCAAGAGCCCTTCTGGCTTTCGCATTTTGTGAACATTCTCTTGCAATGAGGCCTCTGCTGGCCTGGACTGTGATTCTCCTGTTTATGTTTCCCATACAGCTGGGATGACAGTATGTGCCACCACATCCAGTTTTTATTGGTTGAGATGAAGCTTTCTAAACTTTTGCCAGCACTGGCCTCAAACCACCATCCTCATAACCTCAGCCTCCTGAGTAGCTGGGATTACAGACATACGCCATTGCGTACAGCAGCTGTGTATAATTCTAAACTAGTGTGCATCAATTTTGTTTGCCATTTCTTAACTGCCAGGCATTTAAATAACCTCCATTTCTTGGGGCTGGGCATGTCATTCAGGGCATAACACATACTTCGCTGTGTAAGGCTCTAGGTTCAATCTCTAGCACGGAGAGAAATAAGAAGGTAGCTTCCATTTCTTGTTATACAAATAATGCTGAGAAAAACATCTTTAAGTACCTCATCTACTTCAGAAATTCAACCTGCTTCAAATTACTGGGAAAAAATACTTAGCTCTTCATTCCTATTTTATATATTCCCCCCCATCCCCCCTACTTCTATTTAATGACTAGGTCTTCTGGGAAGTGAAACCTTAGTTCCTTTGTCTTTAGTTAAATCATTGAGACTGCTTGTTTACTGACGTTATCTTGTAAACTGCTATGGCCACTCAGCCAATGGACATTAGCCGATTGAACCCAAACCCTGGAATGTTTGCACAGGTCTTCTACCTTTGACCAGCTCTCGGGAGTGTGCAAACTCCCCAGTGCTGGGCTGGGCTTGGAACTGCGGCCTACCTGTGTGCCTCCACCCTTGCTGATGGAGGGGGACGGGGGAGGAGAGGATGGGAAGGTTCCCAGTAACAAACCAACCTCTACCGCCAGTCGTGTTTGTGTTCCACTCTTTCATTCACTCAGGATTGCGAATTGATGGAGTGCTTTTGTTTGTTGTTTTAATGTTAGTACTAGGGCTTGAACCCAGGGCCTCTACCTCTCTCTCAGCCTTTTCACCCCTGGCTAGTGCACTAGCACTTGAACCATGCTGCCAGCCCAGCTTTATAACCGGTTAATTCAAGATAGCGTCTCAAGGACTTTCCTACGAGAGACTGGCTTCAAGCTGTGATCCTCAGATCTCCGCCTTCAGAGTAGCTAGGATTACAGGTGTGAGCCACCAGTGCCCAGCTTTATGGAAGTGTTTTTGATGTCAAGACTTACAATGTATCAATCTGACTGTTGTAAATTGTGATTGATCTTCATAAGGGTTTACTTTCCCAAGTAACTTGACCCATGGCCTCTTCTTTTCCTTTGCACACTTGTTAAAAATCTGCCTTCGTTGCATTCTACAGAACAGTGTAAGGGAAAGGCCACGCAGCATTTCAGGAAACTCAGTATGCACTGCATCTGTTTCAAACAGAAGCACTGAAATTATGTTCTTTTAAATTAGTTATAATTCTTAGTGTGATTAATTTGTACGACATTAAAGCATCAGCCAAAGGGGTTTCTCAAGGCAAATAACAAAGGTAATATTAAAATTGGAACTGGATACACATATACAATGCAAAAAAAGTAGCTATGAAATACAAGAGGAGACTAAGTCATGAAGGAGGCGCAGGACAGAGTTATCTATCTAGAAGGCCTAGGTAAACCTACGAACTGATGTCAGAGGAAAGGCTGGGGCGTGGCTCTGTGAAGGCCCCCTTATCCAGTAAGCGCAAGGCACGGCAGTAAATTAAAAAGAAGACATCACCGTAACTTCAAGTCAAATGGCCACAAAAAACAAAAACGTAAAAACTCAGTAGCTACCCTTACAATGCCAGCAATCCCAGCCAAAAAAATGTCACAACAAACATTCTTTTTTTTTTCTTTGCCAATCACAGTTGGACTCAGGGCCTGAGCACTGTCCCTGTTCTTTTTGCTCAAGGCTAGCACTCTACCACTTGAGCCACAGCGCCACCTCTGGCTGTTTTCTGTATACGTGGTGCTGGGGAATCGAACCCAGGGCTTCATGTATACAAGGCAAGCACTCTTGCCTCTAGGCCATATCCCCAGCCCCATGACACACATTCTTAAAGAGAAGGAGAGGAGAGGATAAAGGCTCTATTTAGAAGCCTCACAGGGTCTGTAGGAGGAAAGCGCATGTGCACATAACACACACACACACACACAGCACACACACACAGCACACACAGACACGCACACGTTCTGAGACACAGAAGATATCTCAAAGTGGCACTGGCCTCTGCTTGGAAAGAACAAACAAACATATAATTTAGAGATGTAATTCCGCCCTGTACAAATGCGTCTATTTTTGGAAGCACCTAACAATGTCATGTTAAGGTTCTTCTCAATAACACAACACGGTGATTTGGAAGATCAAGAATACTGAGCTCAGAAGGACTGACTGGAGCTGCCACTTGTCACAAGGCGGCTGAGGCCTGTAACGCTAGTGACGCAGGAGGACGGCGGTCTGAAGCCAGGTCTCGCACGTTCACAATCTACGTAAGCCGGATTTTTTATTCCCCCAGAACGGAGGTTTTCAGAACTCAGGGCCTGGCACTCGCCAGGCACGCACCCCACCACTTGAGCAACCACCCAGTCATTTTTGCTTCAGCTATTTTCCAGGTAAGGGCTTGTATTTTTACCGGCGGCTACCTATGCTTTTGGCATAGCTGGCATTACACGCAGACAAATCGCCACGCCTGGCTTGCTGGTTGAGCTGGGTCTTACTTTCTGCCTAGGCTGGCACCCAAACTGTAGTCATTCCTATCTCCTCCTCTTGCCCTTCTTCTAGAAGTTTCCACTCCAAGTCCTGTCTCCTCTTGGCTGACAAACACCAGCTGTTCTCTCCCTGCAGCCCCCCTCTGTCATCCACTTTTAACTCCGCTGAGGTCATCTTTCATCAAAGCCACCGCAATGCCAGTGACCGGGCATGGCGCCTCCCTCCAGGGCCCACTTGCTGAAGACTTTTCTATATTTGACGCCTCACCTCCTCCTGTTCACTCCCCAGCCCAGCGCCATCGGCTCCCATCTCCACCACTTTCCCGCACTCCACTCTTGCCAAGGTCACCTTGGCTCCTTTTCCCAGAAGCACCTGCTGCTGCTGACTACCCCTCTCTGCCTTATTTTTGTGGGCTCACCCGCATACCAAAAAAAAAAGAAAGAAAGAAAGAAAAGAAAAGATGCACCGGGCACTGGTGGCTCACGCCTTCAGGAGGCTGAGATCTGAGGACTGTGGTTCGAAACCAGCCTGGGCAGAAAAAAAAAAAACAAAAAACAATGGAAGTGGAGCTGTGGCTCAAAGTGGTAGAGTACTAGCTTTGAGTAAAAGAGATCAGGGACAATGCCCAGGCCCTGAGCATAAGCTCCAAGACCCACCCCCAGAGGGTAGGGAGCAGATGAACCTGGCTGCCTCCTAGTGAGTCCCTCCACTTCTGTGTTTTGTTTTGTTTTTTTGTTGCCAGTCCTGGGGCTTGAACTCCGGGCCTGAGCACTGTCCCTGGCTTCTTTTTGCTCCAAGCTGGTACTCTGCCACTTGAGCCACAGCGCCACTTCTGGCTTTTTCTGTTCATGTGGTGCTGAGGAATCGAACCCAGGGCTTCATGCATGCTAGGCAAGCGCTCTACCTACTGCTAAGCCACATTCCCAGCCCCCTCCGCTTCTGTTTAATCACAGCTTCTCAAAGGAATCAAGTAGGCCTTTGTTCCTATTTAGAACCCACCCCACCCCCCTTCCCATTTTGGAAAATGAAGACATTTGCCTGTTTCCAATTTTCTGATACTTTCCCACACTTCATAATTTCTTCAAAATCACCAGGCAGTTCTTCGGGCACGGCTGCAAGTTTGAGTTCTTTCGAGACAATGTGCGCAAATCCTCCTGAGCTTCCTCTGTGGCGGGCCCCAGGGTGGGGAGTGAGGGCACTTCTCCTTTGTGTCCCTTCTTCAACACAGCCAGGATCTCTTCCAGTAGAAATGAATATTTAACATTTACCTTGAGAGAAACGGAAGAAGCAGGAGTCTTCAGCGGCAGCCTCTCGCTCTTCCTGGTTATTATCTTGTCCCAACCATACCTAGAGTGGCTTCTCCCTGTCCTGGGTCCTTTCATCCTCCCAGCCTCCCCCCACCTCTCCCCGCTTGCTTTCCACCTTGAAGATGGGCCCTGGTCCTCTTCTCCCTATTTATTAAACACTATTTAAAGTCTTAGTGCACAATCACCTTATAAGACCGTGTTCATCACGCCTTTTCTGACCTGAGTGCTAAGAACGATGGGCATGGGCATGAGGTCACAGCGGCTCACGTCTGGAATCCTAGCTGCTCAGAAGGCTGAGATCTGAGGGTCGCAGTTAGATGCCAGCCCAATGAAGGAAAGTCCTATCTCCAATTAAACACCAAAAAGCTGGAAGTGGAGCTGTGTCTTAAATGGTAGAGCGCAAGCCTTGAGCACAAAAGCTTAGGGGCAAAGCCCAACCCTGAGTTCAAACCCCAGGACAAGCACACACATACAATATGGACATGCTTACACAATGGCAAATCTACAAAGGGGAAAACCACATAGAGACGACAAGGTGGCTGCCCTCAGTCCTCCTGCTGGCTTGAACTTCCTCTTCCCTGTGTTCCCTCAGCTAATTTCCACTTAGTCTTGTTTCTCGCTTTCATTTTTTTTTTAAATTTAAATTATTTCACACAGATGCACAAACTACTCAACCGGCACTAACTGCAGAATAACAGGAATTAAGTAAATTACAGGTCTGGGTAGTGCTGGAAAATTGGGTTTTTTATTTGTTGGTCTCCTCCTTTTATTTTTTCTAGTACTGGGCACCAAAGCTAGAGCCCTGTGCATGCTAGGCAAGTGCTTTACTGCTCTACCGAACCCCAAATCCCTACTCATCTACAAATGATATACCACAAAACTGTAGAACATTCTAGATTCTAGCCAATCTACATTCTAGCCAATCTAGAACATTTTACCAGTCTATAAATCAGTCCCATCCCCATTAACAGGCTCAGCCCAATCTTTTAGCATGTGAATATGCAGTAATCCGACCATTATCTGTTGAAAAAATCATTTTTGTGAATGGTCTGGGCACCCTTGTCAAGAATCCATGCACTGGAGTGGGGGATGTGGCTCAGTGGTAGAGCTCCTGCCTAGCAAGCATGAAGCCCTGAGTTCAAATCACAATACTGCCAAAAAGAAAAAGAAACAATTACTCATAAACATGTGGCTTTACTTTTGGCTCTCACCCATGTCCCACCGATCTACCTGTCTGTTCTTACACCAGTATCATGTTAGCTAATTTACTGCAGCTGTGCAATTAAATTTTGAATCAGGAAATAGGAGTTCTCACAAGTTTGCTCTTCTTTTTCAGGATTGTTTGGGTTATCCTGGTCCATAAGAATTATAGTCCGTTACTGCCAGCAAGACAAAGTAAACTAGAGTTTGATAGAAATTGTACTGGCTTTGGAAAGCAATCAGGAGGGTTTGCCAGCTTAATGTGTCTTCCAGTCCACATACACAGGATGTGTTTCCATTTGTTTATGTCTTCCTTCCTTTCCTTCAATAATGCTTCATAATTTTTAATATAGAAATTTTGCGTTTCTTTTGCTAGGCTTCTTCCTAGGTATTTTCTTCATCTA
Organism: Perognathus longimembris pacificus; assembly: GCF_023159225.1. Taxonomy (NCBI): domain Eukaryota; kingdom Metazoa; phylum Chordata; class Mammalia; order Rodentia; family Heteromyidae; genus Perognathus; species Perognathus longimembris. The sequence goes on along the minus strand of NC_063183.1, from coordinate 31,824,019 downwards.
GATACCCAGTTTTCAATAGATTTTTCTTTCTTTCCTTCTGTGTGTGTGTGTGTGTGTGTGTGTGTGTGTGTGTGTCACTACTGCTTGAACTCATGCTTGCTAGGCCGGTGCTCTGCAGTTAAAGCCATGTCACCAGCTCTTTTTTTTGTTCTGGTTATTTTTACCAACCAGGGATATTCACCATTATACAAGCACAAGCAAAGTTCTGCTTTGAGCTAGGGGCTTGCTTTTTGCTCAGACTAGCCTTATACTTCCCACTGTAGCTGGATTATAGGCATACACCACTATACCTAGCTTTTTTTTGTTGTTGAAACGAGGGTCTTATGATTCACCCCGCCCAGCTGGCCTGGAACCATGATCACTCCCTGCTTCCTGAGCTCAGTCTCTTGCATAACGATGAAAAGTGTGCAAAATACCTATTGGTTAAGATGGGGCATCCCAAGCTTTTTGCCCAGCTGGCCTCAAACCAGGGACCTTTCCCATCTCTGCCTCCCAAGGATTACAGATTACAGGTGTAAGCAATTGTATCTGGCATAAGTGGAATTTTTTCTTAATGTCACACTGGGAATGCTCAATGTTCATGTATAGAAATACAATTTATTTTTGTATATATGGTTTATGTATCCTACAACATTGCCACACTTATTTGTCTTGATCTTTAGTGGATTCTAAGGATCTTCTTCCTATATGATTATGTCACTTGCAACTAGTTTTCCTTTTTTCCAACCTGACTACCTTCTATCTCTTTTGTTGTCTAATTACCCTGGTCCCTGCCCTCCCCACCACCCTTATTTTTTGTGTGTGCTGGTCCTGGGGCTTGAACTTAAGCCCTGGGTACTATTTCTGAGCACTTTTTCTAAAGGCTAGCTCTGTACCACTTGAGCCACAGCTCCACTTCCCACTTTTTGTTGGTTAACTGGAGAAAAGAGACTCCTAGACTTTCCTGCCCAGGCTGGCTTTGAACCATGATCCTAGATCTCAGCTTCCCAAGTAGCTAGGATTACAGGTGAGCCCCTCATGCCTGGCAGTTCCTGCCCTTTTAAAGCCTACAGAGTTTCTTGAGTGACTTCAATCTTTCTCCTCATTAGGATAAACTTTCTACAGGGAAAGTGACAGGAGAGGAGGAAGGGAGAGAGCAGAGATCTTGACAGCAGAAGTTGTTGAGTGAGATTTGCATTGGTTTCAGGCCAGCCTCACATTATCTTGGTGAAAATATCTCTCTTCAAAGCCCTGGGTCCTAGGTATTTCTCTAGCAGAATCTCTCACATCTGTTTTGTGCAACCGTTTTGGAGACAAGCCTGCTGAGACCAATATCTACCCTTCCTTGGCTCAGAGTCAAAAATGCCACGGTCAGCTTTCCTAGTGCCCATTTCATCTCCTTTTCTTCCTTGCCAGTCAGAGGTGGCCCAGTCAACAGTTCCATATCCTGTCTTCTGAGAAGTAAACCAAGACATTAGGGATATCTGCGGTTCTGCATTTACTCCAAAGAGACTCTGAGGAATATCTCCATCTCCTCCAGCCTGCGTTAGCATCTGCACGAGTCCCCAGCCGGCTCGTGATCCGTCCTCTTCCTGCCCCTCGGTGGCTCCTCACGATCGGCCACGCAGAGGCACACAGGTCCTAGCTACCCCAGGCTCCCCAAGCATCTCTCCTCCGGACCTCATCAGGACAAAGGGGATACTCAACTGACTCACCCCTGGCCCACCATGTATTAGTAGGGATCCCCACTCTTCCCAGCCTAAGGACAAATGGCAGGAGGAGGAAGGCATTGCTGAGTCGCTTTGGCATGGGGAGGGGGTGTGTGCTCTGAGTCAGTGCAGGCCTTGGTGATCTCTTGAGATGTGCCGGAAGCCAGACAGATGAGAATCTAAGACCGTGCCCTCCACAGGTGCCTCACAAGTGTGAGAGCGCCCAGTGCTCCGTGGCTGGAAACAAAGAACCCAGGCCACTAACTGGGATCTAACTAAGGCAGGGTTCAGGAAGGCCAGTATCCCGAACCAAGTCTTCTGTTCAGCATTCCAAGTCCCTAGGATGGCTGTGCTTTCATTCGGGGCCTTCCTCTCAGGCCCCGATCATTCCTCCTAATTCCATCCTGAAACCAAATCCAGAGATAAGAGTGTCTCTCACCAAGCTTCCTATCCACCTTGCGGATCTTTCCAATGACATAGCCACTTAGCCAGGGAAGGCCTCAAAAACTAGTGGCTTCCTGTTGGTGACTCCCATTTCACCTGAGGACTGTAGCTCCTGAAGAGAAAAGGTCAGGTTGGATAAAATCACCAAGAGTCAAATCTCAGGACCTTTCTTAAAACTTTTTCCACAAACTTTCTTCCCAAGAAATAATAAAATGATTTGGACAAATGCTATCAGACATCTATCAGTCATTTTTGATCAACGGGGATAATCTTCAATACTCTTTTCAGACTCATAATGAGCAACAAATATATAAATTGTAACATTATTTTCTTTCATCTTCCTTCACATTCAATGTACTGTCTACAAGTACATTCCAATACACCATTTATTTGCTTTACAGAATTCATTCACAGCCTATCCACAGGTCTGCATTTAACATACTTCCTGGAGTGACAACTACTATTTGTAGGAATTATTTAGGTCACTGGAGTGAAGGGAAAAAAAAGAAAAAAGAAAAAAAAAAGAGGTTGCTACTTCATAGAAGTGGCATGAAGCCAAATATAAATGCAGTTAGCTCCCGCAAATGCAAAAGATATTGTTATAATTTCCAAAACCCTTAACTTTGTGTCAACTGGTAGCAGGTTTAACCCGGAAAAACAAAGTCTCCTTAACCGAAGAAAGAGAGCTTTTAGGAGGCTGCTTCCCCGCCCCCCCCGGGGGTGGGGGTGGGGGTGGGAGGTACGGGAGCGGGGAGAACAACAGTTTATTTGAAAAGCAATCCGTTCCAGTGTCAAAGATCTCTCCTCCAACAACACTTCTGAGGAAGCTCTATGATTTGAACCCTGGGGTGCGCACAGCGATTGCTTCCGGAGACCCAGGGAAGGCGACAAATATTTTCGGTCGGTCGTCAAGGGTGAGCCAGGAGGGAATGACCCACCTAAGAAATGGAAACTAACCAAGAGTAACGCGACACTGCCCTCAGTTCCTCGGGCTGGTGCTAACTTCCTGAGGCTGGGTAAGCCAATACTTGGTGGAGAGTGCCACGGAAAGGACCTCGGCGATACCCGCGAATGCATTCACTCATCCATCCGTCCATCCGTCCATCCGTGCATCCGTCCATCCGTCCATCCGTCCATCCGTCCATCCATCCATCCATCCATCCATCCCAGCCAGCCCATGGGCCGGGCACTGGCTAGAGGCCCGATTTCCCCCTCCAGGACTCCATAACCCTTTCCAATCTGGCCGCCGCCAGCCCTAGACTTCACCGCACCGTCCAGAAGATGCTCCTTACAGCCTCACCGTCCCTCCCTCCCCCGGGGCCCCCAGGCCAAGGTGGGTGACAGGACGGAGCCGGCCCCGAGGTCGCCCCGGCCACAGCAAGAAAGGGGTTCGGGGCGCGTCGGAGACGGACGGAAGCAGCTGCGAGAAGGTTCTGTGAGGGGGGGGGAAGAGGTGGGAAGACACCCCCCCACACCCCCGGTCCCGGAGGCCGCGGGAGGCCGGTGACCCCCGCCCCCCCCGCACGTGACGCGCGCACACCTGAGGAGGACGCGCCCCGGGTGGCGGGGCCGGGCCGGGCCGGGCCGAGGCGGCTTTACCTGATGAAGGTGGTCTTGCCGGTGCTGTACTGGCCCACCAGCAGGATCATGGGCTTGTTCTCGAAGTCGGCCTCCTCCAGCGCGGGCGAGTGGAACTCGTGGAAGCGGTACGCCTCCTCCAGAGGCAGCACCTTGCGCAGGTAGAGCGAGCGCAGGCCGCCCGTCACCGTCTGCACGGCGTCCGCGCCGCCCGCGCGCTCGCGCCCGCCCGCCTGCCGCCCCATCCAGCTGAACATCCCGCCGCCGCCTCCGCCGCCGCCGCCGCCGTTCCCGCTCCGCTCCGCTCCGCGACCCCCGCGGCTCCGACTCGACCCTCGCCCGCGCGCGCGCGCTCTCTCGGACCAGCGGCAGCCGCACTCGCCGCCGCCCGAACCTCGCCCCGCCTCGGGACGCCTCAGCCAATCACCCGCCGCTACGTCACGGGCTCAGTTTATTATTCAAAAGACTTCTTACAGGACCTTCCTCATTGGGCCTCTGCCAGCGAGGGGTAGAGGCGTCAGCCAATCGAGAGGAGTTCTGGACGAGGGGGCAGGTCTAGCAGGCTGGGCGGGGGGGGGGGGGGGGGAGAGGGTGTGGCCGCGTCCGGGTAGCTCGGGGACGCGTCACCCGAGGGCCTCCCTCCATCGGGTCGCCGGGGCCCCACGTCGGACCAGGTGGCATCAGCTTCCGGGCGATTCTAAGCCCTCCATGGAGGCCGGTCCTCGGGCTGGCGGCTCCGGGCTCCCGGAACGCTTGCCCATCCCAAGTTTTCTGCACCTCAATCCTGCGGTAGGACAGATTCAGAAAGTTGACAGGCTCCACTTCTTCCTCCCCCCGCAGGCTATTTATGACCCACCATTCCACTGTGGTTTACAAAGGCAAATGCACAGGAAAACAGTATGTTTGTGGGTCCTCGGAAAATGAGAGAGGGAGAGAGGGAGGGAGGGAAAAGAGAGAGAGAGAGAGAGAGAGAGAGAGAGAGAGAGAGAGAGAGAGAGAGAGAGAGAGAGAGAGAGAGAGAGAGAGAGATCAGTGAGCAATTTCATTTCTAGATATATAGCCAAGAGTGGATGGAAGATAGGGTCTTGAAGAGCTGTGTGCACACCCGTAGGTAGGTCCAGAGCTATTCACAACAGCTAAAGAGGTCGTCAATCAGCAGGTGGGTGGATAAACAAATACGGTTAAGATTTGAAGACCAAATGTCTTAGAAAAGAAATCCATCCTGAGTGAATCTACCAGGCCCCCATCCCTTACTTTTTTTAAATTTTTTCGGGTGTTGGTATTAGGGCTTGAACTCAGGACCAGGGTGCTGCCCCTGAGGTGGTTTTTTGTTTTTGTTTTTAGTCAGTCCTGGGGCTTGGACTCAGGGCCTGAGCACTGTCCCTGACTTCTTTTTGCTCAAGGCTAGCACTCTGCCACTTGAGCCACAGAGCCACTTCTCGCCATTTTCTATATATGTGGTGCTGAGGAATTGAACCTAGGGCTTCATGTATACGAGGCAAGCACTCTACCACTAAGCCATATTCCCAGCCCACCCCTGAGGTGTTTTTTTTTTGTTTTGTTTTGTTTTTGCCAGTCCTGGGCCTTGGACTCAGGGCCTGAGCACTGTCCCTGGCTTCTTTTTGCTCAAGGATAGCACTCTGCCACTTGAGTCACAGCGCCACTTCTGGCCATTTTCTGTATATGTGGTGCTGGGGAATCGAACCCAGGGCTTCAAGTATACAAAGCAAGCGCTCTTGCCACTAGGCCATATCCCCAGCCCCACCCCTGAGGTTTTTGCTCAAGGTTAGTGCTCTACTACTTGAGCCCCAGCTCCATTTCTGGCTTTTGAGTGGTGAATTGGAGATGAGCCTTAGCCAGGCACCTGTAGCTCATGCCTGTAATCCTAGTTACTCAGAAGGCTGAGATCTGAGGATATGGATGAACACTTGAGACTCCCATATGAGACACAGGGAAGCTCCTCCGGGCTAGTCTCTCGCTCATTTGGGTCCCCGCACCCTCAATGACTAGCATGCAGTGATTATTTGCAAGCTGAGGTAGATGCAGCTGGCGATGACAAGTCCAGGGAAAGGAGGATCCTGGGAACAATCAAGTACCTTAAGGCCTGTGAAGGGCTAGTAGTATTTGTTTCCATGCACCCCAAAATGAGGAGACATTGGTGACCTTGGGGAGAAGTGTTTTCCTGGCGGGGCAGGGGGGGCACACATGCTGTGATATGGGATGGGCGGCTGGCGGTACAGAGGCTGGAGTGCTGGGTGCTCTCTTGGAAAGGGAAAGGGGAGACGGTGCTGAGGAGGGAGGGCTGCGTTTCAGGCTTATCGGCGGAGGACTGAGCCGGGCTGAAGCCTCTGTGCCCTCTGCACTGCCAGGTGTGCTCATGATGTCATAGCAAGGACCCTGTTGTCATTTTGGTAGCTAATTCACTGTGCAATTCATGAAGTGTGCATTAAAATCTTTGCACATTTCTCCCAACCAAAAATCTAAGTTCCAGGGAAGCAGAGATGGTGTCCAGCCTGCTGTGTCCAGCATGCGGCGGGGTTCCTTGGATGCCAGCTGCCTTTCTTCCTGGTAGCTGTTGGCTCGAAACAGCCTGTGTAGACTAGGTTAGAACCCCCTCGGTGGTGGCCCCAGGAGTGTCTGTCTGTCTTCCTTACAGTAGGCCATGAACACAGTCAGATCAACATTTACCCACATGGCTATTTTATTGCTTGCTCAAGTGACACAATGACTCAATCGACTTCATTTTGTGCTCGGATGGGGCCGAGGCCTGGCCACCTCCACCTGACGACAGGTCTTGCACAGGGCTCCTGCCCCGGTGTCCCTCCAGAGCCCACGGCATCCATCCGCGTGGCCCGGAGCCTGCTTCTCAGCGATTCCCCGCCGCACTCTGAGTAGCAAGGATGTACGCAGGCACCTGCTTTTGCTAAACTTTGGGTGCCTGGGTTCGTCATCTCCCAGCAACCAAAGGACAGTTTGGGGAGCATGCTTCTCAGGACGAGGGCCGCACCTCCCGGGCCTGCAGAGGTTCTCCTTGGGCCCGCTGCTTTCCAGTCCTTCCTTTGTAGCTTCACCCCGAGTCACGTACAAGAGCTGAGCCGTGGCATGGTTGTGATACATAAGAGGAATCGTACTTAGGAATAAATAACTCCCCCGGGAGCCTGGGGGGCAGTGGCAGGTCCACTGAGAGGGGCTGCTGCAGTGGCTCCCCCCTCCCCCCAACCAGGTCACCGGCCCTGCATCCCAGCCCCTGAATCTGGGAGCCCGGGCTGCAGATCTGGCATTGTCTGCTGCTTCCCTGGTGCTGGGCGCTGAGACCCGAGCCTAAGAACACAAGTACTTCAGAACTTTTAAGTTTTTTGTTTTTCCTGAGAAACCCAGTGTTCTGCAGTCTTCCTGCATACTCCCCTTAGGCTGGCCAAGGAGGAAGGGGGTGCAGAGGGGAGAGCTGGGGGACCCCCACATCAACCTCTGAGTCTGGGGTCTCTTTTGCAATGCACATTTTGCATCCACCGGACCCCCTCCCTGTAGTGACACAAACCCCACCAGAGGCCTCCCTTCCCTTTGTCTCATTCCCCTTGGAAATTTTAACCTTTTGCTAGGAAAGCCAGGCCTGTACCCTGGCCAGCCCCACGGCCACTGGGCGCGTGCGCAAGGCCAGCGCCTCTGACAGGACCACGGGGTGGACGGGCCTTCCGGAACCTAGGGAGGACACGGGTTCTTCAGGCGTTTCTTCCTCTCCACCGCCATTCGCAGCGCCTGGAGGAGCTTGTCTTTGTTATTCAGGATGTTGTATTCTGAGAGCTTCATCAGCTTGTCGAAGGCGGCCTCAGTGTAGGTCAGCTCCTTGGTGGAGTATGGAGATTTGGGGCCATAGATGTTAAGTTGGCCCAGCTCCAGCTCCTCAGGACTCCGCTCCACACCTACAGGCAGCCGGACAGTTGCTGTCAACCCTTACCGTGTGAACACTGTACGGATTTGCTTCTATCTCTCAGTCTTCCCTGGTCTATCCTTGCACATATGGACAAACACAACTGCGTGAACACTTGCTATGTGTGGTGGCACCTGCCTGTAAACCCCAGCCTGCAGGAGGCTGAAAAGGTCCAGACTCCCTTGCGCTACACAGCAACTTCCTTTCTTGAATGCACACACACACCCCTCTAAGCTCCTCAGAGCAGGGGCACGGTTTAGGAGTTTTAGGACTTCCCTAGCACCCAATAGTGCTGGACATACAGTTGAGTGTCAGTAAATGTGGTGGGGTGCAGGGGAAATGTGGCGGGGTGCAGGGGCTTATGCCCGTCACCCCAGCAACTCAGTTTGAGGCCAGCTCAAGGAAAAAGTGAGAACATTTCCCAGCCGATAAACGCTGGGCGGGGCGACATGCAGCTGCAATCCCGCCTAGGCTGGAGGCCCCTGCGGGAGGACTGCGATGCTGGCCAGGCCTTGGGCCAAAACCATTAAGACCCAGTCTGAAAAATAACTAAAGCAAACAAGGTGGGAGACACAGCACAAGTGGTAGAAGAGCATCTGCCTCGGCAAGCATGAGGCCCCGAGTTCTAATTCCACTACTGCCAAGAAAGGAGGGAGGGAGGGAGGGAGGGAGGGAGGGAGGGAGGGAGGGAGGGAGGGAGGATCGCCCCAAGTGTAAAGACAAGCGCTCTTGGGCCCCGGCCCGGGGCTCACCTGGTGCTTTGTACTTTTGGAAGGTGTCGTTGATGAGTGGGAAGAAGGCCACGATGGGGGCCGTGGGCTCGTGCGGCTGGTCCAGCACGTAGCACTCCTCTAAGTGTTGGTCGTCGCCTTCCTGGAACTGGTAGCTGGGGAAGGGGATGCTCTGCTCCACGCAGTACTCGCAGGTCTGTTTCAGGGGCTGCAAGAGCACAGGACCGCGTGACTGCTGCACTGCACGGAGGGGCTGAGCAGCGCCGCGTTCTCAGTCCGGCCTCCTGACTTTCCCAGCCAGCAACTCTGGTCCCCAATGATTTGGCCAATCTGTGGTCTTTCTGTATGTTGATTTTACTTTTTTGAAGGGGGAAGGTGCTGGGCTTTGAACCCTGAACCTGGGGCCTCGCACTGGCTAGGCTGAGGATCTACCCTGGAGCCCTGCCTCCAGTGAACTTGTGGCTCTATTTAGACAAAAGCCGGGTTAGTGCGTGTAGCTGAGTCTATGCGGGTGCAGTTCCCGCGGTGGGCGCCTTTCCCAGATGTCTGTAGAAGTCCTGCTGAGAGGTTCCCCCCACCCCCCCAGTTGGGTGGCCATTTGTGGCAGCCTGGGAGGGCAGCAGTGACTAAGGATGACCCCGACGTGGCTGGCCAGGAGCCTCTGAATAGGCATAGAATTTGGAATTGACAGTGTCACGAGACTGGACTCCGAAGAAGCGTGATGGATCACGAGCGCAGCCGCTCCTGCCTGTAATCTCAGCTACTTGGGAGGTAGTGATCACGAGGCGGGCTGCTAAGTGAGAGAGAGCCCATCTCGATGAATAAATTGGACATGGTTGTGTTCGTCTATGCTTCTAGGTACACAGGAGGCAGAGAGAGGAAAATCTCTGATGGAGGCCAGCCCTGGACCAATGCACCTGAATCCTACCTGAAGAATAACTCAAGTAAAACCCAAGGCTGGAGATGTGGCTCAAGTGGTAGAACACCTGCTTATCACCAAGACTGAGTTAACTCTCCAGTATTACATAAATAACAACAAAAAATATAATGCGATGGAAAGAACCCGGGGCTCAGTGTCCGCAGCGCCATGCTGCCGCCCCTGCGTGGTTGCGCGCTGTGTGATCGTAAGCTAAGCTCTCGTCCATGCTGTCCCTCCGTTTCCTCATCTGTCACATGCAGACAGCAGCAGCTGTGCCATCCACCTCAGGAGATGGGGTGAGGACCACCCCAGGTCCTATGGGACAGGACACTGTCACTTATAAATGTAAGCTGCTGTTAGCATCACCCCGATTGTCTGCATTTCTTTCTGCACCCCCAACTTCAGGGCCAGGATATGTCAAAGTAGAGCAGCAAGCTGGGCACTGGTGGTTCACTCCTATAGTGCTCATACTCAGTAGGCTCAGTGAGGATTCCAGTTCAAACTCAGCCCAGGGCGCAAAGTTCCTGAAACTTTTTTTTTTTTGCCAGTTCTGGGGCTTGGACTCAGGGCCTGAGCACTGTCCCTGGCTTCTTTTTGCTCAAGGCTAGCACTCTGCCACTTGAGCCACAGCGCCACTTCTGGCCGTTTTCTATATATGTGGTGCTGGGGAATCGAACCCAGGGCTTCATGTATACAAGGCCAGTACTTTGCCACTAGGCCATATTCCCAGCCCCCTGAAACTCTTATCTCCAATGAACCACCAGAAAACCGGAAGTGGCACTGTGGCTCAAGAGGTAGAGAGCTAGCCTTAACCTAAAGAGCTCGGGGACAGCACCCAGGCCCAGAGTTCAATCCCTACCACTGACCAAAAAAAAAAGGGGGGGGCAAAACCCACCAGCCCTGATTCTTTCAGGCCATTATCCCTGCAAATGGACAAAGCTTGACAACAGACTGCTCTGTTCATTTTTTTAAAATTCCTTTTGTTTACACCTGAAGGATAGCCAAGTATGGCAAAGGCTCAAAGGAGAGAAGAAAACTGGAATTCGCTAGCTGAGTCTGCGTGGAGCCCGGCCCCACTGTGCGTCCTCTGGCCACGCAGCCTTGCGCCCAGCCCCATCACGTGAGGTTCTCCCTGCTGCCGTCTCCCCTTCTCCCATGTCCCCGCCACCCCGGCTCCCAGTCCTTGCCTTTGTCTGGGAGCCCGCGCTGTAGCCCAGGTGGATGATGAGGTCAGCCTTTCTCTCCGGCCTGAGCAGGGGCGCGTAGCTGGAGTTGATGAAGAAGGCCGTGTCTTGCAGACACAGGTGTTTGGAAAACTGTGTCAACTGGTTTGGAAAGTTGTCCAGCACTGTGTCTGAAAGCCAAGCCTTTCAGTCACCAACCAATCCGCCTGGCATCCTGGTGCCAGCTGTGGGTTGGAGGCACCTGATTGGGGCTGAACGCCCTGCCTGGAACTTCCTATCACAGGCCAAGCTTCCAGACTCTTTCTGCCCAGGGATCCCCCAGATCTTCTGGGCTGATCTTGGAGTTCCACGATAACCCATAGCACAGTATGAAAGCCATCCTACAGAATAAATAGGGTTACCCTGGGTCCAGAGTCCCTCTGGAACTGCTCTTATTGCTGAGACTGTTAGGCAGAAGTTGTACTGTCAATAATTAAATGCCAACAGCACCCCCTGCTGGCAGCATCTGCGTGGTTCAAGATGATACCTGCGGTGGACGGCTCTGACCAGAGGGGGGTCTTCTCCTTTCTGCATGGCAGCTTCCACATCTATGTCTCCCTCCTCCCCATAGAGCCAGGCCTGGAGGAGCCTCCCCAGGGCGGGGGTACCTTTCCACATGGAGAACTGGCCATCCTGAAGGTAGTTGGTGTGCAGCTGCAGCCCATTAAGAAAGTTGTGATACTCAGACACCAAGGGCCGATGTGTGAGGATGTCCCGGAACGTATTGGACAGCCATGACCCCGGGACTATTACTGTGGTCTCCAGGTTGTCAGTGTCACATCTAGGGATTTCAGGCAGGATGGGCTCATCTTCTGCACAGGGAAAGGGGATGGAGGGCGGTCACCAGGGAGGACTCAGGTGGTCCAGATAAAGCAACCCCTGGTTCCGTTCCCTCCCCCTCCCCCCCCCCCCCCCCCCCGGCTGAGCACTGTAAAGACGGCCTTCCTTGCTGCTGCGGTGAAGGTGGCTCAGATGACAGGTAGGGGGCAGGAGTGAGCGGCGGGGCAGCCAGGTGCTAAGCTCATGATCCACACCTCCCTCCCCTAAGCCTGAGGGAAGCGGCGGCTCACGCACCAATGTCATGCATTTTCTCTCTCGTCCACCTGTGGAAAAACTCCTCCGAGGTGTGGGACAGATTCCAGGCATCCAGCAGGTTCAGGGAGAAGATACTGCTCCACAGACCTATCGAGAGGGCCCCTGTGAGCTCTCTCCCCAGGAGCCCCGCGCCCTCCCAGATCTGACTGGCTCCACTGTGACCTCCATCCCTCTGCCAGGCCCAGCTGCTTGAGGCAGGGAAGGCTTCCATTCCCTTTCCCGCGGGGCAGCCCCACACCGACAGCTCTGCTCTCCACCCCACCCCCCCCGCCCCCGGGGCAGGGAGCAGGCACAAAGGGATTAAGCCCTGCAGGGGTTTAATGCTGACAAGAGCAGGTTTTGAGTTCAAGTCCAGCTCCACCACCCCTTGCATCAGCTCCTCTGAAGTGTCTGGAATGGTGCCTGGCTTACGGTGAGTGCCGGATGCATGCAATGCTTTTTCATACTATTTTTGCAAATGTAGCATTAATAGTAATATTCAGGTTAAATTACTCACACTGACTTTAGGAAAAGGCAAGTTTTACTGCGAGGCCCAATATATAGACGTGAAAACTTTTGCAGCTGTATAGCTGAGCCTGCTCTCTGGGGTCCCCTTTGATGGGTGCAGTGACACTTGGAAGGGAAGGAGTATGTGTGGGTGCCCCCGCCGGGCCGTATTCAGAGGAGCTTGGAGGAGCCTGGAGGCTCTGCCCTGGACTTTGTGCTCCCCTCTGGCTCCTTGGGTCCCAGACACTGAGTCCCCAGGGAAGCTGGCGTGTCGGTGCCTGGCAGCCGTGTGGGAGTTGGAGTCACAGAAGATCCCAGCCTGCTTCTTGGCAGTCCCCAGGGAGACCACTGGACACCAGGATCGTGCTGGGATGGTCCCCTGGGGACCCCAGTCAGGTCCTTTTGGGCTTCAAGAGCCGCAGGCATAGGGGGGCAGCCCTGTGCTCCGGAGGTCCGCTCAGGAGCCTATGTCCTGGGTTAAGGGGATGATGACAAGTGGCCGGGAGGCCACGTGTTCAAGGGTGGCTCTGCACAAAGATGAGATCCTTCTTGTGGTGACTCTAATTCAAAGGTGGGCCCTCCTGACATGGGACGGGGCAGCCAGCAGAGCCCCTCCCCCCCAACCAGAAGTCACCTAGCAGGAAGCACATGGGGGACTCGGGGATCCTCTTCCTCAGCCGTCCCATGAAGAACTCAGAGCCGAAGAGCTCAGTGGGGACATAGGCCCCGTATTTCTGCAAGCCCACCTCGTAGGGCGTGAACTCGCACCACTCTGTACGGGAAGCAGCAGAGACGGGGTCAGTATCGGGCAAGGGAGCTACAGCCCAGCACCCCCACTCCCATCCCTACCCCAGTGCCTTGAGAAGCCTGGAATCTGAAGACCGCAGTTCCCAGAACTGGCCACACAGTGGCGCCCATGACCAGACAAAATAGCTCTGCAAGCGGCTTCATCAGGCAGATTAACCAGGACCAAAGTTAACACTGAGCAAGGATAGGTGCTGAGTCCTCCCCCCTCAGCGGTTTAAGAAGTAAGCCCAAATGCACCCCGCCCCCAAGCTAAGGGACTCCACCCAGAAGCAGAACAACGTTGATTTTATTTATCAGCCACAGGCATTGCTTTTGGATGCGGAGACTGGCTCTGTGTGTGTGTGTGTGTGTGTGTGTGTGTGTGTGTTTGGGGGGAACAAGGTGTGGGTGTCTGTGCCCATTAAGAAGGGTCCACTCCTGGATCCCCTCACTAGTGTTACCTCTGAAATCCTGGTCGCTTACATCATCCTTGACATTGATGGTCATGTAGATGGGCAGAGGATTCTGGCCCCGACACAGAGCAGCACGCTGCTGGGACAGTTTGCATTCATTTTTCTGTGGAGGGATGGGTGATTAGGAGGCTGACGAGCATCCCCAAGAGGCAGGACCAGACAGGGTGAAAGGACAACCCACCTGCAGCCATTCCATGCCCCCCCCCGCCCCCAGGCTGCAGGATCACCACCTGTCAGCTCCTACATGTGACCCAGGGAAGGCAGGCGGCCTCGCTGGGCTAGCCGCCAGCCCAGGCCACGGGCGAGTGGAGCTGGGTCTGCAGTTGAGGGCTGTCCCTTCTGGTCCCTGGTTGTCCCTGAATCTCAGGGGCTTGGGGATGACGATCATTCTTGTCTCCTGCTGCTCATAGCCGAGTCTGGCTAAAGTGCCTCCGCAGCATACATGGAATTCTAGAAGCTTTCACCTGGCCTCTCCCCTACTTAAGTCAGACTCATAGCACGGTTGCTAGTTCCCGCCTCGCTTTCTCTCTCAGGGATCTTGGCCTGGCCTTTGAAGGACACGCTGCCCCGCCTCTTCCCACCCCCCCATCCCCCACTGGGGATGTGAGGCAGTGGTACCCCCATGATGCATTGCAGAAGCTCATGACAACTGGCCATGGCGGCTCGGAACCCCAGATGAGGAGATGCCTGGAGCTGCAGAATGCCTACCTTGTCCCCCAGACTGTACTCAATCAGCAGGCCCCAGAAGTCTGTCAAGGTGACCTTGTAGCCCGACTGTTGGTGCTGCCGCAGCTCCTCTCGAAATTTACAAAGCTGGTCTGGAAACAGGGCGGGCAATTTGTCTTTGACTGAGTGTCTCCGGGCCTCGAAGATAGCAGGCTCCAGGTTTCTGGAGGACCACTCAGGGTCACTGTACAGGGTGGCCATGGTCCTGGAAGAGACACGAGCAGAGCTGCCAGAGCCAGCTCAAGCCGGGGCCAAGCATGCTAGATCCGGGCTGGAGAGAAGGCTGGCCAGTCATGGAGAGTCCTGCACCTGGCAGGAGAGAGACTGGAAGCACAGGGTGGGGGTGGGGGGGCAGAGCAGTCATCCTTACTTCTTTTTTTTGGCCAGTCCTGGGCCTTGAACTCAGGGCCTGAGCACTGTCCCTGGCTTCCTTTTGCTCAAGGCTAGCACTCTGCCACTTGAGCCACAGCGCCACTTCTGGCCGTTTTCTGTATATGTGGTGCTGGGGAATTGAACCCAGGGCCTCATGTATACGAGGCAAGCTCTCTTGCCACTAGGCCATATCCCCAGCCCCATCCTTACTTCTAATCACACTTGCCACTGTGTGTGGCAGAACTTTCCAAGCATTGTGAGTCACTTTTTTTTTTTGGTTGTGGCACTTGAACTCAGGACCTAAATTCTGTCCCTGAGCTCTTTTTGCTCAGGGCCACTTCTGGTTTTCTGGTGGTTAATTGGAGATGAGAGTCTCACATGGACTTTCCTGCCTGGGCTGGCTCTGAACCGTGATCCTCAGATCTCAGCCTCCTGAGTAGCTGGAATTACAGGCGTGAGCCCCCAGCGTCCGGCTGTGAGTCACTTTTACTTGAGGTTGGAGGAGGCAAGACATCACCCAAGACCTCCTCCCTGCCTCCCAGGCTGAGCCCCTTCACTGCTGCCCTGGGCTCTACCAGAACGGGGGGGGGGGGGCAGCTCCTTACCAGGTGGCCCCAGACAGGCCGGAGATGTAAGTGGTACAGTTGAGGAGGTTCAGTTTCTGAAGCCCCAGCAGGTGGCCATACATGGCCGTCATGGACCGCGCTCCACCCCCAGTGGCCATGATGGAGATGTTCGGTACCTGGGGGGGGGGGGGGTGCGTCACAGAGGGCTCCATGGGCAAGGCCAACCAGCTTAGAAAGAACGGGGAAGGGAGGAGACATGGCAGGGGAGGACAGAGGCAGGGAAGTGGTCAGAAAGCTGCCCTGCCCAGAGCGGTGTGCCACCTGGCTGGTCTAGGATTAGACTTTAGTGCCACACCCGTGGTGCTGCCTAACCCAGCTTGGTAAATGCCAGGAAGCCGTGGTTGGAAGAGCTAACAGATGCTAGAATGGGGGCCTTCCTTCTGTCCTCTGCCCTTCCCAGCCAGGTGGACACAAAGCCGGCTTGGAGAAATCACAGAGGCAAGGTGGTCCTGGGACTGCCCGGGCCTGGGGACTGGGGACTGGGGGGAGTGTGGAGGAGCGGCAGGGCCGGAGTGGCCCTGCTCACCCACCTCGTCGTCCCGCAGGTCCTCCTCCAGCTGCAGGACCTGCTTCAGCGCCTCGGCCACCACCCGCCGCCGCTTCTGCTGGAACTCCAGCTCCGCCGCGCACAGGCCGAAGCCCAGCCGCACGTCCAGCGAGTCAGGGCTGTGGGAGGGGAACCCCAACTGAGCGCCTCTGAGGGGCTGGTAGGATTTTCAGGGGAGACCGCCTCAGGCTGGAAAGCCCTCTCTGCCATGAGTCCCTTCCGGAACCATGGGGCCCTGCATTCTCATTGGGAAACCGGGGCTGAAGGCCCGGGACCGTCCCCAGCGCTGAGCCCCTTGAAAGCCGGAGGCGCCAGCCGGTCATGGTCACGGGCCCCGGCTAGGACTGCGATGGGGATTCTCCAGCCCTGTGTCTCCTCAGAAGGGTCTGGAAAGTTCACAAAGGCTTTTCCAAGGCCACCCACGGGTGACAAGGGGCCTGGCCGGAGCTCGATGGTGGGGTGTCTCCTGTTCCTCCCAGCATTCCCGCCCACACGGTAGCTCCCTGGGTGCTGATGCACCGCCTAGCGCCCCTCGCACTCCTGGCCTCACCCTGTCACCCCACAGGTCTTCAAGACACGCTACGGCAAGCCCCAAGCTCACACTCTTTTTTTTTTGTTTTGTTTTAGGTTAATCACACCCCTGCCCTGGCCCCGGGGCTGGCACCCACGAACCCGACCTGACCTGTCCAGGCTCGCCGCCAGCTCCTTCCTGTGAAGCCCCCCCCCCCCCACCAAGGCTGGCTTCTGAGCCTCCACCCCGCTTCCCACCCCCCTCTCCCCACCCACATCCCTGCGTCCTCAAGGCCCTGCCCCCCACCCACCACACCCGAACAGACCTCCACAGCTTCCAGCCCCAGTCTCAGCTCACTAACCAAGTCGGCTCCCCTAGAAGGCAGACGGCCAGCTGCCCAGCCCAGGCTCTCCGTGGCCAGCGCTGGCCTGCAGACCCAGCCGCCAGGAGCAACCCTGTCCTTGACATCCGCAGGGAATGAGTACCAACCCCATAATGCAGAGTGACAAGAGGGGCTGGGACTGTGGCTTAGCGGTAGAGTGCTCGCCTAGCACGCATGAAGCCCTGGGTTCCATTCCTCAGCACCACATACACAGAAAAAAGCCAGAGGCGGCGCTGTAGCTCAACTGATAGAATTCTAGCCTTGAGCAGAGAGAGGCTCAGGGAGAGAGCCCAGGCCCTGAGCTCAAGCCCTAGGACCTGTAAAATAAATAAATAGATAACGACAAGAGCATCTCACTCACAGGTGGGTGACTGAGTACTTCAAGCCCACCAGCTCACTGGATCCCCAGAGCAATGCAATTTACAGAGGAGCAACACTGAGCCTTAGTGATGCTAGATCACGTGCTCAAGGACAGGCAGCTAATCAAAAGTTATGCAGAAATTGCAGTCACTTGATGTTTGGCAAGAGCCCAAGAGAGTTCAACAGGGGAAAGAATATTCTCTGACGAATGCACGCAAAAGAAATGAGGCTGGAGCCCCCACTTCACATTGTGTTCCAAAGTTAACTAACCTGGGCACCAGGCGGCTAATGCATGTAATTTCTAGCTACTCGTGAGGCTGAGATCTGAGAATCCTGGCTCAAAGCCAGGCTGGACAGAATAGTCTGTAAGACTCTCATCTCCAACTAACAAAGAAGCTGGAGGTGGGCCAGGAGGGTGGCCTAGTGGTAAAGTGCTTGTCTAGCACACATGAAGCCCTAGGTTTGATTCCTCTGTACCATATACACAGAAAAAGCCAGAAGTGGTACTGTGGCTCAAGTTGTAAAGCTCTAGCCTCGAGCAAAAAAAAAAAACCTAAGAGAGTGTGAGACCCTGACTTCAAGCCCCAGGACTAGCACACACACACCCAAGAGCAACTGAAAATCTGTCCACTCTAAATGTGAGCTAGAGTCACGCTTATAAGAAAACATGGGAGGAAATCTTCGCCACTTGGATCCAGGTATGACTTCTTAGATAGGACACAAAATCACAAGTGACAAAAAAGAAAACAGATGTCATGGAAAATGACATTGCCAAGAAAGTTGAAAAGTCAGCCTACAGAACAGGCATGTGTGTTTGCACACCCTCTATCTGATGAGACTTGTATCCAAAACAGTCAGAGAACTTCTGCGACTTAGTAATAAGGCCTCCCGCCTGCTGTGTGGCTGGAGGAGGTGAATAGACAGGTGAAGGTGCACGAGCGGCCAGATGAACCCACGAAAGGAGCTCGCTGTCACTGGCCACCAGAATGGACAGCGTGTCCCGACTACCGGAGAGTGAGCGAGGGAAGGGCAGGAAGAGGGCACTTTACCAGTCTGTGGATTTCAGGTGTAATTCACAGTTCTCGCTCTGCGGACCAGAAGGCACAATGTTTGTCAGCGATGCCAATGCGGACCCAAGCCCTCCCAACCAAAGAAGCAGAGGTTCCCCCCATTCCTCATCCAACTTGATAGCCCACACGCATGATCACACACACACACACACACACACACACACACACACGCCCACACACACACGCCCCTGCTTCCACCTTCTAGGAGCTCCACTCTAGCTCATGTCATCGGCCATCCCCCCAGGGCCCCTCTGTCCAGCCTGAGACCCCACATGTCACCTTCCCTATGCACCCCTTGGCTCTCCCCACCCCCCTGCCTCAGGGCCCCCTTCCTAGACCCAGGCTCTCACCACAGGAAGTGTCACTGTCTCCTCAGAGAGACAATGCAGGGGCTGGCAGACCGGGCTGTGCTTGTGGGCACAGCAGCAGCAGAGCTGGAAGGATGGGGGGGCTTGGTGAGAGGGTGAGGGGCTCCCTCAGTTGCCCATCTCCATCCCAGACCCCCCTTCTCCCTCCACCATGGCTGCCTTGTACCCCACAGCTCCAGGGTCTCTGGGGCGGGTCCACGTGCAGCCGGGGCTGGGAGTACTTGGGGTAGTGGAAGCAGGCAGAGCTGGGGACGCCCCCGGCAGCCGAGCCAGGCGAGATGCGCTGGGTGCTCTCGAAGGATTCTGTCACTGTCACCAAGAGATCTTTCTCTGAAAGCAAGGGCAAGAGGTGAGGTCCAAGAAGCCTGCCCCTCCAACATGGCCCTGCCAAAAGCCCATCTGGAGGTGCCTGGAGGGGTCTCCAGTGCCCGTGCACTGGTTCTGGTGCTCCCTCTGGAATGTCTCACTTAGGGCAGGGCAGGGGAGGGCCCCAGCATCTGCATTTTTAAAATGCTAACAGATGTGGTCCCCAGAAAACCCTACTGAGGGACCGCAGAGAGTCCTCGGGACTCTGGTTCTGCTTTGCCAGAAGAGCCCCCAAAGTCTCCTGTCTACAGAGAAAGCAGGCCCTCCTCATACTGCTGTTTCTGGAGCAGAGGTCTCTTCGTGCCTCCTTGCTCCCCGAGTTTGGGGCACCGTTTGGTCTTCTCCTGGGCCAAGCCATTAGCCTGGCCGAGCAGGATGGGGAATGGATTTTCTAGGTTCTATCCAGCTACAGAGTGTCACAACCGTCAGTCATGAGGTAACCTGGAGGAAGTGGGTCCAGCTAGAGGGGCTGCGGGCAGGGCCCAGGACACTGGTTAGGCCTGGAGGACATTTAGGGTAACGGAGGAGAGAAAGGACGCCTTGCCCTTCATGCAGCCGGCTAGAGGGGACAGGGTGCCATGACCCCCAAAGCTGCAATGATTCCGAGTGTACTCAAGTCAGGAGAGCTTGGACCAGGCCAAGTAGATCTACTACCAGGCTCCCCAGTCCCCCCGGGGAGGAGAGGCTCACTTTTCTTCCTCTTCTGCAGCTTCCTGGATTCGGCATGCACCTCCAGGCAGGAGACTTGTCGGGACTGTCACAGAGCGAGGCAAGCCATCAGTGTCCCTGGGGAGCAGAAGCCACCCCTCCCTCTTCCGGCCCAGGGGAGGAGAGGAGGACAACGGAGAGGATGGATTCAGTGCTGGCTGGCCCTGGGCTCACTCTGGGTACCCCGGGGTACCTCCCAAGCAAGGCCTGCCGTCTCGCTCAAAGGCAAGTATTGGAAAGTGAAGCGGTTCTGTAAACCCTGTTTCCTAGGGGGTCATATTCTCAGGGTGGTCCAGATCTGCCCCCAAGCGGTGCAGTCAGCTCAGTGCTTTGCAACTAAGAACTTGGAATGGAATCGCCTTCCCAAGCAGCAGAGACAGACCAATTGCAGGACGACTCTGCAGCTTTTAAAGGAACGGTCTCCTTGAACCCTGGGGCACTGAGGCATTTCACTAAAATATATGTACCAACAACTGAATGATGAATGAGTTATTCTTGTGGGGCGGGGATGTTCATCCTGGAGTCTGAATGCAACCCCACATTTGAGGCTTTTTGTGTTTTAGCCTATGACCGGCCTGGACCATGATCCTAGCACTGGTGACTCACCAGGACGTGGGATGGAAAGCATGTGCTGGCATGCCCACTTTAATGGCTGGGATGGGGGGAAGGGTGTCACTGGGTTCCTCTATTGCCAGGGAGATCTCCAAGAGGAAGGGGTCACCTCTCTAGGATGGTGGGTTCTAATCTAGATGATGCTCCGTTATGTTCTTGCATCCCAGACTGCTGCCACCACCCGCCCTGTACCCCATTTGGTGAGCCATTTTTAGCCTGAGTCCCTCTGGCTGAGCACGGAGCAAGGCGCCAAGCTGGGTCCTGTCCCCGCGCAGCGGCAGCCAGGGGAGGCCTCTGGCACTCCAGGAACCCAGAGGGACAATTACCACCAGCACGCCATTGGTGATGAGGGTCTCGGGTGGGTAGGGACTGGAAAACAAAATGAGAATGCCCGGTCGGTGCCTCGATTCTTGATGCACTTCTCAAGAAAGTGACAATACAAACAGGGCAAGTCATAAATAGACAGCCCTTTGGTTCTTAAGAAATCTATCCCCTTAACACTAGAAAGAAGAAAAGACCAAATGCCACCCAAGATGACTATCTCCTCAGTCCACGGTTACTGTCAGCTTTGGCATATTTCACGTCACAAGCCAAGGAACCCTGCCCCCACCCCCCAGTCCTGTCCAACCAAATGGAGAAGAGGTCCTTATTTTATACAAGGTGAAGCTCATTTTAGTTTGCCAATCCAGCTGTTAATGGGAAACGAGTTTCCTAAAATAGATTCAAGATCCCTTAGACAAAAGACTGAGGGCTGGGAATGTGGCTTAGTGGTAGAGTGCTTGCCTGGCATGCATGAAACCTGGGTTCAATTCTTCAGGGAACAGAAAAAAACAAAACAAAAAAAAAACAGAAATGACACTGTGGCTCAAGGGACAGAGCCCAGGACTGATAAAAAAAAAAAAAAAGACCCCAAGGAGGTGTCCCTCCTTGTGTGCCCAGGCTGATCCCGAGTGGGGAGGGCAAGGGAGTCGGAGAGAAGCAGGAGACAGACGACAGACCTGCCCCATTACAAGGAGCAAGCTCCCTAGGGAGTCCAGACCCAGAGTGAGTGCCCAAGCCAGGCTGGGAGAGGAGAGGGTGGCAAAGAGGCAGAGCCAGCTCTGAACTGGAAGGTCAGGACCTTGGCCATTCCCAGGGGGCCGGGCCCGCTCACCTCTCGGCCAGCAGGAACTCTACCTCCAACTCTTCCATGCCCTAGCAGGAGAGGAAGGGGAAGGTGGTTGTGGGCTGCAGTCTCTGCTCGGTGGACCTGCCCACGTACCTCACACTCGGCCCGCCGGGCCCCCCCCTCGCTCGGTCCGCAAGCCGCTGGCATAGGAGGAAGGGGTGGCCCTCTGGATGTAGAGGTGAGCCAGCTTGGGCCTTCCTCTGCTTCCAGAGGCTCCTTTTGCAGGTCTATCCCCACCCCTGCACCGTTCTCCAGGCCAAGCCTTGGCCTCAGGGGGCCTCAGTTTTCTCAGCAGAGCTCACTTGAGGCGGAAGCAGCGACGCTTGCTCCTGAGGGGCATTTGCTGGGTGTTTGAATACAGGACTTGCTGGCATACTCCAGCGCGGACCACCCCTGACTTGCAGATCTGCCCTCCGGTACTCTCCCCGGTCTCTGTGTCTGTGGACATCCTAGGGACATCTTCATTTGTCCCACCAACACTGACCGCTGGCTGCCTTCAGTACATTTACCTAAGCCCCCCTGTGTGGAGGTTTGATTGTTATCATGGCTTTACAGACAAATTAACAGGATCTCAGGAAAGCTGGCTCATTTTCAGTCACGCAGCTAGGAAGCAATCGTGCTTGGCTGTGCCTGGCCAATGGCATCATGGGAATAAAGGGCAGGAGGCTCAAGGTCTGGCCTCAGCACCCACCTCCGGGTTCAGGGGGAACTTCACGTGGGTTTTCTTCCGGTTGCAGAGCTTGGCGAGGTCGTAGAGAACTGTCAAGAGATGGTCGTCTGGGGTCACCGAGTCATCGTCACAGACGCTCAGTTCCAGCACATTCTGGTGTGTGCGCATGGGGAGGGGAGACAGAGGGCACAGGATTGGTTGTCTCGGTCGCATTCACCCCCAGAGGGGCGGGCAGGACAGGCGGGTGCCATCCCCACATCTCACCTTCACTTGGGTCTGGATCTGGAAGCTGAAGCTCTCATTCCACTCTGGGTTAGGGCAGTTGGAGATGGTTCTGGTCCTCCACTTCTCCTGAGAGGCGGTGGGCAGCCAGAGGCTGACAAAGCAATCGGGCTGGCTCACTGTCCACGAGAGACAAGGATGGACGAGAAGGGAGCAGAATCAACGAGTGCAGAGAGGCTCCAAAGGGAGCCCCGGACAGGTCTCCTAGCACAAGGCCCCCCCCCCCCCTCAGCTGCAGCACCCCCTCCCCGCTCTGACACAGGCCTTGACCTCCCTGGAGACTCTGATCCTTGAGCCCTGAGATCAGAGGCAAGGGGTGAGTCCCACGGACCATTCCCACAAACACAGGTGGTCTGAGGCAGGCGTACCCCACTCTTGGAGCAAGCACCTGCTGGTGTGGGGACAAGGTTTGGCCACACATATCTCTTTGTCATCAAAATCTGGAAGGTCCAGTTGACCTCCTCCTGTCTTGGTGTCAGGGAAGCCAAATTAGAGCCGAGCCCTTCCTCTGGGCTAAGGAGACATGAGGATGAGGAAGGGAAAAGTCTGTTGTGAGTGGGCCATGAAAAGCTCAGAAGGAGCCAGGTCTTCAGCCAGGCCACCATCTACCTCAACTGTGTCCAGCCAGGTCTCCAAACCTATCTTAGTCTCCCCAGTGAGGTGAGGCCAAGTCAGTGAACAACCCAAGTGTAATTGCCCCCCCCCCCCACCTTGCTCTGGAAAAAGGACAGCAGCTTTGACCCCCATGGGACCCTTCCAAACTGGAAGAAGGTCTCCCCAACCTTCTGGTTGGAGTCGAAAGGACAAGGCAAAGAATAGCCAGCCCAACCTGGCTTCCCTAGTCCAGTCTGCCCGAGAGGAAGAAGGAAGACAGGCCATGCCTGTCTTTGTCCCTCTCCTGACGTTGTGTTGGGTAAGTCCCAAGGCACACATCACACACAGACGGCAGTGGAAGTCAGGCAGTTTCAGCAGTCTTCTAGAAGGTGAAGCTAGTCAGGATGGGAGTTCTATACTGCAGAACGGAGTCAATTACTTCATAATTACTGTTAATAATCACAGATGAGCAAGGAACCAGGGATGTCCCCGGAACTGACAGAGTCCTGCATCATCCATCCTACACCAAAAGCTTTATCAGTGCCGGTCACCCCATTTTGCATACAGGCATTCCTGGCTTCTGATTTCACTCCTGATACCTGCTTGTACAGCTGCCCTTCGTGCATAAGAACTCACAGCCCTCCGCCCGTTGACTAAAGGCGAGGCGGCACCTGCCTGCGAGACTGAGGCAGGAGGATGGAGAGTCGAGGCTCACCTGGGCTAATGAGACCTTGCCTCAAAAAGCAAAATCAAATACCCAGAAAGGTGAGATGATGCTGTCCCTCAGATGTCGTAATAATGATTTAGCCCCAGCAGAAAGAACCACCAAACTCAGACAGAACTGGAAGGAATGGGCTGGGAATATGGCCTAGTGGTAAAGCGCTCGCCTCGTTTACATGAAGCCCTGGGTCCAATTCCTCAGCACCACATACATATATAGAAAAAGCTGAAAATGGTGCTGTGGCTCAAGTGGCAGAGTGCTAGCCTTGAGCAAAAGGACAGGGACAGTGCTTGGGCCCTGAGTTCAGTCCCCAGGACTGGCAAAAAAGCAAACCAAAAAACCAGAACTGGAAGGAAATGCTGACATCACCACCCCCACCCACCCCTCTGGGCCCAACCTGTTCCTCTCATTCACTCGGGTGTCCTGGCGGGGAGCCCGGAGTCCTCCTTGACTCTCGTGCTGAACTCCCTGAGCTCTTCCCGCCCCCTCACTCTCCTGCCCCCCCTCCCGCTCTCCCCCTCCCCCCGCCACCTGCACTGGCTGGGCACAAGCTGTCACAACCTCTGGGGCCACTTCCCAACTTCTTAGGCCAAACTCTTCTCCCCAAAGAAGCCCGAGGGAGCCTCCAAGGGCCCCCCCTGTCCTAAGTGGGGAGCCAGCCCCAGCCCTCCAATGTGGCTCCCTTGCCATCTTCCCCAGCTTCAGCCTCATCTTTTCATCCCCGCGTCTGCCCCGCATGTGTACACACACACACATGCACATGCATACATGCTCCAGACTCCAGCCAAACTCGCTTCCCGGGCTCTGTGGGTGCTGCTCCTTCTGCCCAGACCCCTTCCCCTCTTCTCCTGCCCCAACAGGTCTCCGAAGGAACCTCCTCTCCTGAGCGCCACACGCCCCTGCCCCAAGCCCCCAGCTCTTCTCATGGCAGAGCGCGTGCTACCTACATCTCGGTCACACTGTGAACAACCGACTCCATGGCGGGAGAGGAGGAGGGCGTGTAGCCCCGG
The DNA here is from genome assembly GCF_023159225.1 of Perognathus longimembris pacificus. Taxonomy (NCBI): domain Eukaryota; kingdom Metazoa; phylum Chordata; class Mammalia; order Rodentia; family Heteromyidae; genus Perognathus; species Perognathus longimembris. The sequence continues at coordinate 31,799,575 of NC_063183.1, read as the reverse complement.
TGACAGAACACTCTCTTGTGAACAAATGAATGAATGCAGAAAACCTCAGCTTCCTACTAGAGTGCTGCATCAGAACCCGGGAAATCCTGCGCTGAGTCACTGCAGATCTAGGTAAGCAGCTCTCCACATCCCATTGTTCTGCACCAGGAGAGACGCACCCAGGACCTGCTCCACCTTCTCGGACCCCTCCCTTGGCTTTTCCTGGATGCCAGCCCTTCCTCCAGGCTGGGGACATAGCTTCCTCAGGTCTGTCCTCTATGTGGGAGCTTGCAGGTGGGAACAGACCAGCTCTCCACCTGCTGGCTCTGTACAGCCTGCTTACTGTACATGATGTGAAGCACCTCGTAAGGCCTTTGTCCCTCTCATGTGACTTCCCAGTCGCCAATCTATGCTTCATATTTTCCCACTGGACTCGTGAAGGAGCAGCTCAGGACGTGAGCCTGAAGTTTAAATCTCCAGTTAAGAGAAAATATTCCTGAAAAGTACACACACACACACACTCTCTCTCTCTCTCCAATGAATTTGTTTTCTTTTAGTTTTTTTTTCTTTTTAATTTGTGATACTGGTTTTTGAGTTCAACTACCAGCTCAGCTTGTGCCCTACCACGTGAGCCATGCCTCTAGCGAGGCGTTTTGCTGGAGATGTAGTCTTGTAGACTTTTCTTTTCTTTTTTTCTTTTTTTTTTTTGGCCAGTCCTGGGCCTTGGACTCAGGGCCTGAGCACTGTCCCTGGCTTCTTTTTGCTCAAGGCTAGCACTCTGCCACTTGAGCCACAGCGCCGCTTCTGGCCGTTTTCTGTATATGTGGTGCTGGGGAATTGAACCTAGGGCCTCGTGTATCCGAGGCAGGCACTCTTGCCACTAGGCTATATCCCCAGCCCTCTTGTAGACTTTTCTGTCTAAGGTTGGCTTCAAACTTCAATCCTCCAGACCTCAGCCTCCCGAATAGCTAGTATTACAAGTGTGAGCCACCTGTCCCAGGCTTTTATTTTTTTATTCCTTTGCAAAAATCTTTCCTACCCAAACACAGCCACGGCTGGGAATTCTGAGAGCTGGGGGGACATGGGGAAGGGATGATGGGGGACTATGGCCAGCACCCAGATGACAATCTGGAGGAGGCACCATTAAGGAAGCTGAGTACAAGGAGAGTGTCTGTCACGTTGGCCATAGGAATGGCCAGACTGGGTGACCCAGTCTGAGGCTGCAGGGCTACCAGGGCATTTCCTAGTCAAAGACAGGTTCTAATTCTTGTTTCTCCTGGGCTGAGAGAATGTTTGGTCATAAGATGTGCCTCTTTCCTGGATTGTGGGTGGCAGACAGGACCCAGTTATCTTCATAGATCAGAACATTCTCTCCCCAGCACCGCTGAAGACACAGATCTGATCCCCCTGGGCTGTTGATGTAGGTTTTAATTTGCTTTCTCAAGAGGAATGAAAGTCTTGATGGCTGGGAGGTTTCTAGTCTGACAGTCTCCCTGGCCTGACCCTGGGCTGGGCCAGTGCTCTTTTTGCTGTGGGAAAGGGCTTTGCCCTTGAACTTCTGAGAACTCAATGTTGTTAGCCTTTCCAAAATCTTAGGAACCGAGGCACAGGTCTGAGGCCTAAACCTGGGAGCCATGTATTTGCTTCCAGCGAGGAGGGGCAATCATTTCAAGCATGGTTGACTTGAGGGCTGAAAGGGATCTTATCTCTAAGTTAACCAGGAAGATAGCCACATGGCCCAGCCCTCAATAACAAGGCGGGGGGTGGGGGGGCAGGCCCAATGTGACTGGGGCTGGTGCCCTCCGATGCTGTATGGCCCCTGTAGTTGCTTGGGCGAAGAGAGGAAATCATGAAGAACAAGGAGTTCCCAAAGAGAGCCCCAAAGGCAGCCTGCATCGCAGAGGGGCAAGCGGGGCAGGGGGAGAGGAGACTGGTAGAGCCGCCACCACCCCCAGTGACTAGGGGACGGGCGTGGCAAGGAGAAGAGATGACAGAAGGAAGGACCCTAGTCAATGAGAAGGCACAGGCACAGGCATGCAGGGACCGTGTGCAACCGGGGCGACTCGAGTAGCTGGGACAGACACGCCTGAGGAGGAGCCCAAAGAGTGTGGGAGCCAGGGCTGCTCCTGGAGGGAGGGGCAGCCTCTGCCCAACAGGGACCCACTGTGCTGTGGGCAGGGAAGGCAAGGTGGCCACCCAGGGAACTGGCTCTCCACATCACCCCCCGGGAAAGTCCCAAGAAGCTGGAGAGGACAGGTCCCTGGCCGTCTGGCCGGCTGTGTGGCAGTCGGTGGCCTCAGCTTGCTGGAGACTGCTCCACCTCACCCTCAGAGGTGAGGTGAGAGCTCAGCTTGAATCCTGCTTGCTTCCTGTCACTTGGAGGCCATCGCATACTGCTCCTGTCTGGTTTCTAGAGGGTTCTTCACTATGCAGGCCCAGCCTCTCTCCCCTGGTCTGTCATCCCAGACCCAGGACAGACTCTCCAGAGCCGGGGTCACACGTTACATCCACCATCGGCGATCACGCACTCAGCTCTCACCTACAACGTCATGATCCCTTTAGGCGGTTTGGGGATCAAACGGTGCTTGGTCATCGGCTGTCCAGGAGATGGATCCCCTTCACCCTTGACCCAGGATGGCTGCTCCCAGACCAGGCTCCCAGCCTCTGGACACTGACATCCTGTGACTCACAGAACTCAGGCACTCCATGTACCTTTCTTTCTTGTCCCTCCTAGCTTGTGTCCTCTGCTCCTAAGCTCTGGGGTGACAGAATTGAAATGTCCTCCTCTACAGCTATCTTGGGCTTGGACGTCATCTCTTGTCAAAACACACTCGGTGTCATGGCTGTGTTTCTCTGTCCCCTCGGGCCCGCCTTCGTCTTTGGGGAACCCCGTGGATCTTAAGCCACTCCTGTAGGGTCACTAGTGAGTAGGGACACCTCCATAGCCAAGGCCGAGGGACACAGAGCCTCCTCTCCCTGGGGGAGCCAAGCTGCCTCTCTGGAGGGCAGTACAGGGAGGGGCTGATCTCCCGAAGGCCACTTCAAAGATAAGGTACTGGACACCGCTTGTCATCCAATGCCTTCATTTGTATTTTTCTGAAACAGCCTCTCTGATTACCCTGAGGCTCCAGAATTCAGCAGAAGCCAAAGACCCTGACCAACAGTCCTCTATGTCCCGCCCCATCGGGGACACCAGGCTGTGGAACTGGGGCTGTGGGCTCTGGCGTGGCCTCTAGAGCCTGATTTGGGCTCTGTGTGAAGAGTGCTGGAAAGGGCCAGCAACCTGTCTGTCTCCTTTCTTCACTCCAACATCCCCTAAACTCACGGAACAGCAAGGAATGTGGGAAGCTGGCGTCACCGTCACCGTTGGAAACTAACACCAGAAGGAGAAAGGGGGAAAGACAGAGTCAGGGAGAGGAGTGGGGAGGGTGGAGTGAGGAGCAGAGAGGGGGGAACGCAGAGTGGGGAGAGAAGTGGGGGACAGTGGAGGGAAGAGATACAGGCACATGCTGCAGGGTTCATAGTGCTTGGGGTTGGGGTGCCTGCAAGAGTAAGGGTTTGGGGAGGATGTCAACTACAAAGTGTGCAATGCAACCAGAGGACATACACGTGTACACACACACACACACACACACACACACACACACACACACACACACCCTGACCATTTCTCCAGCCAGGGCCTCCATCCAGATCCCAAAGCTGAGAAGGGAGGCAGGCACGGGGGAAGCTACTCACCTATGTCGGCCTGCCGCACGTTTCTCATCCGGATGACCCTCACTGTCAACTCGTGGCATGGAGACTGGCCCTCCTGAGGATGGAGAGGGCAGCGATCTCACTCAGGTGCCACCGAGGCCAGTCCCCCGGGGGAGACCTTCCCACCCCCCAGGCCTCCCTGCCGTTTGCGTGGCGGCCACCTGCATGCTATGTTGCCATTGTTGGCTTTGGTATCTGCCTTCCCACCTGCCTGGTGGGTTCTGGAAGTTCCTAAGAGACTAAGGCCATGTCTGATGTTACACCTTTGAACCTGAAGCGTGCTTAGATACAGATAGGGCAGGGGAATCCTGAGGGAGTCCCCTTGTCCTTCACTGAAAATCTTATGCCCACCCTACAAAGAGAAGATAATTCCCCTCGGCCACCCAAGATGGCGGCTTGCTCAAGAGGCAAGCGGAGTGTGCCTAGGAGGAGGGACAGACACCCATCAAGCTTGGACAGTTGCTCACTGGGACCCCTTGCTCCTGGTGCTCACCACCACCCTGATGCTAAGCTTCAGTCCAGGGCCTTCCACCTCCCATGCCCCCCTCCCATCGCTCAGGCCCCTCAGGCCCCTTCCCCAGAGCCTTCCTGGTCACCTTGAACAATCTGCCTCCTGCCTCTTCCCTGTGTTTTAATACTGATCCGTGTGAAGTCTTGGCTAGCAGGCAGCAACCTCTTTTTGTGATAGCAAAAGCCCATCCTTGGTTTGATAGCAGATGCCTCTCAGAGGCCTCTGTCCAGCTATCACTAACCACAGGGAGCTGTCTCTGCCTCTCCCATCATGCTTAGTCCTGATGGCTGGGAGTGACACCCTGAGCCCTGCTCCATGTGTGCTCATGGTACACCCCCAGTCCCGCTCCTCCCCTCTCCCTCATTACTTTGTGGAAGCCCAGCCAGCACCGCAGGCCCCATCCCCCCTAGGAGGACAAGCTGGCCACGGGCCCCTCCTTCCTGACCCTGAAATCTCCCTGCAGTCCAGCGTGGGGCTGGATTCTCATAGACTCCCCTAGCCCCTTGAGTGCCCTCCAGTCTTTCCAGTTTGGGGCTTCAACAGGACTGTGGTCCTGGGAAAGTTGAATTATCTGGTCCTTGAGATAAAGACCTGAAATATCAGGGTCTCATCCTCTCCTCTTCCCCCAACAGACACCTCAAAACCACAGCAAGAGGCAAACACACAGTCCTACAAGGGTCTACATTTTCTAAGTCAGCCTTCTGTGAGGTCAACTCTGAAATGGTGAGTACTTTCCCGGGCGCTCTCTCCTGGCACAGAGGGTTGTGATGTGACCAGGCCGAGGAGGCAGGAGTCACCTGTAGCAGGGGCACCGTCCTGGCAATTCAAGTCCCACTGCTCATCTTCTCAAGTACCCGAGGCCATGCCGAAGTCGCCAAGGCCTCATCAGAGGCAGGGGGTCTGTCCTTGGGGATCTGTCCGAGCTCTGCAGGTCTCTGATCCCAGGACCCCAGGACCCACACCGCCACCACAACCATTCTCCTGCCTCTAGGAGGGGCTGCCTACAGCCCAGCTTCCCAGTGTCTGCTTTGAGAGGGTAGAAACATCCACAGGTTCCCCAGAACCTCACCCAAGGTCTCCTGCCTTCCAGAAACATCCTCTCCTGTCATCCAATCCCAATGCCTGCCAACGAGGTCTACCATTTCTCCCTCGTCAGCCTAACTTGGCAACATCAGCGAGCATCTGTCAAGGACCTACCACGGGCACATCTGTGCACGTCTTCCCTGTGGGTGATCTGGCTTCATCCTTACCATCACCCACAAAGCTGTCCTCAGCATCCTCAATGTTCAGGTAAGAGAAGCTGGGCTAAGTCCCGGACTCAGGGCTCTCAGCTAGAATCAGAGAGACTATGAATCTAGCTCTGACTCTCAAACCTACATTTGTCACCCCTGGGAACCCTAACTTGAAGTGACCCCTGGCAAATATGAAGACAGGGCTGCCCTCACCTCCTCTAACTTCAACACTTTCTCCTACAACCAGTTTTCCTGACAGATGCTTCCTTTTCACTTTGAATTCTCTCAATGGCCCCAAATAACCCCAAAACGTCTACTGGCTATTTTTCTAACCACATTTATTTTCTTCTCTGGTGCTACTGGATTTTGAACTCAAGACTTTGTGCTTGCTAGGTACCACTTGAGTTATGTGCCTAGTCCTTTTGTGCTTTAGTTGCTTTTCAGATAAAGTCTTGGTTCCCTCCCTGCCTCCCGCCAAGGGTTGGTCTCAAATCATGATCCTCCCAATCTCTCTCCTGAGTAGCTGGGATTACAAGTGTGAGCTACACCATGCCAGGCTGCCTAGCAACATTTCTTTCCGCACATTCCATGATTTTGTTGAGCACCTGGAACACATCACAGCCATTGGAGCCTTGGAAGAAGTTCCTATTTTCTAGTTGCTCCAGAAGGTTCCTTGCTGGTCTACTTTGAGCCTCAGATCACACTTTCTACCTCAGGAAAGACCCAATTTTGCCGAAAAAGAGACACAGTCGGCAAGGGATCTGAGAGACGGGGCAGGGGGTCCACACTAGGAACCACAGGAACCAGATGTGAGAAGTATATCCACCAAGGGAGGATGGGTGTATTTTGTCCAAAACTTCATGGCATGAAGTTAATGAATACAATAAAAAGAGACAGCAGAGAAAAGCCCAGCACAGGTCTATGAATATATGGATGGGAACCAGAGACAGACACAATTGTAGAATCCAAGTTAGTGTTTGAAATCAAAAGTTCAGGGAGCCAGGCACCAGTGGTTCATGCCTACAACCCTAGCTAATCAGGAGGCTGAGATTTGAGGATCACAGTTCAAAGCCAGCCTGTGCAGGAAAGTCCATGAGACTCTTATCTCCAATTAATCACCAGAAGACAAGAAGTGGCGCTGTGGCTCAATGTGGTGGAGTGCTGCTAGCCTTGAGCAAAAAAGTTCAGGGACAGCGCCAGGCACTGAGTTCAAGTCCTATGACCGACAACCCCCCCAACAAAACAAAACAAAAACAAACAAACAAACAAACAAGAACAGGAGCATGACAAGCCTACCCTCGAAACAGGATGTCCTGGCTGGGACAGGATATTAGGGTGAAAGTTAAACAAGCATACCAGGCACCCAGCCACTAGGCTACAGCTCCAGGATAGGGCTAGGCAAAATCCTATCATGTCAGGCATGGCAGATCCTGGGGTTCGAGAGCCAGAAGCACTCAGGGCCCTGATGGCAGAAGCAAGCAACACAGAGCTGTATTCCACTTCCTGAACAGTAAGTAGAGCCATGTGGGGTGGGCCAGGCTAGACTAGACAGGAGCCTTTGCAGAAGCCATGGAGGAGTGAGAAGCCTGCTGCTCAGGCTGCAGACACACAGCGCAGCCCCCTCCCTGGCCTTGGCGTCGGCCCCTGGGCTGGATCTGACTAGGACTCCCCTTTCCCCCAAGACCTCCTCAGGACCAGGGACCTTGACAGTTCTTAGGGAAAAGAGACATCCCCTTTGAACCTCAGGTCTGGCTGCTCTGCGATGCAGTGCTGCTTCTGCCCGCCCTTAATTTTATAGGATGACTTTTGGAAGATGTGGTGAACAAAGTTTATTGCTTATTATCTGGTGCGCTGGGCCCTGCAGCAGGTACATCCCACAGGCTCTTATCTAAGCCTCAGCCAGCCTGGAAGAAGAGACCTCACCCCGGTTCCTCCCAGAGGAACACGCTGTGGCTGGGGAGATGGCGTCCCATACGGATTCCCACAGCTGCAAGCTGAGAGCCAGCCCACCTACCCTGCCTCCCCATCCACCTGGAAACCACCGACTGGGAGCCTACTCCACGCCACACACCAGCCTGGCTAATGGCAGAGTGGGTGCCCAAGCCTGGGCTCTCCCTATGCCCAAGGGTCCAGCTGCCATAAATCAGCCCCAGGAGTATTTAGTTACAGATGGGGTGCCGGAGTCTGAATCCTGGATCTGACCAGGTTTCCGAAGTGCTAGATCCCAGGAGCATCCGCCGTACGCATCCCTCACCAAACAACCCTGCCAGGCCTGGAGACGGTTCCCTTTCCCAAGGATCTCTGGGCGGGCTCAGCCCGTGAGGTGTTTCCTCTCTCCAGGGCTAGGTGTAGCCACTGGGCCCCTGCAACCCTGTAGCAGAGCTCAGAGCAGCCTCCTGGTACCTCCCAGGGTCCATCAGCTCTCCCTAAAGGCAATTATTGGGAAGGGAATATTTGGCAGCCCCCCAACAGGTCTCAGCCAGTCCGAGCAATCCCTCTGATGGAGGGTCACCCGTGAGGGGCCTGGCATGGCTACCTTCCTTCTTATCATCCATGCTGGGTGGGGAGCCATGTCAGAAATTCCTGATACTGAGTTCAGACCCTCCAGAACCTGACAGGGACAAGCAGCTTGTCCAGGAGGAGTTTGGGGGGGCCACACTCTGAGCTCTCAGCTGCTTTGCCAGCCCCTGTGTGGCAGAGCTGTCCTGGCTCCAGATTCTCAGAGTTTTACCAGGCTGGATAGGCAGGAACACGTGCCAACCAGAGGGTCCCTGTGGGTAAGCCAGGTGACAGGGTGTGTCCTGGCCAGGGCCGAGAGCCACTGGTCACGTGCAGCCCCTATCTCCCCCCTCTACAGGGACGAGACTCCTGCAGGGCTGCACCGGCTCCTCAGCAGCGTGGTGAGGCAGGGCAGGGGCCTCAGGAAGGTAATGAGGAGGAAGTTGCTGCCCTGGAGGAGCTAGCTGTCAATCCTCCCCACGGCGTGTCGATGCCCAGACAGGCACATTGACAGATCCACAACCCAGCAGGTCTCCGTGTGAGGCTGGGGGGTCTTGGTTAGACCCAAGAGTCTCCACCATAAACCCAGGGCACAGCTCTGTGGCAGATGGCAACTGACTGGCAATGTCATCAGTTCTCTACACATACACACACACATGCACACACACACACACACACACACACGCATACACTCACTCACGGCATGGAGGTTTAGAACCTCCAGGACGGCTTCTCTGAGCACTGTCTATCCTGGGTGCTAGCCTGGCTTCAGAATGGCCCTGAACCACTACATGGAGCCTTGTGCTGCCGGTAGATACTCATAGCTGGTCATTTGCCCAGGACTCCGAGCCTGGACTAAAGCACTCCCCCCAGGTGCCAGGTAGAGGCTCCTGAGCCGAGGTTTCTGGAATATATTATCCCCACCAGCCATCCTAGGCTTCATCTCCTACCCTCAGCCCCCCTGCCTGTCCCCCTCACTTTTTGCCCAACTCTCCCTCCGGCATTGAGCCCTCACCTTCGAGGCACAGGCGGCCAGGCACCTGCCGTCGTCTGCTTCGCACGGGTCTGTCAGGGAGTGGGACACCCAAGCGGGCATCTGCCTCGGGAGCATTGTGGCGGCTCTCCAGCTGGGTGGCAAGATCGGGAACTTATACTCTGACTCAGAGCTCCACCCTCCTGATGCCGCTGGCAGTGGCTGGGATGGCCCAGGGAGTGGCCACGGTGGGCAGAAGGATGGGGTGCCCTAGCTGAGGTCCCTCAGAGCCAAGGGAACCACATGTCTTCAGGTCTGAGAAACTGAGAGGCCGGCAGAGGCTCTGGCACTCAGGGGTCAGCAGTCTGCAGCCCAGTCAGCCAGTGACCAGGCCATCTGAGGACCCAGGCAGGGAGTGACAAGAAGATGCTGGACCCTGTGACTTTAAGGTTCCCACGCTGATTTAAGGAAGCCCCATCTGTCCAGCTCGTGCTGGTCGTGACTAACAGGTGCCCCTCTGGGAGATGGCACCCTCCCACCTAAGTCCACATCAGCCCCATGGCTCTTGGGTAATCTAGAGGCCGGGGGGGGGGGCGGGGATCTCATGACAGACTGGGCTCGGGATTGGAGTCCCGATGTTAGAGGGAGAAGAAAGAAAGCAATCACCCCAGCCTTGCTGAGAAGAGGCCTCTTGGGAAGCTGGGTGGAGTTGGGGGGCACCAGTCCCTGCTGGTCCCCAGTAGCTGGGAGGGTGCACCGCCCCTGCCCTGGTGATCCTTATCTCTGCCTGGGCTTGGCTGGCGCAGGGGCCTGACAGGCTGAGCAGCTCTGCCTGCTGGGCTGCTGGACTCTAGGAGTTTCCTGCCTGAGCTTTGCCTGAGGCCTCACAACCGGCTTTTCTGGCCCACAGATAGGAATGATTTTATAGAGCAGTGGGTGAGATCTAAATATGAACACAGGACAGGTGGGACCTGAGTTCCCATCTGTGCCGGGCCCTCTAGAGGGAGGAGCAGCTGCCCTCAAGGCGCCCTCCTGCCCTGCCATCCACTCTGTGCCAAGGGCACAAGTGTAGCTCTGCTAATCCAACACCATTTGTGTACCTAGAAAGCACTTACTGTATACATGGTACTAAGATAAGAAATCCCAAGCCTATAGTTGCTAAAAGTCCAGCTCGGGAGCCAAATGCATTGAAGTTCTCTGAGGTCTGAGTCTCCTTGTGGTGACAGTGCTGGTGCCAGGTATTCTAGAAGGATTACCATAATATCCTTTACATTTGGAAGGTCCAGGACACATTGGGATCTCTCACCCGACTAAGAATTGGCTGGGGAACAGAGAAGATGGAAAGGGGATTTCTAACTAGAGAGCGAAAGAACATTCTCCAAGAGGGCTTCATGATAGAATTTCAATAGCTAATGATAGGAGCGAAAGGCATCGTAGGAGGTGGGAAGGGCATGAATGAGGACAGGGAGGTTAGAAAGCCATGTATGCTTAGGTATGAAAATTGCCTGGTGCCTGGGTATGGAGAAGAGATGGGAGGGTAGAGACCGGGACACGGAGGGGGTGAAACTGTGAAGAGAGAAGGCAGGCTTCATGGAGGAACAAGTGTGGAGAGACAGAGCTGGTGGTCACTTCCCTCTGGTGCATCTTAGTTGTGTAAATAAACTACAGATCTTTCCAGATGAGGAGATGTGTGTGTGTGTGTGTGTGTGTGTGTGTGTGTGTGTGTGTGTGTGTGTGTGTGTGTGTATCCCCAAGGCCAGCCTTAAGTTCTGGCTTAGTCTCTCAGCAATGGCTAGCCAAGGATGGTTTTCTGTTTGTTTTGGGGAGGTGTCTCTATGGAGGCCAGACTGGTCCCAAACGAGATTCTCTTGCCTCAGCACCCCAGGTATTGGGATTACAGGTGTGCACCACTTGACCAGGCCCATTGATGGTTTCTGGGCAGGAAAGTGACATGACCAAAGCTGAACTTTAAGAAGAAAAGGTTGACCAACTCAACAACTCATGGGGGGAGAGGGAAAGGGGGAAGGGGGAGGGGGAGTGAGGGAGGAGGTAACAAATAGTACAAGAAATGTACCTATGGCCTTACATATGAAACTGTAACCTCTCTGTATGTCACTTTGACAATAAATAAGTAATTATTATTTTAAAAAAAAGAAAAGGTTGATTGGTGTTGAAATGGAAGTCCGATCAGTAGGCAAATAGGGAACCATGTGGGATGGGGAGAGAAGATTAGAAGATAGGAAATGATGGGGATTGGTGGCAGAATGGTAGGTCCATTCTGGAAATATCCTCACTATGTTCTGCTCAAGTGCAGGGCCTCTACTTACTCACCTGAGTTGGACTGAATCAGCTGATGAGGAAGCTAGAACGGGTTGAGCATATTTCCTCCATATTCTTCCAGAGCCTCTGACCAAAGTGCAAGCGTGCAACTCTCCGGGACAGAAGGGGCAGACCTGCTAGAAAGCGTTTCCTGCCTGCCTTCCGGATGGCTGGCCACGCTGTGGGAGGCGGTGGGCACTGCTGGGGGAGGAGACCGCCAAAGTCCTCATTGTGGGGGGAGAGGAGGGCTACTCCGAACAGCCAGGTGTCCAACGTGAAGTCTCACTGGTGCAGGGGAAACTGAGGATCCTAGAGGAGGAGGGGGGCTGGGAAGTGATTAGGGAAAGCCAGGCAAGAGGCCATAGCCCCACCCTGGCAGGGTGGTGGCCCTGTTCCCATCTCCCACTAAGTACATTGTGGAATCTGAGCAGCCTCTTGGCCTTGACATGTACATTTCTCTCAGCAGCAACTCGATGGCCTCTCTCCCCAGAGAAGCCAGGGAGAAGGGGCCTTGCCTTTCTCCCTATTGAGGCTCAGGGGCCTGTCACCACCTGCCCAAGGCTTCTCTTTACCTGGCCTGGCGGGTCTGCACACCTGGACAGAACTTAGTAACTCTCAGTCTCTGTCTCCTTCTCTCAACAAAATGCACCAACTGTGCTCTGGCCTGTGCCACAGCCTCCATATTCCTTCTGTAATCAACAAAACATAGCCTAGGCGCAGCCTTGGGTCGACGTGCAATTTTAATGTATGGTAAAGGAAGTATTTTTCGGTCAGTGCTGAAAGGGTGGGCTATTCATTAATGGAAAAGCTTGCCTACCATCTGAATAAAGTGAGATCCCAAATTTCATACCACACAAAAATAACCTCAAGAAAGGGGCTGGGAATATGGCCTAGTGGCAAGAGTGCCTGCCTCATATACATGAAGCCCTGGGTTCAATTCCCCAGCACCACATATACAGAAAACGGCCAGAAGTGGCGCTGTGGCTCAAGTGGCAGAGTGCTAGCCTTGAGCAGAAAGAAGCCAGGGACAGTGCTCAGGCCCCGAGTCCAAGGCCCAGGTCTGGCAAAAAACAAAACAAAACAAAAATAATCTCAAGAAAGAATGTCTTAACCATTCATAGAGATTGACTATCTAACCACTAAAACCACAAATGATTTTTTAAAGCTGGGTGTGGTGGTGCATATCTGCGGTCTCAGTATTTAAGAGGCTAGGGTGGAAGGATCCAGAGTTCCAAGGCAGCCAGCGAAATAGGCAGACGCTGTCTCAGTGAACAGGCATACACCCAAATGACAGCAGCAACCCCCCTTCAAAAAATCCCTCATGGGCTCCACTGATGCTTTGCATTGAAGCAAAATTCATGTGACAGTGGTCTTAGAGTTGTTACCCAATGTCAGATAATTAACTACTAATTGCTTTCTTAAAATGATAAACAATACCAGAGTACAATTATATATGTTTGTATATATATTTTTTTAAATCCCTATATATGCTTTCAAGTAAAATGTTAGCAAATAGTAACATAATACTGGGATGAGTAGGACCTTCTTAAATAAAGTTCAAACCTAGAAGCCAGTAGAGAAATCTTGCCTGACTTCAAATAGAAGCTTAAATTTAAAACCCCAGTAAGCAAAAGATACTGCTGTAAGCACAAGCCAACCACCAAAGTATATCTGATAGCAAAATCCTCCTTAAAAATATCAGAAAACGGGAGAGGCTTGCTCCACAGACCCTAAAATAAACCACAAAGCCACTGGAGGGCAACCAATGTGTTGGTGGCACATGAACAGAGCCAGGAGAAGCGAAGATGGGGATTAGGGATCAGCCCCAACCACTTCCAGGAACAAAGTAGATGGTTAAATTGGCTCTGCAGATTAAAGGTAAGAGGACAGCTTAACAGATGACATGGAAAACCAATCAAGTACACAGAGGAGAATGACATATCGCTTCAGGCCACATAAAAAGGTGGGCTGTAACTGAAAAAGACATATGGGAAGAACCAGAAAGTCAGTGGGAGACACAGCAGGACACTGTAATCTTTGAACAGAAGAGAAGGATTTGTTTGCTTGTTTGTTTTGGTATTGTTCAACAGATGTCATGGGCAAAGTGATTTTTTTTTTGGGGGGGGTGGGTCCTGAGGGCTATCCCTGAGCTTCTTTTGCTCAAAGCTAATGCTTTACCAAATGAGCCACAGCTCCACTTCTGGCACGAGTGTGTGTGTGTGTGTGTGTGTGTGTGTGTGTGTGTGTGTGTTTGAATTGGAGAGAAGAGTCTTACAGACCTTCCTTCCTGGTCTGGCTTCAAACCACAATCCTTAGATTTCAGCCTTCTGAACAGTGAGGATTGCAAGTGTGAGCCACCAGCGCCTGGCGTGACTTTTTTTTTTTTAATAGAGTAAAATATGACATCATTTAATTTTATGTAGATGACTTTGGAACTGCAACTCAGGTGGTAGAGCAGCATCCTATGAGCAAAAATGTCAGATACCAAGTTTGAATACTGGTCTTGGACACACACACACACACACAAAAAGATGAGTTCTAAAAGAGAGCAAGCCTGGGAAATAAACTAAAGCAATGAATGAGATTTCACTACAGACGATGTGAGCACTGAGTAATGACAGGTGATGGCAGGGGGTTGGGGACAGAGGCACCACTGAGTTCCTCAGCAAAAGAGGAGCCTGTCACTGCTTGGGCACAGGAAGAATGCCCACCGAGTACCCAGCACGGGCACAGGCAGCTCAGAAGACGTCTCTCAAAGGTCACAGAAAGAGGTAAAGGGAGTTGGGAGCTGGTGGCTCACGCCTGTAATCCTTGCTGCTCAGGAGGCTGAGATCTGAGGATTGCAGTTCTTAGCTCGCTGGGGTAGGAAAGTCTATGAGACTCTTATCTCCAATTAGCCACCAGAAAACCAGAAGTGGTTCTGTGGCTCAATATAGTAGAGCATTGGCTTTGAGACAAAAGAACTCAAGGACAGCACCCAGGCCCTGAGTTCAAGTCCCAGGACTGACACACCACACATACACATAGAGTAAAATCAAGAGGCAATCTTCTAGAAACACACCAGATCAGGAGATCACCTTGATTACCACCTGACTTCAACTTTTGCAAATCTTGCTGTGGCTCTGTGAAGTCTTACGTGGTTTGCTGCTCAAATTCATTCTCCTTCCATTAACCTAAGTTCCAGCCACTCGGCCTTCCTTCCATATCAGGATTCTGTGCTCCTGATTCCCTAGACTGAACAAAGAACTTGCTGTATCCAGACCTGGATCCTTCTCACCCATTGTGGCTCTATTCCAATGTCCATGACATGCACCTCAAACTGCCTGCCTCTCTTTTGCGCTGGTTATTTGTTTAATATATGGCATCTTGGATGAGCTCATTTCCTCCTCCTCCACCTCCTCCTCCTCCTCCTCCTCCTCCTCCTCCTCTTCCTCCTCCTTCTCCTCCTCTTTCTTCTTCTGCTTCTTTCTATCAGACCACAACCCTTTTCAGGGCTTGCAAATGGCATGTCTGGTTCATCCACTAGAAACACCTCATGCCCATCAGTCAAGGAGTGGTAAAATTAGTTCCAGCACGCTCACTTAATGGGATGCCACTCAGCTATCCGCAAGACAAAGCAGCTCCAACCTACTGAATGTTTATAAAGTGACAGGGTTGAACTAATGCTTTATACTACCCATGCAACAGATACTATGATTATCTCATTTTAAAGAAGAATTAAGTCAGAGAAAGGATATGAACCTTGCTCAAAGCCCATAAGGCAGTAAGAGCCATGAGGGAAGTGAATGTGGCCCTCAGGCTTCTGGCTTTGGCTGCACTGAAGTGGGGTACACAGCCCCAGTCCTGCACAACGGAGGGTCAGCTTTGTGCTGACCAAAGACTTTCTTCAGGAAATGTCAGATTTAATTTCCTAACACAGACAAAATGATTAACTACGATTTTCAAAACACAAAGTAAAATGAGCATCAGAGGCTCTCTGGGTCATGTGACATTTTAAAGTAGCCACTCAATATATTCAAAACCTCTAGCCATTTCATGATAGGATGATACAAAAATAAATAGAAATAGAACAAGAAAGGACCTTCATCCCAACGTAAGTTCATATTTTGTGTTATCAGTATATCTGCCTCACAAATATTTCCTATTCTCTGTTGTCTTTGTAACAAACTGTAAAGGGCCACTGAGCACTGAGCACTCTTGAAGTACCCGCACCTACAGCTCAGTATCTGCCAATCTCAGGAAGTCTCTGCTCGTAAGGCTATGGATCGGGGGCCATGTCTAGAATCCTAGTCAGGAGGCTGAGCTCTGAGGGTCTCGAAGCCAACCAGGGGAAAAGGAAGTCCATGAGACTCTTGTCTCTCATTCAACCAGCAAAACCTAGAAGTAAAGGTGTGGCTTGAGTGGTAAAATGCCAACGAGTGAAAAAGCCAAACAAGAGCTCTGAGTTCAAGCCACACTACCAGCGCGTGCACACACACACACACACACACACACACACACACACACACCAAGCAAACTTATGATCTATTTTCAACTAGGTAGTTTGCTTGATCTCTGTGTTCCTCTCTTGCTCACAGAGCAAGAGTCTGTTCTTTGCGGCTAGTAACCCCAGTGAGGGTGACACTGTCACTGACCCAGAGGTGACTGTGCACAGGGAGTGATAAGGGGTCCAGGCTCTGATACATACAAGCCGTGTGACCTTGAGCAAGTCCCTCTGAGTTTGGCCATCTGTAACAGGAGACACCAAAGCCCCTACATCAGAAGCTGGTGTTCAAGACAGAGACAAGGGATTTAGCAGGTGGCTGGCTGGAGCTGGGGTTGATTCATGGTGGGGTGGGGTGAGCCACAGTGTAGTTAACAGCCGAGCCACAGAAACCTAGTGTCTGTCCAAGGAGCTGTCATGTGCATCACACAAATGGTCTTGGATCTCTGTGTCGCCATGAGGAGAGAGGTTAAAATGAGCCGCTCAGAGATGGTGGCCACTTGGGGCTGAGAAGGTCAGGGGGATTCCTGGAGGTGGGAAAATAGGAACTTCACCTTGAAGGAAGTTGTGGTTTGCAAATGGTTCCTGAATAAATGCCTTTCTTCTTATGACGGGGACGGCCTCTGGATCTCAAGCTGTCTTATACTATTGGCTTTCACTGGGCAGATGGAGGATCTTCAGAGGATCAACTGAGGATCCAACCAAGGGGTAGACTCTGCCTCAGTTTCCATATTTGTTATCTAGACCCGAGGGTACAGGGCTGAGGAAAGAACTGTAGAGAAATCCAGAGCAGAGACCCTGGGTATCAGAGGGGAGGCTTGGCTGGCCGACATCCACCATTTCTTTGGTTTACCTCTGGCCACCCTCAGGCCAGAGCCGAGTCCTGTTTCATTTGGGGCCTCTAACTGGGACTCCTTCACCCCTTCACCAAAGACTCAACACAGCTTTTGTAGGGTTTCATACAAGGCTTGTGAGATTCATCCGTGTTGCTCTTGTGTATCAGTTCATTCTCTTTCATCACTGTAGTATTTCACTAGAATTTTAGAGTTTGTTTATACCACGAGAGGAAGGGCAAAAATTGCTTCCAATGTTTTGGCAACTATGAATAAAGTTACTCGAAACCTTCAAACACAGGGCTCTTAAGTAAGATACGCTTCCAGTTGCTGAGCCAAACACCAGGTGTGGAGTAACGAGATCAGATTGATTTATTACAGTGACACCATAAAGAGGATGGTGTGAAAAAGCCCAGGACCGTGAACAGCGACTCCTGCCCTTTTCCATTCTCCTCTCTTCCCTCATGTTCTGCTCCCCTTCCTTCCATATCCTCCTCTTTCTCCACCCCATACCCTTGGGTTCTGCCCGGGCTCAGGGGTCTGCCAAGTCTCCTGACAGCAGATGCAGGAGCAGGGCGCCTCTCCACACACCATGGGGGGAAAGTTGGTCAGGTGCTCTAGCGAGCTCAGCTCCACTGCACTGAGAACCATGTCAGAAGGTTCTAGTCTTTCCCACGCCTGGTGCTCTTTTCCAGTTTTTCTATCGTTATCATAAAGGTGATGTGAAGAGTGGGTGCAGCGACCTAAGTCAGGTAGTGAGAACGTTTCTATTCTGGAGAATGTCACCCCTTCCCTCTGTTCTGTCTTTTGAGAGTTTGGCTCTAGTCAAGTTCCAAGCTGGAACCATTTGGAACCCCTGGCTCCATTTGGCTGACATCACTTCCTGACAGCTTCCTGTCAGGCAGGAGATGGGGCAGGGCAGCGTTGGGCCTGGCGGGGCGGGGGCAAGGGCAGGGGCTGACAGGTGTGTGAGCTGGGCAGGTGACTCCCCACTGCACACTATGTGTGTGTGTGTGTGTGTGTGTGTGTGTGTGTGTGTGTGTGTGTGGTATATGAAGGAGCATGTGAGGTGATGAGGCGTAGTATGAGTGCTATGTGTTTTATGCGGGCCTGGGAGTGGTTGCTATTGCGTTTTCCTGGGGTGCTTTGGGAGAGCAGATACTCCTCCTCTGGCTGGGAAATAAGCTGACTGGAACAACGTAGGCTCCAGAAACCAGACCTGGAGCTGGGGCTGTGACAGGAAGGTTCATTCCTGTCTCCCAGGGAGAAACTGGTTGCAATCCATCCTGGCCAAATACCCCAGGGGTATTCTGTGCCTTTCAGTTGGCTTTAAGGTTTGTGCCTTGCAGGAAGGAGATGGAGGAGTGACAGGGCTCAGCAGGGAGGGGGCGGTGCAGGGAGGACCCAGTCCGGCCACCAGCCCCCTCCCTGCCCCCGCAGGTCTCCTCCCTGCAGTCACCGGGCTGGCCTAATGCAGATGGAGTGGAAGACAGGGCATGGGGACAAAGGGCGCCTGGCCTGCTGGGTAGCCGCTGGGTGGGGCCGACTTCCTGTGGGCCTGGCGGAGGTGGGTGGCTGGCAGTTCTGAGGTGAAGGGGTGACTAAATGTGGGGAGCATCCTGGTAGAGGCACACTGCCTTCCAGAGTCCCTCCCTTCCTCCCTCCCCCAGCTCAGCGAGCACTTTTCCTGTGGGATCCGAGGGTGCTGGGGATCACAGGAAACTGTTCTTGTTCTGCAGAGGTGGGCCCTGGCAGGCGGCACTCCCATCCCCTTAGGCTGGGTGATTGGTTCACAGTCATCCTCCTCCTCGTCTCCTTCCTACTCTTCCTCTTCCTCTTTTTAAAGATTGCATGGCAGTTATGAGAATGGTTATCCTCTTTTCTGCAGATTATAAACTCTAAGGAAGAAGTAAGCTATGAGTCACTGGTGGTCATTTTTGTCACCATGTAGAAAGACAGTCTTAATGACTTGAGAGGTTAGGGAAAAGGAGAAAATTCTGGGGACAGCACCTGGACACAGCTGGATCCAGCTCTACCTGAAGCCTTCATATCTCTTCAACTTGACAATTACATGAGACATTTTTTTAATAGTTTATGGTTTCAGGTGCTCTTCTACTTGTGAAGTTCTGCCCATACTCTAGGCGGGCTACATCTGGGTTTTGCGGATGATAGGAGGGTCTGTGGGAAGACAGGGGTACCCTAAGCTTTTAGATTAGACATGTCTTCTTCTAGGTGTCTGTGCTTTACCTTTAGGAGCCCCCTTTTGGGGGAAAATGGGTCAAGAACCCGTCCAAGTCCTCTCTGCCCTAAGCCCTCCCCTCATTTCAAGGATCTCCGCCGTTGCTCACTGGTCGCTGGTCCCGGACTTGATGACAGTACTGTTACATGTCCACCCACCGCTCCCGTGCCCCTGCCTGCCCTGGTGAGATCCCCAGCACAGAGAAGGCAGAGCTCTCCCAGTCATGGGGCCAACCAGCCTGTGAATCACTCCCCTCAACATCTGGGGAGCTGGGGTGGGGCTGAGTGGGCCCCTCCCTCCCGGCCCCTCCAGCTGAGGGTAGGCAGGCAGCTGCTCTGCCAGAGGAAAAGCCCAGTTGAGAGAAGGAAAAGGCTGACAAGATGAGGCAGACCAAGAAAATAAAGCCAAGGAAGAAAGCAGGTAGCAACCCAAAGAAAGGAAGTTATGTCCTATACTAATTGGGAAAATACTTCACAATTGCCTCATAAATATTCACAATTATGTGTCAATTAAATGTGCATATTAAAAACTACACAAAATTTTTTTTAATGAGAATTTCACAACTGATCTCAATCATTAGGCTTTCAGGATGGCTTTATTGTTATTTTTTCAGTACTAGTGTTTGAACTCAGGGCCTTGAACTTGCCAGGCAGGTGCTTTGCCACATGACTCACACCTCCAGCCCTTTTTGCTTTCATGTTTGTTCGTTTTGAATGGTCTTGCCTTTTACCCAGGACAAGTCTCAGACTGTAATCCTCCTATCTATATCTCCTGCACAGCAGGGATTATAGGCATGGACGACATACCTGGAGAGGCCAAGAGGTGGGAAGAGAGACAGAGGACTCAGAAGCCAAGAGTATGCTTTTCTGATCCAGGAAAAACAGAGCCAGCTTATCTTCTAATCTGAATTCCTTCTTTAAGAAAAAGTGTTAGGCAATATTTGTGATTTTGTGATATGCAAAACATATACAAAACACCCATAAGACCACTAGCCAGATAAAAAATTGCCTCGGAGCCTCCTGTGTGAGTGAGCCCGGTGTTTCTGCTGGAGACGCCCCAACTGAATCCACACCTGGTGTTCCCACGAGTTGCTTTATCCCTTTGCTACAGAGGTATGCATACCTAAATGACATCTGTTTTTGCATTTGCATGCTATAGCCAGATGTACCCCTGATAATCCTAGCTACTCAGGAGCTGAAGGCAAGCAGATCCTGAGTTCAAGGCCAGCCTAAATCAAGCCTATTTCAAAACCAAAGTACAAACAAGAGGGCTAGGGGCCGGGCGGGTAGTTCAAGGGACAGAACACTTGCCTAGCAAGCATGAAAACTGAGATTCAAACCCAAAAACTTCCCAAAAACGATCCACAAACAATACTAGGATACGTTCTGCTGTAAACACGATTCTTCTATGCTCGTTATGTTTGTAAAATTCACACTTATTGACAGAGAGGTGCTTTACTCATTTCCACATCTGCAAGCTATGCCATAATTATCTCTTTTTATATGTTTTACAAGCAATTTCTAATATTTCTATGTGTGCCAGCAGTGAGCCTTACACTCTAGCTTGTTTTGTTTTCCAGTCAAGGCTGTTTCTCCATCGCTTGAGCTACATCTCCACTTCTCGCTTTTTGCTGGATAACTGGAGATAAGAGTTTTTCTGATTTGTCTGTCTGTGCTGGCTTTGAGCCTCAATCCTCAGATCTCAATCTCAATTAACTACCCCCCAAAAAAGCCAGAAGTGGAGTTTGTGGCTCAAGGGGTAGAGTAGCAGCCTTGACTGCAAGCCCCAGGCCCAGCACAGCAACAACACCAATAACAATAAAAACCCCTTAAAAGATTGTAGAAGCTATGGCTATTTTGATCATTTTGCAACAAGATGAACAAGTCTGGATGAACTAAGTAAACTTAGGAGACAGAGAACCGAAAGGTCTACATGGGTTAGAGAGGCTGGGAAAACCCGGCTCATGGATGGCAAAGTCCCACATGCTCCAAACTATGCTGGAGCCTTGGGTACCAAAATTAATATGGCACCTGCTCTCATGAAGTATGCATAACAGGGAATGAACAAATAATTACAAACAATTCCCCATCACCAAGCATTACAAAGGAGAACAGAGTGCCATAAAGCTCAGGAACAGGTTACCGGGCGCAGGAATCGGGGATGACCTCCTAGGTGAGGCCAGCTTGAAGCTGAAGCCTAAAGAAAAGCTCACAGTTAAGTACATGTGAATCACAAGAAGAGCCTAGCAGTAGAAAAGGTGTTGATCGTTTTAGAACTGAACCTGTCTGCGGCATAGTGAAGAAGGTAGATGACAGGAGGCCTAGAAAGCCCTGGTAGGTAAGGAATTCCTATTTTGTCTTGCTGGATGGATGCCACTGAGGGGGACTGAGCCAGGAGGTGAAGTGGGCGGGTGGGAGGGGGCCGGTGGGGCTCGGATGCAAACAAATGGTTTCTTGGTAGGGAAAGGCATCACATTGAGGGATGGGCCTGGAGTGAACCGAGGTGCTAGCCAGTTGGAAGAGGCAGCAGGAAGAAGTGGGAAGGAGCTTGCCTCACACCGTGTAGGAGGCACAGAGTAGGTATGCCGTGCCAGGAGGGAAGGGTGTGAAAGGTGGACCACAGGGTGTGACCCTGGGAGGGTGGGGGCTGGGGAGAGGCCTCTGGAGCCAGGTGGAGGTAGCTATCATCTTTGATGTCAGAGATAGTGGCAAGATGTTAGCTTCTTAGGCCTGCAGCCAATCAGCCAAGCAGCCTCCCATCAGGCAACCAGGTCTGTGTCAGGCAGGGGATGGAGAGACACAAACAGGCAGCCAGACACCTGGTGCTTCCTGAACCCACTTCCTCTGTGCTTCGAAAGGCAGCAGTGTGGGATGCGCACAGGAAGTCATTGCGCTGCTTCCCTCCAGCCTCATTTCATATATTATCTCTTTAGCTCTCTCTCATATATATATATATGATTTATATAAATTTTATTCTTTTTTTTTTAATTTTTGGCCAGTCCTGGGGTTTGAACTCAGGGTCTGGACTTTGTCCCTGAGCCTCTTTGTGCCCAATGCTCGCGCTCTACCACTTGAGCCACAGTGCCACTTCTGGCTTGTTCTGAGTAGTTTAATGGAGATAAGAGTCTCACAGGGACTTTTCTTCGAACTGCAATCTTCAAATCTCAGCCTCCAGAGTAGCTAGGATTACCCAACCCCCCTTCTCTTTTATCTTGAGATAGGATCTCGCCTGTGTAAGCCCAGCTGGCCGCAGACTATACTATGTAACTCAGTTTGGGCTTGAACTTACAATCTTCCTACCTCAGTCTCCCAAGCACTGGAATTACAGATGAACACCACTACACCCAGCCCTCAGTCTCTTGATGGCTCTTTCTCCTCCAGGCAGGTGAAAAGGTAGTGATGAGGACAACACAGACTGGCGATCTCAGCCAGGTCTGTGGCTTTAAAAGCCGTCTAGACTCCACTTTACACACCTATACAGCTTACTCCCCTCAACTAACTCCTGAGTCCAGTGTCTTGTCAGCTGCCCACCTAATATCACTGCTTGAAAGTAACTGAAATTTAAATGTCAAGGAAGGCAGGGTGCCTGGGGGTGTAGCTCAGTAGGACACTTGCCTAACATGTACAGGGCCCTAGGTTTGGTTTTCTGAATGGCAAAGTAAATTTAGATAGGAAGACAGATAGTCAAGACAGAATGAAGGGGCTGGGAATATGGCCTAGTGGCAAGAGTGCTTGCCTCACATACATGAAGCCCTGGGTTTGATTCCCCAGCACCACATATATAGAAAATGGCCAGAAGTGGGGCTGTGGCTCAAGTGGCAGAGTGCTAGCCTTGAGCAAAAAGAAGCCAGGGACAGTGCTCAGGCTTGGAGTACAAGGCCCAGGACTGGCAAAAAAAAAAAAAAAAAAAAGACAGAATGAAGCCTCCAATCCTGTTTACTCCATCATTTCTGTCCTGGTGTTGTAGTGTAAGGGACATCTCCCAGTTGTTAATTCAAAAAGCAAAGCAGAGCTGGGCACTGGTGGCTCACACCTATAATCCTAGCCACTCAGGAGGCTGAGATCTGAGGATCATGGTTCAAAGCCAGCCAGGGCAGAAAAGTTTGTGAGATTCTTATCTCCAATTAACCACCAGAAAACTGAAAGTGGTGCTGTGGCTCAAAGTGATAGAGTGCTAGCCTTGAGCAAAAGAGCTCAGGAACAGCACCCCAGGCCCTGAGTTCAAGACCCCTGACCAACAACAACAACAAAAAAAGGCAAGTTGGCAATCAGACACCAATGGCTTATACCTGTCGTCCTAGCTACTCAGGAGGTTGAAATCAG
The DNA here is from genome assembly GCF_023159225.1 of Perognathus longimembris pacificus. Taxonomy (NCBI): domain Eukaryota; kingdom Metazoa; phylum Chordata; class Mammalia; order Rodentia; family Heteromyidae; genus Perognathus; species Perognathus longimembris. The sequence continues at coordinate 31,776,429 of NC_063183.1, read as the reverse complement.
GAAGTATAGAGCCAGTCCAGGCTAAAAGTAGTAGGGAAACCCCCCCCCATGCCCGCCAACACACATATACACACATCTTAACAAACAAGTTGGTACATGCCTGTGACGTCAGCTACTCAGGAGGCCATAGGTAAGAAGACTGAGGTCCAGCCTAGCCTGAACAATAATGAAAGACATTATGAAAAATAAACAGCTAAAAGGGCCTGGCAAAGACTCTGCCTAGGCCAAGAGCAGGGCTGAGTTCAAGCCGCAATACCACCAGAGAGGGGTGGGGGGAGAGAGAGAGAGGAAGGGAGAGGGGAGAGAGAGAGAGGAAGGGAGAGGGGAGAGAGAGAGAGGAAGGGAGAGGGGAGAGAGAGAGAGAGAGAGAGATTTTTTTATTCAAATGTTAGCACCTGTCTGATGTGACCACTTTATCAGTCAGTCACTCGCTATCACCTGGTTCATATTTGCTATGGGAAACAGTCCTGTGCTGGCTTATGCTCTGGCTTCCCCGTGAGACTGTGGGTTTCATGTGGGCTACAGCTCATCTGACCTACTTCGTGCTCTATCTCAAAATACCAGGCGCATATGGGAGCTCAATAAATACTTGCTCAGGGGGCAAGAAGAGGTTGCACACCTGCTCCCTGGTCTTCAAGGGAGTGTGTGGCAAGGGGTGGGAAGTTACCACAGAGCAGAGGTGGGAAGGGAGCTGAGGGAGAGAGGCTCGGCGGCTAATGTGATGAGCTGGGTTGGCAGGAGTGCGGCTGCACAGTGAGGTACCCCTCAACAATGGGGGTCTCTGACTATGCCCCGAAACACACGGACCTCGTCCATAGAATAGCCCTGGAGGGAGCCCCTTGAGAGCAAAGTGGAGGGATAGAAGGAAGCTATGTGGGCATAACAGGCCATTCCCTCTAAGGCTGCCAGGGGAGCAACGGAGACCCTGCCATCCCCCGCGGGCATGTCCATGGCCTTGCCACATAAGCTGTTCGTGTATGTCTACTCCCTCTCCCGCAGAGCTGACCCGTGACCACTTCACTTTTTTGTGTGTGCCAGTCCTTGTGCTTGAACTCATGCCTGGTACTATTCCTGAGCTTTTCTGTTCAAGGCTAGCACTTTATCACTTGAGCCATAGCTCCACTTCCAGCTTTTTTTGGTGCTTAACTGGAGATCAGAGTGTCATGCCCAGGCTGGCTTTGAACCTCAATCCTCAAATCTCAGCCTCCCGAGTAGGTAGGATTACAGGCGGGAGCCACCAACACCCAGAGGCCCCTTCCTTCTTATTCACACGTTTACAACAGGCTTAGAGAATGGCAAACTGACCAGTGTCTAAGAAATGCCATGGAAATTTATACAAAAAATAAGCATCCATACAAGTTGACAATTCACTGTAAATTGTAATAAAGTCTGGCACCTGTATGCACACAAGAGAATATTATCCAGTCATTAAAAATGATCATTATAAAGGGCTTGGGAGTATTAGCTCAGTAGTATAATATTTCTCCAGCATTGGCAATGCTCCGAGTTCAGTCCTTGTCACTACAAGAAGGAAGAGAAGGAAGCAGTTTCGATTGCAACCTAGAAAATATCCCCAACTATTTTAGGGTAAAAGGTCTGGTTAAAGATATGAATAAATCTTATGAGCACAACTGTGTAAACATTTTCTGAAGAGAAAAGGATCGAAAAAGAATGGCTATTGCATTGAGAACGGGATTATGGTGGGTTTTCCTTCTATGTATTCCAAACATTTTCAGAAATTACTCTTACACAATGATGCCAGAACAGAAGGGATAACAGCGCTAAGCCCCGGATCCTGTGCTAACCACACCACTGTTTCCTGGTAGGTAAAGAAGCTGCTAGAAGACAGTGCAGGACAGGGAGGGACTGTGAGTTCCTGCCCTTTCCAGGGAGGCTGACACTTTCCAAACACTAAACATTGCGTTGTCATCGCTGCCCTGCCGTCACCTTGCAGCTGCCAGTTGTAGATGTGAGTCAGGAGGCTGAGCATGCCGGGAAGGCGGGCAGGTGAGGACAGGCCGTCAGTCTGGTCATCCCTGTTCCTGTCTCCCCCTGTGAGCATGCCAACGCAGGCCCGGCCGTCTCTATGACACAGAGACTTCTGGAAGGACATGGTGCGAGGAAGGGGCTGTGGAGAAGGGCCTCGCTGGGCATTTCAGGGTTTGGAGACTCTCTCGGGATAGTGGTGGGGTGGGAGAGGGGGGCGTTGGGGGAAGCGCTAGGGACTGCTTGTCATATGTGACTCTAGGTCACCGAACCTCAGTACAGCAGTCCGCCTGGGTAGGGGGAGGGGCTGGGTGATGGCGAGTGTGATGGCAAAATGTGCTAGACATGAGATCCAGGTGTGAGGTGAGACCTGGGGCCGGGCCAGGCCAGGTGACCTGATCCATGGCCAAGGCTCAGGGCAGATGTCCCGAGGTGGGGTCTTCACAGAGGGACGGGAACCCAGCTGGGTCCCCAGGAGGTGATGGGGGCTGGGGCAGGGGGCCTGGCCATGCTTCCTGAGAGTGAGGCCTGTGCTGGCAGAGGGGAGCAGGGCTCAGCCCTCCTATGCTTCCATTTCTCATCCCTTCTCATCCAAAGCAGATACTAATTTTTTTTTTTATGCCAGTCCTGGGCTTGGACTCAGGGCCTGAGCGCTGTCCCTGGCTTCTTTTTGCTCAAGGCTAGCACTCTGCCACCTGAGCCACAGCGCCACTTACGGCTTTTTCTGTTCATGTGGTGCTGAGGAATCAAACCCCAGGGCTTCATGCATGCTAGGCAAGCACTCTACCGCTAAGCCACATTCCCAGCCCAGCAGATACGGATCTTTACCTAGAAGAGAAGCTGGCACATAAAACACTCTGAAAGCTCACACTCTGCGGCCGTGTTGAGATGAACGGTCTTCTGAACACAGAGGGAAGACGGGCAGGTGGGTGATGAGGAAGGAGGGGAAGTGGGGAAACGATTCCTCTGGGAAAGACGGGGAAAATTCCTCTTAACTCTGCTACCACACAGGTCATCTCCTTCAGAGTAAGGGAAGTAGGGGTCATATTGAAGGGACCAAGAGTCCCTTCCTCCGGGAACACAGACATACCTGAGCTCCAGGAACACAGACAGACATACCTGAGAGCCACAAGGATCCATGGGAGATAAACATGGGAGGCCTGCAGTTTCCAAGGCTCGTGTGTCTTCAAACTCCACGCAATCGCTTCCCTTCCTACTGAATTCTTCATCCCCTTGTGGGCCTTGGGGAACAAATGTGTTACAGCCAGGGTGGCCTTCACCAACCTGGAGGTCCATCCCGGCCATGTCCGCATGTCTGGGGCTTGGGACAGGCTGTGTAGAACCGGAGATGATTCTCAAAAGCCAAGTGACCTTGTAGTGGGAGCGTCCTCGGGGAATCTCAAGGGAATTTCATGAGAAAAGCAAGCGACAGCGATGCCACTGTCCTCTGTCCCCCTGGAAGATAAGCCGGGTAAATTATTAAGGAGGAGGGAAAGAAGCCGGAGAGCTTAGCAATAGTGGTCCTGCATCTCTGGGCGTGTTTTGAATGCCCCAGGCCTGCACTGGGGGAGAGAATGCTCTCCAGCTGCGTGGGGGTCTGCAGAGCTCTGGCACAAAGCACCTCGTGCCTCTCTCAGTCCTGCGTTTCAGGGCTGTGAGCCACACTCAAGAGACAGCTGTCACTGCTCAGAGGCTATTTTTACAAGTGTGAAACTCAGTCTGCTGTGGGGAGAGAGGGAGGGATGGACATGAAGGGAAAGGTCAGGGGGCAGAGTGAGGAGACTCACTTTTTTGCCTTTTACTCGGCATGCCCAGGTGTCTATGTTGAGTCCTGAAAATAACTACCTGGCATTGTATTTGTCAAAGCTACTGTGGAGTGTGTGGGCCAGAATAGAATTTGATGATTGACTCTGCCTCTCTTACCAGCCCTCTCTTTGGTTTGATAGGTGGTGTGCCTGGTAGCTTAAGAGAGAATGTTTTCTAGTTCTATGTTCAAAATTACAAAAAACAAGAGCTGGAGGTGTTGCTCAAGTGGTAGAGTGCCTGACTAGAAAGCCTGAGTTCCTGAATGCAAACTGCAAGTCCATCAAAAAATAATTGCAAAAACAAAAGCAATGCCTCTTTATGCTCTCTTTACAACTGCTGCAAATGTGCACCTGTTGTCTATCCAGGTGCTAACTCTGGGAAACCCCGTTGCCTCTCCAGTTGGGTCTTCCCCACCTGCCCCCATCTCAGGACCATTTTCTGCCCAGCCATGGCTAGACCCAACCCCAGACCAACTAGACCTGTGTGTGTGGACGGGAAGTATGTATAAAGTGTGAATTTTCTGTTTGTGCTCCTTCGGGGAAGAGAGGGTGAAGAACAGCTTGAATGGAGCACTAGTAATGATCAAAGCAGCTGGTGCTCTTTTCTTTCTTTCTTTTTGGTCAGTCGCGGGGCTTGAACTCTGGGCCTGGGTGCTGTCCCTGACTGAGCTCTTCAGCTCAAGGCTAGTGCTCTGCTACTTTAGCCACAACGCCACTTCTGCTTTTCTGGTGGTTAATTGGAGATAAGAGTGTGAGACTTTCCTGCCCAGGCTGGCTTTGAACTGCGGCGATCCTCAGATCCTAGCCTCTTGAATAGCTAGGATTACAGGCATGAGCCAATGGCACCCAGCTTATTTTTTATTTACTTGCAAATTTCTTGGGGCTGGGAATGCAGCTTAGTGGTAGAGTGCTTGCCTAGTAAGTATGAAGCCCTGGGTTCAATTCCTCAGTACTACATAAACAGAAAAAGGCAGAAGTGGCACTGTGGCTCAAGTGGAAGAGTGATAGCCTTAAGCAAAAGCAGCTCAGGGACAGTGCCCAGGCCTTGAGTTCAAGCCCCAGGACTGGCAAAAAAAAAAAAAAGTGGATACAGAGACTTGAATTCAGGGCTTGGGCACTGTCCCTGAGCTTTTTCACTTAAGACTGGTACTCTACCACTTGAGGCACAGCTCCACATCCAGCTTTTTAGTGATTAATCAGAGATAAGAGTCTCATGGACTTTCCTGCCCAAGCTGGCTTCAAACTAAGATCCTCAGATCTCAGACTCTTGAGTATCTAGGATTACAGGCATGAGCTACTGGTGCCCAGCTAGCTGATGCTCTTTTTTTTTTTTTTTTTTTTTTTTGGCCAGTCCTGGGCCTTGGACTCAGGGCCTGAGCACTGTCCCTGGCTTCTTCCCGCACAAGGCTAGCACTCTGCCACTTGAGCCACAGCGCCGCTTCTGGCCGTTTTCTGTATATGTGGTGCTGGGGAATCGAACCTAGGGCCTCGTGTATCCGAGGCAGGCACTCTTGCCACTAGGCTATATCCCCAGCCCCTAGCTGATGCTCTTTAAAGCACAGACCTAGTCTCCTACAAAGCAAAAGCAGCTTGGATGTGACATGAGTAGTCATGATTGCCAGCAAGTTATTACAGAGTTCATAAAGCATGCTTACGTCTTAGTTCTCTTGTTTCCAAAGAGCATCATTAAAAGCTCATGTTAGGGGCTGGGGATATGGCCTAGTGGCAAGAGTGCCTGCCTCGGATACATGAGGCCCTAGGTTCGATTCCCCAGCACCACATATACAGAAAACGGCCAGAAGCGGCGCTGTGGCTCAAGTGGCAGAGTGCTAGCCTTGAGCGGGAAGAAGCCAGGGACAGTGCTCAGGCCCTGAGTCCAAGGCCCAGGACTGGCCAAAAAAAAAAAAAAAAGCTCATGTTAGCCAATGAATAGGATAAGGAAGCCTCATGATGTCAATGTGACTATGATATTCTATTTTTTAATTTTGACATGGAGGAGAGAGAAAGCTTGTCATTGGAACAACAAAGAAAAGTATCTGTGGATGGTGACATCTAATCTATAAAGACATTCTGCCCAAGCTCAAGGAAATTCCTGGTTCTAGGTTACTTTCCAAATACAAGGAGAGGCCTAGAGGAGAAATAAGCAATGCATATTATGTGCCAGGCAGTATGTGAAACAGAATAGTAGCTAGGATTAAAGGTGTGGTCAAGGACCAGCCAGCACCAGGCTTGATTTGTAGTTTTGAAGTTAATACATTAATGTATTTTTTACAACCATATGGAAGTTTAAAGTTTGTTCTATTAAACAAACATTGTTATGAGGCATATTCTAACTGAATGAACTTTTACCTTATAACATTTTTTAATTCCTTAAAATGTGCCTGGCACTGGTGGCTCACACCTATAATCCTAGCTTCTCAGGTGGCTGAGATCGGAGGACTGCAGTTTGAAACCACCCCACTTGGTGATTCTTATCTACAACAAACTACTCAGAAAAAGCCAGAAGTGGTACAGTGGCTCAAGTGGTAGAGCACTAGCCTTGAGAAAAAGAATCTCAGGGACAACACCCAGGCTCTGAGCTCAAGCACCAGGACTGGCAATAAAATTTTAAAATCCCCCAAATGGATAACTAGGAGAGGAAAGGGATCAGGTGGGAAAAGGGAAGCTGTATATCCCTACTAATTGTGTAAAACCATCACTGACAACTGGTGTCGTGGGAGGAGCACACACCCCCTTCCCAGCTGACAGGGACCGGGCTGCCCACCCTGATTCCTCCTCTTCCTACTTCTAGGAGGTCAGTCAGGCTGCTGGCTGTCCAGTTACTAACCGATTCATCGAGACGTTGCGAGTTGTAGGTGCTTAAACACAAAAAACCATGTCTGGTCTCCCCTAGCTAGGAAAGGTAAAGGATTGACCTCGAGTAGAAGAGAGGAAGATCCTGGCAGGATGAGGGAAGGCCAGAACCTAGGATTCGAAGCAGGCCTCTCCCCCGCTCAGTCTGAAAGCCTAGCACCAGGAAGTTTATTCACAGGCATCTTTCCTTTAAGGAAGGGTTCTGGCCAGCTGTCTTGAGCAAGGTGATAGCCCCTGGCCACTCCGCAGCACCTGGGAGGTTACACACTAAGACACCAGACCTGGTCACACCATTCCTCCAGGCTGCCAGGTAGAGTTCTCCACAGTGGAGGGATGGGGACACTGCTTGGCTTGTGTAAAGGCAAGGCTACTTCATTGTGCTATGCTTATGAGGGTTCACCATTCTTATGCTGCTATCCCACAGAATTTTCTATTTCTAACTTTTATTTTTACTTAGGTTTGAACTCAAGGCCCGGTGCTTGCAGGCAGGCATGCCTCCACTCTCTTCCTCTCTCTGTTTGGTGCAAGCTGGACATAGGCACAGAATGTTTGGATGACTTTTCACCTGTTTGTTGTGTTTTGAATTTGTGTGATGGAAAAACAAATCCCCAAAGTCATAGGCTAATATGTAAAGGTAATGAGGCCTTAGGAAGCGATTGGGTATTGAGAGCTCTGCCCTCATGAATACATTAATCCATTTATGGATTAATGGGCTAATGATTTAGCTCCAGAGTGGGTCTTTTACCAAAACCACGTTGGCTGACTTGGGCTCCTCTTGGTCTCAGTAGGCCTCTCTTACCATGTGATGTCCTGTACCACCTTGGGACTTCACAGAGTCCCCACCAACCACTACACCTGCCCTCACCAAATGCAGCCCCTCAGCCTTGGACTTCCTAGTTCCCAGAACTATAGAAAATGAATTTCTTTCTAAATTCCCCAGCCTTGGGCATTTATTGAGAGTAAAAGAATACACACTATAACAATGGTTGGAGGGACTTAGAATGTGGCTTAGCAATAGAGTGCTTGCCTAGCATGCACAAAGCCCTGGGTTTGATTCCTTAGCACCACATAAACAGAAAGGGCCGGAAATGGCACTGTGGCTCAAGAGGTCGAATGCTTACCTTGAGCAAAAAGAAGCCAGGGACCATGCTCAGGCTCTGAGTCCAAGCTGCAGGACTGGCCAAAAACAACAATAACAAAACAATGGCTGGACACACCTATGTAACAAGCACACTGATCAAGAAGCAAACATTTCCAGGACCCAGAACCCCTCCTATGATTCCTTCTAATTGCAGCTCTCCTGCTCCAAACCCCCCACCCCACTACATCTCCAATATCATAATTAGTTTGGTCAGTTTTGGCATTTGATGTAAATGCAGCCATTCAGTATTCCCTGTGTATGTCTGGCCTCTGTGGTTAGCATTAGGCTTATGAAATCCAGCCCTGCTGCTCTGTGTAAGGCACAATGTTCGTTCCCATAGCAACTCAGTACTGCATTGCCTGAATACAACAAAACGTATTATTTCATTTTACTGTTCATGGATACCCTAGACACACAGAGGAAACTCTTGTGTGATGCACTATGAGACATTTCACCTAAATGGTTATATCTTGAATTTTGCTCAGAATTATGTCCTTCTTTGAATATGCATGTAAACATTGGTTAGCAGTGAGCATGTAAACACATGAATAAATACACACATAAATGTGGAATGGTTTATAGAGTGATGCATATCCTCGGTTGTCTTGAGATTCACTACCTGGGCCATCCTAGCAAGTCACTTCTCTATACTGCCCCTGGTGGCACACAGCTGAACTGCAGCCTTTACCCACTGAGGTTCAGGATTTACAAACCAGAATTAGAGCAAGTGTCACAATCAACCAAAGGCCGAATGACTACTTGAACAAGTGATCATTTGGGGGCATAAAAGTGTTCCAGTTCCCTGGAGCTGTATCAAAATCAGGATGCAGTTACATCTTCCAAATAATTATTATATGAATTAAAAAAAATAACAACCAGGGCTGGGAATACAGCCTAGTAGTAGAGTTCTTGCTTCACATACATGAAGCCATGGGTTCGATTCCTCAGCACCACATATATAGAAAAAGCCAGAAGTGGCGCTGTGGCTCAAGTGGTAGGGTGCTGGCCTTGAGCAAAACGAGGCCAGGGACAGTGCTCAGGCCTTGAGTTCAAGCCCCAGGACTGGCAAATAATAATAATAATAATAATAATCACTTTACAAGTCAGAATATGGTAAAGACACTTAAGACATCCATATTCATTGCTGCACCACTCACAATAGCCAAGTTATGGGAACAGCTCACATGCTCTACAAAGATGAGTGGATCAAGAAAATGTGATACATATATACAATAGAATGTTACTTGTCCATTAGACAGAATGTCATTTGCAGGGAAATGGATGGACCTAGAACATATCAGGTAAACTAAGCTCAGAGACAAACTGCGCATGTTTTCTCATATGTGGAAGCTACATCTAAAATAAGAGTGGACATGATAACTTAATATAGGACTCTAGGCATCCACATACAGTGAGGCTAAAGGAGGCTACCCCTAGAGGAAGAGCCCAAAGGTATAACTCCTCTCAACATTTAAATTACTATATATTGAAATAAGTTCCAGGAAATGGAAATATAGGCTTTTATTGTTGTTGGGGTTGTTTTTTGGTTTGTCTTTGTCTTTTGGGGGGCGTAAAGAGGGAGAACAGAAATGGAGGAAGGGTGAACAAATGAGGTTATGGCATTCAGTGGAAAGTGAACTATGCAACTTGTAGACAGGGATGGGAGGAGGAAAATGGGATAAAGTGAAGGAAGGGGTGACATTACCCAAAAAGAACTGTACTCATCTGACTTCTGAACTAGTAATCCCTCTGCACAATATCTTAATAGTACCATAAAATTTCATTAAAGAAGTAACAGCCGCCACTTATCTACCTACTGGGTGTGTGGTATTAGGTCAAATCCTTCACTGATTGTAATCTGTATAACTCCTTCCAGAACTGCTGAGGAGAAACTATTATCCCTCGTTAAAGGTGAAGAAAGAGGCATTTAAAAACTGAATAATCATCCGAAGGCACATGGAGCCAGGATTTGAATTCTGGCCCTCTCCCACAACCACCCACTCTGCTCCAGGTACTCAATGTACCCTCAACATTCCACTCCCACAAGCCAGCCACCTCCCCGAGGAGGCCTGGGATCAGGAAAGCACCCACTTTTTTTTTTCTTAGAGATCTCTTCAGGGTCGCAAACACTTCGAGCCTCTTCTCCTGCCATCGCCACAAGGAGGACAAGTTGTTTTCATCTGACCAGTAGGAGCCCAAGACTTGTTGTGCCTTGGGTTCAACAGGGGGCAGGAGAGACACATAGAGGTCACCGAGTGTTTTCCCCATTTCCTGTACCTAAACAGCAGAGTTAGGTCAGCCAGGCGTGTCCCTGACTCAATGCTCGATGGCAGGTGTTAGGTGGTGCAAGCAGCCCTACCTCCCTAGGGTTCCCAGAACACTCTCCATCCTCAGAAGCCCTCAGTCCTCAGCAGGTTGCCTTTCCCCCTGGGCCTTGGGCGAAGTCAGAACTAGGTTGCACCACAGACCCAGCGTCCTAGATTCTGAGAGGATGAGAAATAGCCTGCCAGCTTGGGCTGTGTTAGCCAATCCAGAGATTACTATTACCAATGTCTCTTGGTTGGTGCTGTCTCTGCATGGGGGTGGGGGGGGGAGGAAGGGGAGGAGAGGATGGATTCCCTGGGGCTTGTCCTGTCTGGGGGCCGCACCTGGGACAGCCTGGCGTGTGACAGGCGTTGGTTCCCAGCTCCAGGCCGGCTCCGTGGCCTAGAGGGAGTTATTCACCGTCCTCCACCTCGGCACCTAAGCGCGCTCGGGCACAGAATGTTACCTCACAGGGCCGCTGCCAAGACTGCGCGCACTTCCAGCCCCAGCTCCCGTGGCGTCCGCGTGGCCCGGCCTGGCCCGGCCCGCGTGCCTCGGCCTCGGTGGTTCAATGCCAGGTGTTAGAACCGGTGACCGGGCCCGGCCTGGGGTGCCCAGGGCCTTCACTACATTCACCCCGACCCCACCCCCCACCCCCCACCCCCACCCCCCACCCCCCACCCCCCGCAACTTCCCATCGTCAGAACCCCTCCGGTCAGGTAAGCCTTCCCCCGTCGGGATAGAGGCTGCCATTGGCTCGCGTGTCCGTCCGTGGACGTCCGCCGGCGTTCTACAGAGCGCGGGAAGCGTGCCTGCACGCGCGCGCATGCGCACAGCCCTCCCTCGCCGGCGCCCACAGAACGCGAGCGGACGGAGCGTGCGTGCGTGCATGCGTGCGTGCGTGCGTGCGGCCCTGCGCATGCGCGCCAAGAGAACGGTCATGACAGAGGCAGTCAGCTGTTTTTCCTGCTGCTGTTGTGGTTGTTTGTGGTTGTTATTGTTATTGTTGTCCTGGGGAATGAGCCTAAGGCCTTGTGCTAGTATGGCAGGTGCTCCACCACTGGAGTCATGCCCCAGCCCCCTTTTGGTGCTGGTTATTTTCAAGGCTGCTGAGAGAGAGAGAGAGAGAGAGGGAGAGAGGGAGAGAGGGAGAGAGGGAGAGATAAGAAATCCGTCTATACAGGTGAGGCCCAAACCTGATGGAACAACAGGCTGGCATGTTGTCTTCCTAGAGAAGAAGAGTTACTGCCTGAATCCAGACACATTGTGCAGAATTCTTTCTTGGCCTGGGGTGGGGGTGGTTAGTCTTTATTCTCTTAAGGCCTTCAGTTGATTGGATGAAGCCTAGCACAGTTATGGATGGTAATCTGCTTTATTGAAAGTACACCCATTGAAATGTTAGTCTGATTTTGCTTCGATGGGGCTTGTGCACTGCCTCTTAGCTTGCTTTTTTTTTTTTTTGCTCAAGACTAGCACCATGCTACTTTGAGCCACAGATCCATCCACTTCTGGTATTCAGGGGGTTAATTGGAGAGAAGAGTCTCAGAGTGTTTTCTGCCTGGGCTGGCTTCAAACCGCAACCCTCAGACCTTAGCCTCCTAAGTAGCTGGGACCTACAGTCATGAGCCACCAGCACCCAGCAGTTAAACTGATTTTTAAATTATTTTCAGGGAAGCATCTCGAGTACCTAGGTGCTGTGGCCCAACCACATTAAATGAACCACCATAAATAACCTGTATCAGGTTAAGGAAATGCCCTAATTTAAGAACTTTTGATAGAGACCGAGTTTGTGTTGGATTTCATTAGGCAATTCATTTCATATCATTATTCTCCTTTTGTTTATAAATTATTAATTTTTGTAAGTCTGTTAATATAATGCCTTTTCTCGTATTGTTGAGGTAGATCCAACTTGATCAGGAAAAAGAGATGACTCTCAATTGATCCCGGGTTCACCACCCTCATGGCCCCTCGAGGTGCTGAGTAGAGGGCAGAGCCTCAGCCTAGCCTGGCTCTGGTGCGAGACAGGCCACTGGGCTTCTTGTCTCAGCCTGCTGTCTCTGGGCCCGTCTGGGAGGGGCTTCTGGCTGTAAGAAGAGCCTTGTGTGACCTTTTAGGGAGCCTGTGGGTGGGGTTGACACACCTTCAGGGTGGGGCCAACTGGACCTCCTGGAGCCCTGGGTGACAACACTCACAAGCCTAGGTCATACTAGGCTAGTTCCTACTAGCCCCAGCCTAGACTATAGCAAGGGCTGTGTGGAGCTCGCCTGGGCCCTCTGCATGAATGAAGAGAGTTTTTGCTGCAGGTGTGCCTCTCCTCCAGAGCGCAGGTGCCAGAGGCCAAAGACACAGTCCTCTAAGACTCTGGGGCCCTGGAACAGAGGGTACCAAGCCAAGCACTCTGTCCCACAACATTGCCTCCACCCCAGTCACCGGCTGAATGGTTCGCACGTCCTCAGCTACCACCTGCTACTCTTGGGTTCCATCACTTGCTGGGATGACTCTACAACTGTCTGTGAGCTCCAGAAAAGCACTGTACTTAATAATGGCAGTTTTCTATTTCTTGCTTCCTTTTTTTTTTCTTCTTTTTTGGTGGGCCTTGTGCTTTCTGAGCCATCACAGTGCCCTCAAGCCATGCCTCCAGCTCTTGTTATAAGACTGGCCCAGGCAAAAACATGAGATCCAGCCAGGCACAGGTGGCTCGCACCTATAATCCTAACGACTCAGAAGGCTGAGAGCTAAGGACTGCGGTTCAAAGCCAGCCTGGGAAAGTCCATAAGACTCTTGTTTCTAATTAACCACCAAAAAGCTATACGTGGAGCTGTGGCTCATGTGGTAGAGTGCTAGCTTTTAGCAAAATAAAAAGCTAAGGGGTCAGCACCCAGGCACTGAGTTCAAGTCCTAGTACCAGGATGGACACATACACGCAATGTAAAGCCATTTTCATTTGTAGATGACAGGTTCTGTATGTCAACTGTTCTAAAGAATCCACAAGGCTGGGAATGTGGCCTAGTGGTAGGTAGAGTGTTGCCTAGCATACAAGAAACCCTGGGTTCAATTCCTCAGCACCACACATACAGAAATAGCTCTGTGGCTCAAGTGGTAGAGTGCTAGCCTTGAGCAAAAAGAAGCTCAGGCCCAGAGTCTAAGCCCCAGGACTGGCACACCCCCCCCCCAAAAAAAATCCACAAAACCATATTAGCACTGATAGGTTCATCAAGATTGTAGAATATTAAGATCACATACAAAAATAAATCACATTTCTACAAAATAGCAATCAATCTGAGAATGAAATGAAGAAAAATAATTCCATTTGCGAACATGGAGGAGAGTTCAGTGTAAGAATGGGGGCCTAACGTCACCCCAGATCTATTCCACATAAAGTTGAAAGTAACCCCCATGTTAACAGTTCTGTGCACCGGCCTGGGGTAGAAGCCTTCTCAACGCCTCTCAAACCAGTGACCGACATGAGGAAGGATTTGAGTGGCGAGAGCAGCTCCGAGGAGCCCCAGGCCGGGGAGAGCCGTGGCTTTGCCCGGCTGCAGGCTGAGGTGTGTCCCCCGCTCCTGCAGGGTTGGAATGCCTCATGTCTGCACCCCCGATGGCCGGGCCTCTGGGGCCCTGCGCTTCAGGACCGTCCTCAGGGCCTGCAGGATGGTGGCCTGGCTGTTGCGCACATTGTAGTCGCTGAGGCTCAGCAGGCGGTCGAAGTCGGCCTCCTTGTAGGTCATGTTGAACAGGGCGTAGGGGGACGTGGCTGGGCTGAGGTCCACTCGGCCAGCCTCCAGCTCCTCGGGGCTGCGCTGGACGCCTGAGGGGGTGGAGGGGGAAAGGGGTCAGGACCACACGAGGGGGCGCAACGGAGGCCGCCTCCACCCCAGGGGGCTTTTCCTTCCTCCCAGATCTCTCGGTACAGCTCTGCTGTTCTGACTTCTCAGCAGCTCACTAATTCCTCTCTACACGACTTCTGAGCGAGGAGGAAACAGAACAAGGAAGCCCAACGAATCAGGAACAGATTCTTCAGGCTCATGGCGGAAACAACAGAGGTTTTGCTGAATGAGAAGTCTGTTAAGACACAAATGTGGCACAGTGGCTTAGGGCCATGGTTCAAGTCACTGAGGAGGCAGACCTAGAACAAGCAAAGAGTGAAGCCTCCATCTCAAAAATGAGCAGGGTATGGTGGTGCACCGCTGTAATCCCAGCCGCTCAGAGAGAAATGGAAGTAGGACGATCCAAGTCCAAGGCTGGCTTGAGATCCTATGCGAAAAGGGGTGGAGTGGGGCTTGCTCATGTGGTAGAGCATTTGCCTAGTAAGCCCAATCCTCAGTCATTACGAGAGAGAGAGAGAGAGAGAGAGAGAGAGAGAGAGAGAGAGAGAGAGAGAGAAGTTAGAAGATTTGGAATGATGGCAGCAAGAACTGATAAGTAGGGAATAATGCGGCGGGAGGGCAGAAATTAGTCTTTCTCACTCAAAAGAGATAAAATTCCACAATGGCTGGAAGGAGAAGATAGAAAGCAGTGTGGTGAGGGCTTCGGTTTGGGGGAACCCTTAGGAGAGGCCCAGCTTCCTGAGAAGGGGCCCCAGGATGGGCTGGATAGGGTGGTAGAGAGCCCCGTGCCCCAACGCGAAGCAGGAGGTGTGCAGGGGCCTCTAGGTTTCTAGGGGAAGTTGAAGGCCAAAGGAGCCTGGGGCGATGACGGTGACCTGGGCGGGGATGTGGGTGTCAGCCATCAAGGCTGGGGGGGGGGGCGGTGGGTGCAAAGCCTGGGTGCAGCTGGCCTTAATTCTTTCCAGGGCTGCCTCACCGGGGGCCGAGAAGTCCCTGAAGGAGGCGTTGACCAGTGGGAAGTGCAGCAGGACGGGCGCCTGGGGGCAGGCAGGGTCAGAGAAGAGGTGGCACTCCCCGGGCTGGCGCTGGTCCTCGGGGCTGAGCTCCAGCCGGGGGAAGGGCAGCCCCTGGGCCCTGCAGTACAGCTCCATCTGCTGCAGGGCCTGGCAGGGAAGGGGGAAGGAGGGAGTCTCGGTCAGTTCCCCCCCACAGCTCATCGGGCCACAGCGGGTTCTGGGCCCTAGGAGCCCACTGGCTACCCGCTGCAGACCCAGCACGCCCCTCCCTCTATCTGCATTGCACTGCTGTGACTGGGTTAGCACGTCTCAGAGCCCACACGTGTTCACCCCAATACTGCTGCTGTTCCACAGTCCCCGTGGGGCGTGGCGGCTTGTCGGTGGAGACGGCCAGGTTCTCCTTCCAGCTCTGTACCAAGGAGCCCCCCCCCATTCACCCAACCTGGGAGCCCGCCACTCCCAGCAGGCCCGGGGGTTGGGGGGTGGGGGGTGGGGCTGAAGCCTGCCATGTTGCCCCGGAACTCTGTCTGAGTGGGCAGAGGCCTGGGGTCCCCAGGGCAGCGACCAGAGGCACCTGAAAGGGTGAGTCGAGGGAGTAGTTGAAAGACAGGATGAGGTCGGGCTGGCGGCCTGGCCGGAACATGGCAGGGTAGCTGTTGTTGATGAAGTAGCCAGAGTCCACCAGACAGAGCTGAGGCTGCTGGGGGGTCAGCTGGCTGGGGGTGGCATCGAGCTGGCAGTCTGGCACGAGGAAGTGGCGACGGTCAGAGGCGGCCACCTGCCGTGGTGAGCTCACCCACCCCCCTTTTTGGACATCACCAGGTTCATCCCCAAGGGGATCTGCCCCCCATTCCCCCCCCCATCCCACACAGGACACGGATGCTGTGACTGTCGGGTACCTGCCCAGGTGGAGAAGGCCTCGTGCGCCCGGTAGTCCCGGTGCATCTGGAGGCCGCGGAGGAAGTTGGCGCTGCGCTGGTGCAGCGGCCTGCGGGTCAGGAAGCCCCTGAACGCCTGCGCCAGGGCCGTGCCGGGCTGCAGCCACGAGCCCTCCGCCTGCGACGCGCCCCCCGAGGAGCCCGCGGGCTGCTTCTCTGCGGCCAGAGGGACAGACGAGGCTCCGGTGAGGGCCTGGAAAGTTCCACCCACTCCTCTGCTCGGACCCCTCCGCCCCAGGCCCGCCCCCCTCTCCCACCTGCGTTCTGGATCTTGTCCTGGAGGCACTGCTTCCAGTCCTCTCCAGAGCAGGTGAGGTCGTACCAGGTGTCCAGCAGGTTCAAGGAGAAAATGTTGCTCCAGATAGCTGAAGGCCCCCCCCCACCCCAAGAGAAGTCAGCCACCTTTGGGTGCTGATGGGAAAGGGGAGCTGAGGGGAGGACTCTCCTTGCACTCTGCTCTTCCCCACGCCCCAACTCTCCGTTCCCCCCCCCCCCCGACTTCTCCTGAGGCTCTGCCCAGGCCTGAACCCCAGGAGTGATGTCTGGGATGAGACCTGGCCCCGGGGCCCTCAGGGGGACCACCCCTCACCTTCCAGAAAGCAGATGCGGGACTCGGGGAGCCTCCTCATCAGCCGCCCCATGAAGAACTCGGAGCCGAAGAGCTCGGAGGGGATGAAGGCCCCGTACTTCAGGAACCCCACCTCGTAGGGGGAGAACTCCACCCATTCTGTGGGGTGGGAGGGAAAGGCAGGCAGGGGAGGGGGGTGGGCCTGGTGAGGAATGCAGACTCCTGGGCCGACCCTCCCCCCTCCCCCTTCCCAGCCTCCCCCTCCCCCTGCTCAGATGCCCCTCCCCCCCACCGCCACCCTTCCGGGGCAACCTGACCAGATTGAGTTGCCAGATGATTGAATTCTCTGGGCATTCTTGGGGTGTAGAAGATTTGGGGAGGAGAAGAGTGGAGTGGCTAGGGCCGTACCCTTGAAGTCGAGGGTATCTAGATGGTTCTCTTTGACGTTGAGGCTCAAGTAGAGAGGCAGAGGGTTCTGTCCCCGCTCCAGAGCTGCTCGCTGTCCTGACAGCTTGTAATCAGTCACCTGGCAGGGGCGGGGGGGGGTATGAAGGACTAAGTTCTGCCCTGGTGGCAGAAAGTCTACCAGGACAGGGACAGGGGTACAGGCTGGGGCGAGGGGGTAGTTGCACCTTTGGAATTGGGGGTGTGTGTGTGTGTGTGTAGGGAAGGGTGTGGGAGGATGGGTGTCAGCCAGCTCTGATGTGGAGCGCCGGCCGGCCCCTTTCACTTCACGTTCATCTCCCCGTCCCCTTCTCTGCTTCGCCCCATGCAAGGCTGTACCCGTGGCTTCTTCCTGCCCTTGCTCCCGATTTGCTCTTCCACACAACTCCAAGCCCTGTGTTTGGGGACTGTGGCTCTCTATCTGGGGCACATGCCACGGACCCTCCTGAGTCCCGCCGGGAGGCCTCATTCCAGCCCAGGTCCCAGAGGCGGTCCCTGCCCGGCGGTTGGGCAGGGACGCACCGCATGGGCCGGGCTAGGCTGGCTGCCCTGGGTGGCACAGCATGTACCGGGGGTGCAGATGGCACTCCTGATGCTAGGTGTCCGAGCCATATCGGCCCTTATCAGATTTCCTTAGAGAACAGGTTAAACGGGCAGATTTCTGGGTCTCCACTTAGCATCAGCCTATCAGAGATCACCTGATTTGAGTTTAGTCGTTGCTCAGCAATCTCGGCTATTGCCCTTGCCAAGTCGAATGAGGGAAACCTTGCCCATCTGCTACATCCCACGACTCTGCCCTAAGGCAAGATTTGGGGAAGGGCCAGCGCACCCTCCACCCCCCACTCTCCTGGATGGCTTCAAAGTAGCCGAAGAGGACCCAGGGGCTCCAGTCCCCTAGTGGCTGACTCCCCGACACGACAGAATGCCACACCCACAGGAAGTGCTGGGCTTGGTACGCGAAGCAGCGGGGGCAATGTCCTTCATTCAGAGGTGAAGGAAAAAAACCTAAGATCTACTCAGGAAAAGAAAGGTGGAAAAACCAGACGCTTCCTTCCAGGAAATGGCAAGAAGCACCTAAGCGGTGCAGTGCTTGTGGCTCACACCTGTAACTCTAGCGACACCAGGACACTGACGGAGATCTGCGAATGGAGGTTTGAAACCAGCCCACGAAACTCCAAGAAAGTCTCATCTTCAATGAACCAGCAAAAGGCTGGAGGTAGAGGTATAGTTCAAAGAGTACAATGCCAGCCCTGGGCTGAAAAGGCCATGGAGAGCTTATAATAAGCCATAAGCCCGTAATCACAGCTATTCAGAAGGGTGGTCATCCTGAGGATTAGTTAGGGAGCCCTCCATCGTGATAATAAGCTTGTGGTAAGCACTCTTAAGTGTGTGCTCTCAGCGACGGGGTCAGCCATGGGGAAGACGATCTCAGTTTTTTCTTGCTGTTGTTAAGACCAAGGCACCAGTCTCCTCCGCTCCACTGTCCAGAGGAGGAAACAGAGGCCCCGAGAGATCACATAGCTGGCCAAGGACGCGCACACACACACACACACACAGCAAAATGCACTGTGGTGAGAACTCGGGGACTCTGGCTGCAAAATCTGTGCTTTTCACACCAGTCACGTTCCATGTCGAAGGATACGTAAAATTAAAGCAGCTTAGACACCCCAAGGGACCCTAACAGATTCACTGACTGATTCCCAGTTCTTGGGTGGTCCGGACACTCCTGTGACCTGACAATTCACTGAAGAACTCTGTGGACAAGGCAGACAGGAAAAGATGGCGGCCGCCACACCCTTGAAGGACGGACACCGGCCGCTTTGACCGTGTAGGACACGCGCACTCGGGTGCACACCGCTCTCACCCCAGCTGTGCAGGGTCCTACCTGGCCGTGGAGCTTGGACTCCAGCACCAGCGCCCACAGGTCCACGATGGTCGTGGGGTGCCCCTGCTTAGCCCGCAGCTCCAGCTCCCGGCGGTAGCTCGCCAGGCGCTCTGGGGAGAAGGCTGTAAGCTGGCTCTTGGCCAGATGCTCTCGGGCATGGCCGACGGGCCCCTCGAGGTCCTTCTGGGACCACTCCGGGTCCCAGTACAGGTGGGCCATTGTCCTGGGGGACAGAAGGGGACAAGATAACAGGAAGCCCCAGTACACAGCCTCCCACTCCTCCTCCCACCCTCAGCCTCCTTCCAGCGCTGGCCCAGTTAGAGAATGTATCTGTCTATATAGCTGGGCACTCTCACAGGCTCACATCTGTCATCCTAGCTTCTCAGGAGACTGAGATCTGAGGACCGTGGTTCAAAGCCAGCCCAGGCAGGAAAGTGTAGGAGACTCTTATCTCTAACAAACTTCCAAGAAGGCAGAAGCGGAGCTATGGCTCAAGCGAACAAAAGATGCACCCAGGGACAGCACCCAGGTCTTGAGTTCGAGCCCCAGGACAGGCGCGCGCGCGTGTGTGCACACGCACACATACACACGTGTACCTAAGGCCCTACCATGTAGAGCCAGAGATGCCACTCAGGTAGGTCACACAGTCCAGGAGGCCCAACTTCTTCAGGGCCAGCAGGTGGCCATAGAACGCGGTCATGGCCCGGGCGCCTCCTCCTTCAGCCACGATACCCACAACAGGGACCTGGGCCACACACACAAGGACACAGGCCGCCTTAGCCGGGGCAGGGACCCCCCCTTCCTTCCCCAGGGTGCGTCCTGCTTCCCGCTCCCATCCGCTCTCAGTCTGGTGGAGTCAGCACGAGAGCCAGGGCCAGCCCTTCCCTACCGGGGTGGAGGGGGCGCTCTCAGGCCAGGTTCTGTGCCCGCGTCCCTTCTGCACCCCCTCACCTCGTCCTCACGCAGGTCTCTGTCCAGCTGCAGGGCCTGCTTCAGGGCCGCAGCCGCCACCCGCCGCCTCCTCCTCAGGAAGGCGCGCTCCTCTGCGCACAGCCCGCAGCCCAGCCGCACCGCCAGCTCCTTCGGGCTAGGGCACGGGGAGAACGGGGGTCAGGGGTCAGAGGTCAGGAGCCAGGAAGGCAGAGGGTCTACACAGCTCCCTTCCTGGTGGGTCAACCCCCCCACCCCCCCGGGATGGTTATCCCTTGCCTTTCCCCACAGACGTGAATCCACTCACCAGCTGTCTGCCTTAAGCTGCAGCCTCACTCCCGGGGCCTGAAATCAAAGCGAGAGAGCTTGCTCAGAATGCTCTAGACCCCGAGGGGACGAGAGGATCCACTGGGGCCTTGGACTCCTCTCCCTCTCCCCCAGAACGAGCAGCAGCAGCAGCAGCAGCAGCGGTAGAGGCTCCTTACATTTGCACCAGGAACGTCCAGCGTCACCTTTTCCCCCAGGGCCAGCGGCCGCAGGGGCACGGAGAGGCGTCCAGCCGGCGTGGCGGGATTACAACGATCGCCTCTGGAGCTCTGGGGGGGAACAGTCATGCATTGAACAAACCCTTGCTGAGTATCTCGACGGCAAACAAGACAGACACGGCCTCTCCCCGATGACTATAAAACTGATGGCAACAGCCGCGGTTAAGGAAAACTGCCAAGTAGTCATGGCTAGTGCTTCTGTTAGAGTGGAGGCCTTGTTCTTGTGCTCCGGGAGGAGCTGCGGGGAGTTCAATGGCAGGCCTGGCTTTGCAGGCCTCTGTCCCAACAGTGTAGACAGAGGAGGCTTGGGGAGGCTGTCAAAGCCCCAGGGGCCTGGCCTTGGCCCGTGGGGAAATCCAGGAAGGGGGGGGGGCTGCAGCAGCTGCGGCTGGCTAAAGGCTGAGTGGGGTGCGGACACCCACCTTCAGGTGCCCGCTCAGCTCTGTGCATTGGGCTGCCAGGTAGTGGAAGCTGAAGAAAGAGGCAGTGTCCAGGGCGGACGTCTGTGTGTCCTCGTAGGATCCCTTCAATACCAGCTCCAGCTCATCCTGACCTAGGGAGCCAGCGAGCGGGTGAGCGTGAGGGCAACAAGAGCCTCCGCTGGGACCTGAGGTCCCCGCAGTGCTGAGGAGAAAGAAAGGTAACGAGGAGCCTGGAAAGGGCCCTTTCCCAACCCCCAAGGGACTCCATCTCCTGTGACAACGGTTCTCCCCAGGTCACCAGGTCAGGGGGACCCCCCCCCAACTGGAGGGGTACACTTTCTCCCCTGGGACGGCTTTTGTCTGCCTCCCAACTCCCTCCCCACGCCCTGCCCCATCGGCGGAGTTCTGGTTCTGAGCGGGTCTCACCCGCAGCCACGGTGGAGTTCTCTGCTCTGTCCACGAAGACGTCCAGCCGTGACAGTTCCCGGGCCTGGGGCAGAGCACATCGTGGGCAAAGGCCCCACATCTGTGGGGTCCCCTCAACTTCAAGCTGGCAACCCCTCAATCGTCCCAAATCCACCATCGCACACAAAACAAAAAGGGGATTCTGAATGGAACTGGATCGGAGACCCTGAATTCCCATCTAGGATCTACGGCAATGGTCCGGCCTGAGTGTCCACCCTATCCCAGCTCTCCTAGCTGTACGCCATTTCTGGAAGCTCGGAGAGCATGATTCCTCCTGGACCTTTGGACTGTGGGGTCTGGAGGTGCCCACCACACAGGCACCTGCACGCGCTGGAGGGAGCACCGCTAAGGTTTGTGCACGCTAGGTGCAGATTCTGGGCTTTCAGTTCAGCCCCTGCTGCAGACCTGAGAATGCGAGAGGACGCGGCCCAGGCTGCGCTCGCCACCTCGTGGCCATTCCTGTCCATTGCAGCATTGGGAATTTGAGGCTTATGGAGGAGAACTAAAGGCCACCCTCCTGGATTCCCAAGACGCCTGCTGCTTGGATTCCTGTTTCTCCAGATGGAAAGCGCAGCACCCTGCAGACTCCCTCGGACCCTCACCCATCTCCGGATTTGCAACCTGAAGGTGGGCTTGGCCCTAGGACGTCACTGGGGGCAGATCTCTGAGTTAACCTCTAAGAACTCATCACACCGGAACCTCCTCCAAGAAGAGCCCCCCACCCCCACCTCCTTGCACCCCTTAGCTCCAGACTCCCCCAAGCCCTACAGCCCCAGGTGGCCACCTGGCTGGGAAGCTCTGGAGAAGGAACATCTTATCGCCCACACCCCAGCCCCGCCCCCCTCCTCTAGGCCCGGGGAAGATTGTTACCACAAGGACATTATTGGTGATGAGATTCTCCGGAGGGTCCGACCTGGGGAAAAGAAAAAAAAATCAAAGCACTCAATCTGGACTTGCAGAGGCAAAGCCCTTCTGCACCGACTGCACGTCTAAGGGACTCTCTGGGTGATGCCGTGGGCTCTTATGTCTCCAGGGCTGGGGAGGTTCCTGAAATGCAGCGTGGAAGGTGAGAGGAGAAAGCAGGGCAGGGGAAATACCGGCTTTCCTCTCCCCAGGAAAGACGGCAGCAGAAGTGCCCGCAGCGCACGGCTGGATATTCCAACACCAGATCTAGGTCAGAGCCATTGCCTCAAGCAGAACCCGGGTCCCCGGACACACCCTGGGCTGGGGGAGCTTACTCACGTTTTCTCCAGCAGAAATTCCACATCTAGCTCTTCCTGTCCCTGAAACCAAAGAGTGAACACGCACCATGGGCATCGTCACGTCGTCTCAAGCAGCCTCTAAGGGAGGCATGCAATCGTGACCATGTCCAATTCACAGATGAGGAAATTGAGGTCTGGGGCAAGAAGGACTTCCTGCCCTCGTGAACCACAACTAGGGAAGTCTGCAGAGAAACAGGTCTTCCTCCCTCCTGGGACCCCAGATTCAGGACCAGGTGGAAGGAAAAGACAAACTCAGCCATAGGGGGCTTCAGAATATGCAGGCCCCCTCTTGAGCCCCCTCCCTTTCCATCTCCCCGCTTTCAGCAGGAAGAATGCCAAGACGCGAAGCTGGCCGTGGGCTCAGCGAGCAGGAAGGCCGATCGTCCCCCACGGCGCTCGGGTGGCTGTTGGGAAATTCAGCCCCTCTTCCTCGGGACTGCCGCTGCAGCTCGGTGGGGGTGCAAAGCTCTCTGGGAGGGGTTTACTCACTGCCCCGTGGATGAGCTCAAGCAGAGACAGGCAGAAGAAAGGGGGGGGCAACTTCCTCAGCCTGGAGACAGCGGGGCCGGGCTTCCCCACCCACCTGGGGACCTGGGAGAAGGTTTTCCGGAGCAGCTGGCCAGGGAGGACCTCTGAGATGTCATAGAACACCTTGAAGCAGATGCCATCCTTTGTAATTACGTTCTCATCATAGACACTCAGCTCCAGAACATTCTAAGGGACAAGAGGTAGCAGTTGAGGACATGACCTGTGCAGAACAACATCAGCTAACATATAACTGTAAAACTTAACAGAGATCTAAGGATATCCAATACAACCCCTCATGTCCCTCTCCTAGTTTTTGCTTTTATCAAAAATAAAATCCTGAGCCAGGCACAGCGGCTTAAGCCTGTGAGGCAGAGATGGAGGGGGGCAGATTGAGACTGGGGTTCAAGGACAATCCAATCCAATCCCATCCCCCCCCACATACACAAAACACAGTTCACAAGATTCCACCTTGATGGTTGGCACAGTGGCGTGTGCCTGTCATTCCGGCCATACCAAGGAGTACAAATAGGAGGACTGGAGTACAGGCAAACCAGATGCTATGCGACAGGCTTCTGTGACGCGCCTCCTTGAGCCCCACAGCGCCCCTGCAGCAGGAGATGCCCACTGTCTTCACATCAGTGCCTTCGAGAGGCACTGAAGGTCATTGCCGGAGGTCAGTCTCACGTCCGGGAAGGGTAAGGACATGTTCATTCCTTCACACACTCACTCACAGAACACACAGTCCCCAGAGCTTCCATGAAGCGTGAGGAAGTGTGCCCCCCTCCCAAGCCCTCCAAAGCGAGGGGGAGTGGCCTGTGGTACCCTGCCACTTACCTTGACCTGACTCTGGATGAGGAAATGGAAGCTCTCATTCCATACGGGGTGACTGGAGTTGGTGACTGTGTTGGTCCTGAACGTCATTCCAGGAGCAGTTGGCAGCTGCAAGGTCACATATGGGTCCGCCTCACTCACTGCCAAGGTCAAGGGAAGCATCAGGAGTGAGAATCCCTCAGGTCTTTGTCCAGGGGCCTCACTAGCTTTCCACCAAGACCCCAGTGGGCACTGTGGACAGCACAGCACATCATCCCTGGGTCCATTATCCCTGGATCTATCATCCCTGGGTCCATCATCCCTGGGTCCCATCATCCCTGGGTCTTTTCATCCCTGGGGTCCTATCACCCCTAGGTCCCATCATCCCTGGGTCTTGTTATCCCTGGGGTCCCATCATCCCTGGGTCCAATCATCCCTGGGTCCATTATCCCTGGATCTATCATCCCTGGGTCCTGTCATCCCTGGGTCCTGTCATCCCTGGGTCCTGCCATCCCTGGGTCCTGTCATCCCTGAGTCCCGGTGTCCTTGGGTCCATCATCCCTTGATCCCATCATCCCTGGATCCCGTCATCCCTGAGTCCTGTCATTTGTGGGTCCTATCATCCCTAGGTTCCATCATCCCTGGGTCCCATCATCCCTTGATCCTGTCATCACTGGGTCCCATCATCCTTGGGTCCCATCATCCCTGGGTCACGTCATCCCGGGACCCGTCATCCCCGGGTCCCGTCATCCCCGGGTCCCATCATCCCTGGGTCCCGTCATCCCTGGGTCCACTGGAGATCAGGACACAGTCACTCACACAGGTCAGTCGTGCGCAGCCTCCGTGCCTCCAGGACCCTCACGGTGAGCTGGCAGCAAGCAGCGGCTTCCTCCTAGAGAGATACATCAAACTGAGCCCCCCACATTCTCTCACCCGAGCCTGGAGTTGGGGGCTGTCAATACAACCCCTCCCCCCACCCCTGAGGACCGGCAATGCTGCCAGGCTTTCTGGGGGACCAAATGGCCTTGGTCTACCACTGTCCTTGGGGTCATGGCTCTAGAGGGTTCCAACAGTCAGGGGATGACAGACCATCGGTGGGTAGAGTCTACGGGATCTCCTCCACTCTGGGGACAGAATTCAAGGCGTCATGGCCAAAACAAGGAACTGGGGGCTCCCCAGCTTCTTCTGGGTTCCCACACAGACTTTCTAAGCCCCCTGCTGTGACTTGAGGGGACATGGCCTGGTAGGAACACACGCTGACTCCAATGGAGGTCATTGGCCTTGCATCCCCATGACAGGAGCCCCCCCCACACACACAGTGGACACTCAGCATGGGGGTGTCAGGTGAGGACATCCCCTAGACAGGGCATGCGTAGTGGCGGTCCTCACCCCAGCCGGGATGGGCAGGGGTTCACAGGCAGCCGTTCACAGGCAGCATAGGACGTGCTAGTCCTGGGCCACGCGACCCAGGAGGGCCACACCGCAATCCTAAGCCAGAGAAAACTCCAGCCCCCCAGCTGATCTCGTCCAGGAAGGAGAGGCGGACTCTGGAGCTACATCGCCACGTGTAAATCCTAGTCCTGTGATTTACACCCTGCGGGACCTGGGATAGACCACGACACTTCTCTAGTTCATCATCCGCGATGGATTAGGGACAACAGTGACTTAACAGGGTGACCTAGGGCAAAATATTGCTTGGCATGTCCAAGGCCCTGAGTTTGATCCCCAGCTCTGTCAAAACCAACCAAACAACGAGAAAAGGAAGCATTCTCTAGGCCGTTGTTCTTGCGACCGAGTACTTGAAGTGTGTCTAGCTGTTGTACTATTACTGCATCGTCTTCTTCCCCAGATCTCTTAATACAGTACTCGCGTTTTCTTCCATAAAGGAACTGAGAAGTCCGGTTGCTCAACTCATAGATGACTGAGTTCAGGTTCAAACTTCAAGACCAACGCTGGCAAGTCCTGTGCCATTCTCCCTTCCTCAGGCCTGGCTGGAGAGCCCGGGGCCCGGCCCCTCCCTGAGTCACACAGAGGCAGAACAAGTCCCAAACGCCCAGCCTGCCCTGCCAGCCCAGCCCCTGCGCCCTGCCAGCCCCAGCCTCCCATCCGCCCGCAAAGCTGCTGCTGGCGCCACGGGAGCTACCTTGGGGGCTGGAGGTGGAAGACCTGGTCTGTAGGACCCAGTCCTGGATGCTTCCCAGGTAAGGGGCCCACTCATGCTCCCCAAACCCTCAGCCTGGGGCACTTGTTTCACCCCATGGGGATGGACCCTGAGAAGACAAAGAGAAGATGGACACGGTGGGCAGCCATTATCACGAGGGTGTTCTGGGAAGCTCCACAGCTGGCTGTTCCGAGACAGGAGCCTGACACCTCGGGTCCCCCTGGGCTCCCCCTGGGCTCCCCCTGAGGCCTGACTTAGGGATGGGGCGGGTTACGTCAGCTGGAGCAGCAGATGGGTTTTATTTTTGCAAAGAGAAGGGTCTCTCTCCGTCTCCCCAAGGATTCCTGGGTGTCCGTCCTGTTCTGACCATGTCATTTCTACAAGCTCCAGTCTAGAGCTCCTCTGTGGGTACAGCTCAGGCCAAGGGGAGGAGGCTGGTCAGATCTGCAAATAAGACAAAGCCCCCGGGGTGGTGCTCTCTGGGCCCCAAGCGGGATCTGAGGAGCCAGGTCTATTTGCCTTCGTCTCCAGTAAAGGATGACAAATCTGGGCTGGGGAAAGTGCACGACAGGGGTGAAGAGAATTGATTCTACCAGCCTCCCTGGCCTGACACAACCTCAGGGCCCATAGGCCCAGTATATAATTGACAGGGGTAAGGATTTGGGCTCCCTGAGATTCTGAGACATACAGATTGACTTCATCCAGTCCCAGGAAGTCCGGTGAGCTCCAGGCCTGGTGGGTTTCCTGTGTGCCCTTCAGACACTGTCCTCTGACATGGAATCCCATGAGCCTTTGTGGGGAGCTGGTAAGAGTCCTGAGGTGCTGCCGCCTGGCTACTCAGGATGAAGAAGGGCGGCTCTGCTGACCACATTCATTATCCCCCAAACTAAAGCACAGGCCACTCACCCCGTGCCTCACCCCATCCGGAAGCCAGAGTCCCCCCGATTTCATTGGTGCCAGTCTCAGATGCACCCTGGCCCCGGGCCCTTGCCTTGACTGGTGCCCCCGGGGCTGGACAGACACTCGTACCTGGTGAGGATGGCCAGGGGGTCCCTCAGAGGACAGGCTTTCCATGCCAGCGCTCCCAAGTCTGCTCCACGCCCAGTCCCTCCCTGGCTGGTGGCAGGCGATTGTCCCGACAGAATGGGACCGGCTGTGACTCTGCCAGCCTCGGCGGCGTCACCGTCCTATAAACAGGTGGGGCCTCCGCCCAGCTTCCTGTCATCCCGCACCGGTTCCTCTTCCCTCAGCTGGGTGGGGTGGCGCCTGTCCAGGGGAGGCTGAGGCAGGAGGATCACGCGTTCTAGGCAGGTCGGAGGCTACATGGTAAGACAAGTCAAGAGAGGGTAGAGGAGGAGGAGGTAGAAGAGGAAGAGGAAATGAAGACGGAAAGAGAAGGAGAATGAGAAAGGGGAGGAGAAGGAGGAGCTGTGTGGAGGAGGAGGAGGAGGAGGAGAAAAAGAGGAAAAGAGGAGGGCAGGAGGATGGGATCGGCCAGCACGGTCAGGATGCCATGATCTACAGGTGGAGAACCACCCCAGACCTGAAAGGTCAGGGTGTCTGCCAGGGCAGTGGCAGAAAGCTGGTTCCCCTTGAGTAGAGAGCAGAGGATGGAGTGGGGGCCTCAGCTAAGGAGACCCCCCCCCTTTCAGTCCAGCCCCGTCCGGGCCAGGCAAGCCTCAGGGGAGGAGAGCTGAGCACCGGAAACCACAACAGCCCCCCTCAACAGCCCCATGAAGCCAGGACTCCAGGCTATATATAAGAAGGGCAGCCAGTGGAAAGGCACCCCCCTCATCTGCCCCCGAGCAGACCCCACAGAGCGGCAGAGGGGGCCGGACACCTCGGATCCCAGGCCTCTGGAGTCCACTTCACCCTCCGCCCCCTCTGACTCAGCAGCTACTAGACGCTTGGGTGTTTTTAAACTAGAACCAAAAAGCAGACTTTGTGGTAAGAGAAACTGATCAGAAAACTCTTATATAAGCATGATAGGATAAAAAAAAAAAAACTATGTGAAGCTACTTGTTTCTCACGTTGGTGTTTGGTTTATTAAACTTCTGACCCAAGCTAGCGCCATCCAAATAAATGCCGGTGTCTGAAGGTCTAGGAGAGATACTCTGTCTGTCCAGATTGGGAGAGGAAGCTGGAGCTGCTGAATGTGGCAGCCAGAAGAAGGAGGCCTGTCAGGAAAAGGGGCCAACGAGGACAGCGGACGCGTCCACAGACACTACTGACTCCCAAGGTCGGATGGTAAGACGCTTTCTCCCAGGCTCCCGGGACCCCAGCTGACATCCAAGGTGAGGGCTCCCTGCCGCGAGGAAGCCCAGCCAGCCACACGCCACCCACGAGCCTTTGGATGACTGCAATCCCAGCCTGGCACATTCTGAATTCATGAGGATCCGGGAGCCTGACAGAATGGTTGCTACTTTATGCCATTGGTGCTCATGATGTTCTTTCATGTGAATATGTTAATTTTTATATTTTATACAATTTGTATGTATTTACCTATGCTTATATAATATATAATTTTATATCAATTATATTAATATAAGCATACCAGAAATGGGCTAACGATCCTGAAGTGTTACATGATCTTACCAATGAAGAGATATGAAATGTTAAAAAAAAAAAAAAGATTATAACCCTGAGCTATGACTTAGAGCAGTCAGGACTGTCTCAAACAGCAGCAGATTATACCTGGTAGTTTACTAACTCAGATTATATGAGTATTTTTTTGTGACGTGTATTATTATTATTATTTCTAATGGAAGTATTTGGGATTGAATGCAGGGCCTTACACTTGTTAGGTGGGCACTTTACTGTAGAGCTACACCTGCAGCCCCATTTTTCACTCATTTGTAGAGCTACAGTCTCACTTCCCACCTGGGAGCTCATTTGGCCTCCTTCCAAACACATTCCATCACACCCAGATTCTCTCCAAACAGACGGAAGCGCGTAGACTCTTCTTGAAAGGTTCGAATCTTGAACCTTGTGCCTCCTTGTTCTCAGCCTCCCAAGTAGCTAGGATTATACACCACTGGGGCCCGGCTGGGTTGGTATTTTGTTGTTGTTGCTTGTCTTTCTTTGCTTTGTTTTTTTTTTTTTTTTGCATTTCTTTCTTTTTTATTATTTTTTGTAAAGGTGATGTACAGAGGGGTTACGGTTATATACAGTAATGAGTACATTTCTTATTGAATAGTGTCAGCCCTCCCTCATTTTCTCCCAGTTTTTTCCTTTCCAACCTCTCCCCCACAAATTGTATAATTCATTTCCAACCTAGTACCTAGTGAGTATCACTGCTGTATTAGTACACCCTTTGTCCCTCCATTTCTGTGATTCCCTTTCCCCTCCCAAAATCAGATAAACTTACATATAAGACAAAGAGTACAGAAATAAAAACAGCAGCAAAAGGGAAAAATAGGAAAATAAAGAATCGCAGAGTACAATAATAAACCTCTTGCTTCCATTTCTTGGAGTTCATTTCAATAAGCATCACTTTATATGCTTGTATGCAAACAGTTATTGGGCTCTTGTGATCCTCACCTAAGAATAACCTCCTTTGGTCTCACTGTGTGAATGTTTAGAGTCCTCTTTAATTTATCATGTCTAAATGTCACTTTTTGTCTTTTACTCAATGGACCAATGGATCAAGAAAATGTGACACACACACACACACACACACACACACACACACACACACTGGAATTCCTTGCTTCCATCAGAAAGAATGATATTGTCCCATTCATAAGGAAATGGAAAGACTGAAAAAATTGTGTTTAGCCAAGGAAGCCAGACCCAAAGAAACATAGGTTGCATTTCTTTTGTTAAACTCTTGTTTAAGGTACAAATTTGAATAAAGATTAGACATGTTTAGGAATTTGGTCTTGGTTAATCCTGCATTCCTCCTACCTACCTGAGTGTCTCTAATAGTAGCTGGCAATCTGTACTTTTAATTTTTTTTTGTTTTATTATTTTTTTTAATTAATTGGACATAAATTTTTTTACAAGGTGTTGTGCAAAGAGGGTGCAGTTACATAGTAGGGCAGTGTGTACATTTCTTATGATATCTTACGACCTGTTTTTCTATCCCTTGTCTAGGTCAGGTTGACATATATGCAATATACAATGTATCAAGAACATATACAGTATTCACAGACTTGGTCTCTACTGTCTCTCCGTCTCCCTTTGTTAACAGTCATATATCAGGGAGATCATGCCCCTTTGTTTTCTGTGTTCTAGGCTTGTCTCACTCAACATTATTTGTTCGAGTTCTGACCATTTCCCTGCGAATAACAGTATTTCACCATTCCTAATCGCTATGTAGTATTCCATTGTGTATAAGTACCATATTTTTTGGATCCATTCGTCTGTGGAGGGGCATCTGGGTTGTTTCCATATTTTAGCTATTGTGAATTGTGCCGCGATAAACATGGAAGTACAAATGTCTTTTTGATATCTTGGGGTTTGCTGTTTAGGATAGATGCCTAGGAGTGGTATGGCTGGGTCATAGGGTAGGTCTATATTGAGCTTTTTGAGAAACCTCCATACTGTTCTCCAAAGTGGTTGTACTAATTTGCACTCCCACCAACAATGGAGAAGGGTTCCTCTTTCCCCACAGCCCCTCCAACATTTGTTGTTTCCTGAGTTCAGAGTATAGGCCATTCTAACTGGGGTGAGGTGGTATCTCAGGGTTGTTTTTATTTGCATTTCCTTTACTTTTGCTTTGTTTTTTGAGAAAAAGTTTCAATATGTAGCCCAGGCTGGCCTTGAACTCGTTATCCTCCCAGGAGGCCTTAGCTTATCAAGTGCTGGTATTACAGGTGTGTGTCACCACACCCAGCTAAAATTGACATTTGACGTGATTTTTAAAAATCATTCTGAATATTCGCTTTCATACTTCATTTTGTATCGGCCTGTATTAACTTCAGGCCCCACAGAATGCATCCTTTGCGGTGCACTGTTCAAAGCATTTCGTATATATATAACATTTCTACTTAGCATCCTTTTGCCTCGATCCTGAACAAGGAAGATATTGCACTTACCCACCCATGAGGCAGGAATTAAAGAGCTGCCCACAGGCCATCTGTGTTCCTACCTACTGCCTGCCACATGGGCTCTCTCCAGAGGCACTGAAGACTCCCTGGATCAAGCTTTGCCTGAATGAGTAGATCTAGGTCTAGGTTTCTCTTTTCCACTTTAAATCCAGGAAAGAAAGTCTCCTTCTCTCCATTCCCTGCACCTTCCCCTGAGATAGCTCGCAGTGACAGCATCCTAGAGGAGAGAGGCAGCTAGCAGGGGTAGTGGAGAGGGGTGGAGGCGCTGCCGAGTCCTGCAGCAGATGGTGCCATTCGCGGTGAGATGCACGGTGCGAGGCGAGGCTGGGATGACACACACTTTGGCATTGGACACCAATTACCATGGAATGAAATGGCAAGGCCCGGGCAGGTCTGTGTGTTGCCCCATAAGGAAGTCGTTATTCATTCTGTTGACAAGCGAGGAAGAATGATTTCCTGACTAGACCTACTCAGGACCAAGCAGGAAATGTCACCTGGTCCCTCCCCTCATTCTAGGCTACTGGAAAGGAGGGCCCTCTGGTCTCCACCTCAGGAAGCCTTTGCCCAGTGTATCCCATCTTTCTCGCATGGCAGCGTTTTAGCATCGGTAACGTCGCCGGGCTGAGTGGTTCACACCTGTCATCCCAGCTACTCAGGAGCACAGATTGGGAAGACCACGGTTTCAGGGCATCTCAGACAAAGAAAAGAAGAAGCTTGCAAGACCTCCATCTCAAAAGAAAACAACTGGGCCTGGTGGTCTGAACCTGTCACTCCAGCGATGGCAGGAAGTGTAAATAGGAGGCTCAAGGTCCGGGCCAGATGACGTGAAAACAACCGAAGCAAAAGAGGCTGGAGGCATCGGCTCAGCAGCAGAGCAACTAGCTACCAAACACAAAGTTCTGAGTTCAAACCCCAGTACCATACACACACACTCACAGATACACACACACACACACACGCGCACATGCACACACATGCGTACAGACAACAACTAATAATAGCAATAATCTGGGAGGTCTTGGAGGGCTGACACAGGTATCTGATCCTGATCAGAGCCTCTAGAATCGCAAGGAAAGAGCCACAGAAGAGCTGTGCACAGACATTAGTCAGCGAATCACCTCGGTTTGAAGGCAGTGTGGCCGGTATGCAAGCTTCAGGCTAAGTTACGAAACAGGAAGTCTTAAGAGCTACCTAGGTACTAGATCAGCCTCCTCAGAACTCCCTACCCACACCAACAAGCAGTACCCGAGACCCCTCCCTCTTGATGTGAGCCGGAGCTGTAGGTCCAAGACCTCCTGGAGGCCCCAGGCCTCCTTATCACACATCTTCTAGATAGCTTCACGCGTGTAATAGGATTTTGAATGAATATGCAAATATGCTTTCAATGTCTCCTCCCATTCTCATTCCCTTCTCCAGCCAACAGCCCCCATTGTCAAAGCTGGACCAGGGAGCCAGGAGCCCAGCCCGCCTTGGGCTCCAAGACTACTTGGAGGGTCATGCGGGGGGGGGGGGGGTGCGAGGCTGAGCACCGTGAAGGAAAGAAAGGGTTCTCTACGTTCTACGAGTTTGCTTTCAGGTATCACGAGCAGTGCTTTGAACTGTGAGTTCTATGAAGAGTATTCTAGAAGGCGCCCACCAACCATAGGGTAAAAGAAGCAAGCGCCCATACTTCCGGGAGGAGCAAGGAAAGTTGGCATCTTGGCCCCTGAACTTGGGAGACATCATATACAAATGGATACTTTGGTAGGAATTCAGTCAACATGGGCGGGGCCCTGTGTGCACAGGGCCAGCCTGGGAAGTCACGTCCCGGGAGAGGGGCGTGTAGGACACCGTCCTGATTGTGCTTTGGATGCTGGGATCCAACACTGGGATCATCTTAACCGAGGTCTGCTCACATTTTTTTCATAAAAAAGAACAAAAGAGGGGCTGGGGATATAGCCTAGTGGCAAGAGTGCCTGCCTCGGATACACGAGGCCCTAGGTTCGATTCCCCAGCACCACATATACAGAAAAAGCGGCCAGAAGCGGTGCTGTGGCTCAAGTGGCAGAGTGCTAGCCTTGAGCAGAAAGAAGCCAGGGACAGTGCTCAGGCCCTGAGTCCAAGGCCCAGGACTGGCCAAAAAAAAAAAAAAAAAAGAACAAAAGAAATATAGACATGTCACATAATTGCAATAATATAAACAATCAGTGCTAACTAAATGGATCATCTAACACTATTGTGGCATTGAGAAAAGATAGAGTCAAAGTATCATGGAACAACCAAGAATAGTACACATATAGTATATACATTATATATATATATGTATTCATGTATGTGTATTATATAGCATATATGTATGTATATATTGTACGCATATAGGTAGATATGTATATATTATATGTATATATTACTATGTATTATAGGTATATAGTATATACATATAATGTATAGTGTATAATATTATATATAATATATAAAATACATAATACTTAGATTTTTTTCTTTTAGAATGTGGTGATCAATAATTAAAGCAGGGCTGGGGATATAGCCTAGTGGCAAGAGTGCCTGCCTCGGATACACGAGGCCCTAGGTTCGATTCCCCAGCACCACATATACAGAAAACGGCCAGAAGCGGCGCTGTGGCTCAAGTGGCAGAGTGCTAGCCTTGAGTGGGAAGAAGCCAGGGACAGTGCTCAGGCCCTGAGTCCAAGGCCCAGGACTGGCCAAAAAAAAAAAAAAAAACAATAATTAAAGCAACAGGGCTGGGGATATGGCCTAGTGGCAAGAGTGCTTGCCTCTTATACATGAGGCCCTGGGTTCAATTCCCCAGCACCACATATACAGAAAATGGTCAGAAGTGGTGCTGTGGCTCAAGTGGCAGAGTGCTAGCCTTGAGCAAAAAGAAGCCAGGGACAGTGCTCAGGCCCTGAGTCCAAGCCCCAGGACTGGCCAAAAAAATAATAATAATAATAATTAAAGCAACAAAGAATTGCCCAATAGGTTAAGTCAGGAGTTTTGCAGCAATATCCGCCCAGTTGCCCAACGAATTAGTCAGGATTTTTATTCAGGTATCAAGAAACTGAATTCAAACTGCCTTAGGCAGAAAAGCAATTCATGAAGTAACTATAACCATGAATTACCAAATTTATAAAGAAGGCAAAGTTCATGAGAGACAATAAAGAACCTACACCAAAGAAACAGTTCACAGAACAAGGAGAAGAAAGCCTTGAGGTACATTATATTAACATCATCACAGTTAGAGACCAGAACAAAGGAAAACCAGTAGGAATGAACCTCAGCCACACCAGAGGCAGGAATAGGAGGA
Organism: Perognathus longimembris pacificus; assembly: GCF_023159225.1. Taxonomy (NCBI): domain Eukaryota; kingdom Metazoa; phylum Chordata; class Mammalia; order Rodentia; family Heteromyidae; genus Perognathus; species Perognathus longimembris. The sequence goes on along the minus strand of NC_063183.1, from coordinate 31,742,184 downwards.
ACACAGTTCAGGTCAGCCAGGTCAGAAACAGGAGACCCTACCTGAAAAACAACTAAGGCAAAAAGGAGTGGGGATGTGATTCGAGGGAATCCAGAGTGCAAGGCCCTGAGTCCAAACCTCAGTCTCCCCCCAAAAAATAATCCAGAAATTAACAGAGCTCACTGATAATTTTTTAAACCTGTGTTTAAAAACGTATATATCAACTAAGCTTTAAAATGTAAGACAAAGTCCTACAGGCTGGAGAAAGGTACATTACCTAGCAGAGAATCAACATCAGACCGCTCGCCTGTGATACCAAAGACAAGAAAGCATTGGTAGGTGAGTGCATGCAAGTTTGGACCAAGAGTTCTCTCCTCATTCAGGGTGTTCACATGTCAGGACAAAAACAGACCACGGCAGAGACGCCGTGCCTACCCCTCGGCTGGAGGCCAGGCCCCGGGAAGGAGACAGGGAAGGACGGTGACCCCCGAGGAGTGACGTGGAAAGCCAGAGAAGAAGGAACGGTATTGGCAAGACACAGGCTCAAGACAGGCATGGCCACACTTTATCTCGGACGGCACCCGCTCAGTCCTCGGCCCTCACGCCCGCCTGTCCCTGTCGCCGGTCCAGAGCCAGCCGGAGGGCATGCCTGACGGTTTCCACGTTGTTCAGAACGTTGTATCGGCTCAGCGCCACCAGCCGCTCAAACTCCTGGGGCTCGTAGGTGAAGTTCATCATGCCATAGGGGGTGTCCGGCCCGTTGATGTCAAAGTCCCCAAACGCCTTCTCCTCGGCTGTTTGCCGCTCTACGCCTGTGGGCGAGGAGCAGAAGTGAGGGGAGCTCCTGGTGGGGGGAGGGTCGGGGGTCCCGTGGATCCTACCTGAGCCTCACCTCAGCTCTCCCGCTCATGGGAGGGGGGGGCCTCCATCACGGCCCCTCCAGCCCCAGTGGGGTGTAGGCCAGGGGCGGGGCTTACCTGGGGCCAGGTAGGTGCGAAAGGTGCTGTTGACCAGGGGGAAGTGCAACACGATGGGCGAGCGGGGGTCGTCTGCGTCAGCAAACAGATAGCACTCGTGGGGTTCCTCCAAGTCCTCCGGGCCCAGCTCGATCCTGGGGAAGGGGATCCCCCGGTCCCGGCAGTACCGCTCCGTCACCTGTAAGACCTGGGCGGGGGGGGGGGGGGGATGAGTTCCCGGCAGCTCTGCCACTGAGGAGCACACTCGCCAGATAAGAACGAGAGCGCGCGCCCAGTGAGGCCCGAGGAGACTCGCCGTAAGCCGCAGCGGAGAATGAACAAACCGAATGGAGTGAATAATCCAAGGCGCTTAGATGGCGCGGGCCAGCCTCGTTCTTACCATCACTCCTCCCTGTCGCCTGGCCTTCCCTTCTCCCGCCCCCCTCTGCTCCTGCTGGGGGTTGATGTCAATGTCACAGGGTTGGCAGGGTGACTACAAGGTCAGCATCGAAGCGACCTTGACCTGTCCGCTCATCTCAGGCTCTCCTTGGGCCCAAGAGGGCGAGAAGGAGAGCAAAGAGAGAGGGGCTGGTCCGGTGGCATCCCCTGACCCACATCCACGCGGTGACCCCTGCCCCCCCCCCGCAGCGGTTACCCCGGTGGCTGCTGTTACCATGGCAACAAGGGCCAGGAGACCCAGGCCCATTCTGGGGCAGGGAAGGAATCCCACTACAATATGAGAAGTTATCTAGGACCCTCTAGAAGATGCCCGGGGAAGCTGTGGTTTTTCTCTTCCCACTCCCACTCAGGATCCCAGCGGTTCTTCTCCAGTGGGGACAGTGGACGGCCAGCAGCATTTAGAAGGCGCCCACCACAGAGCAGAGGCCAAGCCCCCTCACAGGGAGGCCTCCGAGAACATGGCCGGTCAGCACAACTCTTCTCCTCCCTCTGCACTCCCCCTTCCCCCTCCATACCTTAAAAGGGGCTTCCAAGGCGTAGTCAAAGGACAGAATGAGGTTCACGGCCCGCTGGGGTACCAGCGTGAGTGGGAAAGGCGAGTTGATGGCTAAGCCTCCATCCACCAGGGACAGGCAGTCCTGCATGGGCGTGAGCTGGTTCGGGAGGGCGTCTAGGTGCGTGTCTGCAAGTTGCACAGGACAAGCCCAGTTTCCCCCGCTAGTGGCCCTCCTTCCCTCTGCGTTTGAAGTCAGGCTTTCTCTGAAGGCTTCTCTCTCCTTCCCTCTGACAGCCCGGGGGTCTCCCATCCCATCCCAGCCCCCCCCCAACCCCCCCAACCCCTTGGCTTCTGTCTCCCTGCAGAGTCATCAGGGTCCTCCTTCAGAACTCAAGCAGCAGGCGATCACAGTTCAGGCCCCAAACACCCCCAAAAAAAGCACTGGGCCCACCCAGTGAGGCGCAGCAGGAAATGGGGGGCACATCCGGTGTCACCCTATCCGAGCAAATACCAACCTTGCCAGGCCACAAACTCCCTCCCAGCCGCATAGTCGTTGTGAAGGCAGAGACCCCGCATGAAGTTGAAGGTCTGGGCGGCCGTCAAGCGCGAGGTGAATATGTCCAGCACGGCCTGGTAGAGGGGGCCCTGCGGGGTGAGGAGCCTGGTCGGCAGCCACGTGGGATCATGAGGCTGGAGCTCGGAACTGTCATCTAGAGGAGGGGACAGGGACAGTGAAATGCAGTAAGGAGTGGCACCTCCCTCCGTTCAGTGGCCCTTATAGCTCCGGGGAGCCCCTCTAACTGTCACCCTGCTTCATTGAATCCCTTTAAAGTGACTTTTCTTCCCCTTGTACCTTCGTGTGTTAGAAATTACCCACGACTTTGCATTTGTTAGTCCATTGACCAGTTTGGCCCTCTTGAAAATAAGTGTAAGTTTGAATCCCTCCGCCATAGATGCTAAGGGCGTTAGGGATGAGATGCGTGCACAGGGCGGGGCCTGGCCCACAGAGCACGTGGCCCACTGGGTGGGTGATGGGCAGAGGGAGGTCATATACAGAGAAGGAGGTTTTCCTATGCAGCCGAGGCCAGCCACAAACATGGCTACCTTCCTACCTCCCAAGAATTGGGATTACAGGTGTGAGCCACGATACCCAGCAGGAGATAATAAATCCAGAGCATCAATGGGGATAACGATGGGGATGTGCTATAGTCCTAAGGGACCAGTGTAATAATACCCTCACCCAGCCTTGGGGGGGGGAGGGGTGGTAGAGTGGAAAAAGATGTCTTCTAAGTGACAGCTGAGTTGAAAGTGGGTGTGTGTACGTCTGTCTGTCTGTCTGTGTCTGTGTGGTGGTGCTGGGCGTGGGATACAAGGCCTTCCAAATGCCAGGTAAGGGCCTACCAGGAGCTATACCACCATCCCTATCACAGCCGGCACATTTATAGGCCCCAAGCGAGAGGTCATTTTCTCAGAACGTGTCTGAATGGGAGAGCCACGTCTTTCCCCATCCCCTCCCTCCTTTCTTCGTCCTTCTGCCAGGCAGGTGGGGGTGGGAGCGGGGTCTCTCCCCTCACCTGTGACATTCACGCTGCCCTTGTTCCAGTTGAGGAAGCCCAGGCCTGAGCCGGTGGTCTTCAGGAAGATCTCATCCAGGCTGGCCGCGAAGGCGCTGCCCCACATACCTGAGGAGACAGGCCAGGGCCCCGTGTCACGCCAGCCGCCGGTCCTGCTTGTCCCCAGCCCTCCAGGCTAGACTCACCCTGCAGGTAGCAGAGGCGGGGCTCAGGCCGGAGCTGCAGCAGCCTTCCCATGAAGAACTCAGAGCCGAAGAGCTCAGTGGGGACGTAAGCTCCGTACTTGGGCAGGCCGACCTCATGGGGGGTGAACTCGCACCACTCTGGGGAGGAGGAAGTCACGGAAGGGCTTCCCCTCGGGACACTCATGCCCGAGCAGACACCTGCTGGCTCCTCCCCCGCCCTCCTGCTGCCACCCCCCCCCCAGGCCCCCTTCCTTTGCCCCCCACACCCAGGCACCTGCAAAGTCTTTCCCACGGACGTTGTCGTGAACGTTGACAGAGGCATAGATGGGGTAAGGGTTCTGACCCTGGCTGATGGCGGCCTGCTGGTCAGACAGCTTGGCAGGGCTGGCCTGGGAAGAAGAGAAGTAGCTTGGCAGTTTTAGGCTCGCCGTCCCTGGGGTCTGAGGCCCATATCCTGTGGACGGTGGCGTGCCCACCCTATAAGGGCTATAAAGGCAGCCATGTAAAGGGACCAGCTCTGGCCACTGGGGGTCTTCTGTGATTTCAGAGTCTAGGGAATGTGAGTCCACTTCTTTCCCACTCAAGAAAACAGATCAGAATGCAAGGGATCATTAAAAATAATTTAATTGAAAATGTAAGCAGAAATAAATTGGGGAGGGAGGGGTTGCAGGAAGGCTAGAGTATATTTCCTTCCCGTTCCCTTACCTCTTGGTCAAGGAAATACTCAATGAGGAGACCCCAGAAGTCAACGAGGGACACACTGTGGCCGCCGCTCTTGCGGGCTCCCAGCTCCTGGACGTAGTACTGTAGCTGCTCCGTGGACACTGCCCCCAGCTTACTGCTGCAGACCCGAGCCTGAGCATGCTCAATGGGGCCCTGCAAGGCCACGTGCGACCAGGCTGGGTCCTTATAGAGTGTGGAGATGCACCTAGCAGGGAGGAGGGAGGGGAAGGCTGAGAGGGAGGGGCAGGGGAGCCCGGCAGGTAGGGAGAACCCTGGGTCACGCCTCTCCCCCCATAGCTCACTCACCAGGTGGAGCCGGAGACCCCACTGAGGTAGGTCACCGTGTCCAGGAAGCTGAGCTCCTGCAGCCCTGCCAGGCTGCCATAGAAGGAAGTCATGGCCCGGGTTCCACCTCCAGACCCCAACACGGCCACCACGGGTACCTGGACGTGATAATGATGATAGCCACTAGGGTCACCGGAGCGTCATCGTCCTGCCTACCCATGTCAGGCATCCTCGTTAACACCTTGCAAGAATTAGCCTATCAAATCCTCACAGCACCCAACCTGGGGTCCTCTGGACCAGAGGTGCCTGGTGGGACCACATCCCACATTTCCAGTTGGTCAGCTTTTCCATGTCAGATGGGCCCATTCTGCCTTGATTTTTGGTTCCTTTCCCTGGCTTTTCTTCTCCTGTCTTGAAAAAGCGAGCTCCCTGGCCTCGCTCAGCTCCCCGAGAGCCCTGTTGTTCCTGTGCTGGAGGAGCCAGCAACTGGGCGCCCAGGGGCCCCGGATGTTGACTGTTGAGCTCTCTAGGCATGTCACCTTGGTGGTTCCAGGCACGAGCCCCGCCCCCGCTGTACACACACAGCCGGAGGGAGGCCACAGCTCCGGCTCCCAGAGCTGCTTTCCTTCTTCCTCCTCTTTATGGACCCCCTGTTTCTTTGCCTGGGAGATCCCATGGACCCTCCACCTCCAGACCCCTTTCACCACTGTTAGGAGCTCAGTTGTGAACTCCCAATATTGATCTGTTGAAGTCCCACCCCTTAACCACTACTGCATCAGGAGATAGCGCCTACAAGGGTCAAGTGGAGGCAAAGGGCAGGGCTCCAATCAGTGTGACTGGTATCCTTATAGGAAGGGGAGGAAGGCTGGGCATAATGGCTCGTGTCTATACTCACAGCTCTCCAGAAATTGAGGCAGAAGGATCACAAGGGCAAGACCAGCCTAGGATACAGAGTTAGACCCTCAAAGGAGGAGGAGATAGAAGAGGATGAGAGACAACAGAGAGCTACTCTCTTTCTCTCTGCTTGAGCACACCGTCCCCACCCCCCAAGTCCAGGGAATAGGCCTTGTCAGAAACCAACTCTGATGGCACCTTGACATTGAACTTCCAGCCTCCAGAACTGTAAGAAAGCATTTTTACTAAGTCTCCCGGTATGGTGTTCTGTTATGGTAACCCAAGTGGAGAAAGACAGCCAGCCTTGGCCAGGCTGTTAGGCCCTCATTCCAGTAATCCTGACTTCTGAATGGGCCCGCTGGCATGGTCCTACTTCATTTCCCCCTTTGCCCCTGGACTTCCCCTCCTAGCCTGTGACTCCCCTCTAGGGAAAGGGCTGGCTTGGGTCCTTGAGCCTCTGGGGTCCAGCTCCTCGTCCATCCCATACCTGGTCACAGTGTGGAGCTTCAGTCAATCCAAGCACCTGCTTTACAGCCTCGGACACGACCTGCTTCCTCTTGTCCAGGAACGCCTGCTCCCCATCACAGAGGCCAAAGCCAAGGCGCAGGTCCAGGTCCCCAGAACTGCCTCACATGGGGCAGGTGGGCAATGGGTGACTACTCAGTGGAGGAGAGCCTCAGGCCTCACCCATGGGTGACAGGAGAGGACCCACACTCAGCAGCACCCCTCAGAAGGACTCCAGGAGACTCCCCACCTGCACCAGACTGTGGAGGAGAAGATAAACCCCGTGGAAAGCAGAATGTCCTACCTGGCCCCCATGGGCCTTCTGCCGGAAGTCTCACCTACCTCATTTCCGCCTTCACACTCAGAGCCACCTCCTGTCCCTGAAAGACATGGCAACCCTACCCTGAGCACACGGCACAGGACTCTCCCGGGAACCCCACTCCCCACTCCAGCCATGGTATCCCGTCACTGGCCTGTGTGGAGGGCATGGTAGAGCTCCCGACTGGCCTGATCCTGTCCCCCCACCCCCAACCCCTAGACCTCCCTTGACTGTAGCTTGGGGGGGTCCCCAGCCTGCAGACAGAGCCTTACCTCCCCCAGGACCACACTGCGCCGCACCTCTCGACCCACGGGCAGAGAAGAGAGCAGGATGCTCCCCCCATCCAGCTCCGTGCCGGGAGCCCCCTGTGGAGGAGACACCATGGAGAGGAGGACAGGCGTTTCCCAAGGCTGCTCTGCGGCCACCTCCTGACCTCTGCTCACTCACCGGCACAACCTCTTCCATCCCCACGTTCAGCCTGGAGCCCAGCCCGGGGTTCACGTGGAAGGTAAAGGTGGGCAGATCGGGCTCCACGGGCGGCCGCAGGGGCAAGGGCTGTGGCCTCTCGTAAGCCCCAGGCACCGACAGCAGGATCTGCCCGGAACCTGCGCAGCCACGGCCCAAGGGAAGAGGGAAATCAGGAGAGCCCGTGAGTGTCTCAGAACGGCACGCGACAGCCCTTCCTTCCACTTTCCCCAACGCTCATCCCTGTGATCTATCGCAGACACTCGGGCCACAGGAAAAGCATCCTGGAAGAATCGGTCTTCCAGAAGGACGCAGGCTCTGTCACCTGGCCCAGTCCAAGCGGGACGGTGTGGGGAGAGGGAAACATAAACAGAGAAGGAGGAGGGCGGGGAGCGAGGGAACTCTGTTCATAGCCTAAGGCCCGGTGATCTTAGGATTACTTTATTAACTATAAATATACATGTACATAGAAAATGAATGATCTATTTGTTATTGTATGAGTTGCCCTCATTCAAACTCATTGCCCTAGGGGAGGTTTATGGTCAGAGAGAAACAAATCGCTCAGGCCTCAGTTCCTAGCTGGAAGATCTCAGGAGGACGTAGGGAGTTGATTCTCTTGCACTTCTACCGGGGCCGTAAGGCCTTATGGACATGTCTAGGCCCGTCTGCTTGTCACAGAGGTGGAGGAAAGACACATGGAGCCGTCAGCTCCCCATCCGCCCCAAGCCCAGTCTCAGTCAGCTGAGTCCCGCCAACCACCCGATGTGTGAGCCAAGCCCTTGCTTCTTGCCCACCACTGATGTTTTGGAGATGTCTGTTCCAGAACTACGGCTGGATAGCTACAACCTGTCTGCTGTTTGTGTGACCACTTGCAGAGACAAAAAGATCACTGCCTTCAGGGCCCATCCATTCCATCCTCCATCTGCTGTGAGCAGTGAGAACTTAACAACTTCCTGTTCCAGGGCCGCCCCCACCCCTCCTTTCTCTCCTCCAGGACAGACGGTAAGTCCGAGGCTGTGCACCAGACTCACCAAAGTCTTGATGCGAGGCTGTCCCATCTGCCTGGAGGGTGCCCTGGACTCTCAGACAGGGTTGAGCCTGAGGAAAGCAGATGCCTTAGGTTCCAGGGAGCCCCCAGGATTGGAGACCAGGATTGGGTGAGGGGGTGTATGGGGCAAGAAAACAGACATTCTAGGGCCTATTTTTTTTATAGGCAGGGGTCTTTTGTAGTAGCCCCAAGGTTGTACTATGCCCCCTTCCCAGGACTCAGAGGAATGGGGCTCTGGGCAGGCAGGAAAGGGTCTCTGAGGAGGGCTTAAGTGTCCTTCAGAGACAAGCAGGCACTGTGGGCCCCCTCTTCTCCAGGCAGTCCCAAGCCCACCTTCCCGACTCACCACCAGAACTCCATTGGTGATGACCTCAGAGGCAGGTGTCTGGCTGCAAGAGATGGGGGGGCGGGGCATGTGGGCTATCGGCTCCCTTGCAGGACAATTACAACAACGTGACCAAAGCCATTGAAGGAGCCTGGAAGCATGGTAGGGTTGTTTTTTGGGGGAGAGGGGCAGTACTGTATGTAAATGGGTGTGTATCACAGGCTGCTCCCTCTGCAAGGCCAGCACAGGCCACGATGATTGGCAGCTAGGAGGGACTGGTGGGCACCGGGCTCTGCCAGGACTTACCTCTTCTCCAGAATGAATTCCACCTGTAGCTCCTGTGAATCCTACATGGAGGGGGCAAAGGACACCAGCTTGGTGTTTTTTTTTAAAGCCTCCTGTTTTGAAATGGGACCGTCCTCGCTCATCTCCAGAGACAGAGAAGACTGTTGTGGCTTCTCACGGGCCTAGAAAGGCCGCACACAGAGTGTCACTCATTCAGATGGGAAGGGTTCAGTGGCCACGGAGGCAGACAAAAGACCGTGCCCTCAAGGAGGTGAATCTCGGCAGTATTGGAGAGGGTGATCGGGGGTCAGTGCTGGGCCTGTGCTGACGGGGTCCCCCTCCCTTCAGTCAGTGGTCCCGGGGGACCTGGGGGGCCCTCCCTCTGCTGGAGCTTGGCTAGCTGATGAGGCACACAGGGCTGACCTGCTGGTTGAGTGGGAAGGTGTGGCGATGGGGCTGGCCGGGCTGAAGAGTGCTCAGGTCATACAGGAGCACGGAGAGTGGGCTGCTACTCAGGATGTCCTCATCGCTGAGGGTGAGCTCCAGGACATTCTGGCAACAGGGCAGGCCGAGGTCAGTGCCCCCAGGGGAACTCCTTGCCCTCCATGGCCCGGCCCCTCACCGGCTCCCACCTTCACAGCCCCATGGATCTGGTAGTGGAAGGTCTCGTTCCACTCGGGGTCCCCACAGTTAGGCACGGTTTTTGTCCGGGCATAGCTGGGGGACGCCGTGGGCAGCCATAGTTGTACATAGCAATCAGCTTCGGTCACTGCAAGGAAGACGAAGGAGAGGTCCTCAGCTTTCAGCTCCTTGCGGGAAAGCTTTTCTGGGGGAGGCTGGGCCTAGCACAGGGGAGGCTGCCTGTACGGCGGGAGGAGGGAGATCTTGGGAATCCTTGGCTCCATCTTGAGCAGGCATACCTCCCATTCAACTGATCGATCATGGCCCGTTGAAAAGATCACTCAGCAGCAGACTGCTGTATAAGTCCCCAGAACTGCCTGATTCAAGCAACACACATGTGCATGAAGACACACGTGCACAAATGCATACATAAGCAGCCCCCATCAACACACACACACACACACACGCATGTACATACACACGCGTACTTGAGCTCCAGGAGGCCCTAAGGATAGGAAAGGAGAAGGCAGGGTGGAGGGTCACTCACACAGGTCTGTGCCCTTGATGTTTCTGGCCTTCAGCACCTTCACCTGAAGGTCATAGTATGGATAGGTTTCCTGCTGAAGCAAGAAAACTCCTGGAACTCAGTTCCAGGAAGTTGGGGTGGAGTGTAGCCCCCTCAAGGTGGGTTCTAGCTCCTGTCTCATCAGCCTGGCCCAGGGTCACTGATGCCGCCATGCCAGTTCTGTACCGGGGAGGCCCTTGTAGAATGAACCCTGGCACTGGGAGGTCCAGCATCAGTGATGAACCTGGGTTCAAATCTAAGCTCCACTACGAAACGGCTGAACCGAGTATGGTTATGATCCTAAGCCTAAAGCTCTCCGAGACGGCAGTATGTCTGCGGTGGCTTGGGAGCTAGAGGGATGTGTTTAAAGATAGTAAACACTGAAAGGTGTGATCCACCACCCCCATGAGCTCCCTTACGAAAGGCTGGAAGAGGATTAGGAGGCAGAGGGTAGGTGAAGGGAAGCCTGGCTTGGAGGGCTGATGAGCCCGGAGGCTGCGGCTTGGGTGCGCTGCACGGGCGGTTGCATCAGAAAGCAGCTCGGGGAAGGCGGAGCTGCCAGCTGGTGATCCCACAAAGTCCCATCCCTGCCCCAAAAGCCACCCTTGCTTTTTAACAGGGTTCCACAGCCAAGCCTCACACCTGGCAAAACCAGCCAGTCAAATGCCAATGTCATAAACTCACCCTCCATTTTCTACTCGGGGATTCTTTCCAAAAGCCCAGGCTTGGGCCAGTAGCTCTAACTTAGCGGCAATCAGTCCTACCAAATCAACACCCAATGCAGGAGCTAGCCTAGTCTTCAAAGGGCACCTCGGCTTCCAGAACTCTCCAGTTCAGACTGCTCAGGGAAGGAAGGCCAGTACTCTACCTGCCAGTGCCTCCACTTCGGTCTTCTCTTCTCCCTCTTCCCCAGCAGCACTGCCCCCAGGAGAGGCAGCCCTTTGTCGGCCAGCCATCTTGACCAGAGGTCCCAGAACATGGCCAGTAGCCCAGTTCCCAGCAGGGAGCCTGCCTGCTCTGGGAGCCACTAGCGCTGCAGCTCAGGTCTGACAGGTAACACTGGGGCGGGGAGGGTGGAGCAGCCACTGGGCTAAGGCTTGGGGCTGAGTGGCCCCTGCTAGAGGTGGGGTTTCATGAGCTCCAGGAAGTGATTGGAGTTTGCTCTCCTCAGGCAAGAGGTAGTCAGTGCCCCAAGAAACTCTAGGACGTCTCTGATTAGCACCGTTTCCCCAACCCAGACCCTTGGATCATTGGGCTAGGCATGAAAAATAAAGAATCTGAGCCTCAGTCTTAGGGTTTAGGAGAGCCTAGGCATTCCCAGTTCCAACCCAGACTGATACAGCCTGCTCTTTTAACAACACCCACAAAGCACAGCCTAAACTAGCCTACTTACTCCAGCTGCTAGAAAGGCCTGGAACCAGCCACCCTTCAAGGCCCACCTTCCTAAGAGCTCGAAAGCAGAAACAAGGACACCTCTGGATCCACGTTTCATCTGGACTCAAAGATGTTTCACGTCTCTCCTGGTCTCAGCCAGTTATTCCCCAAACACTACACGTCTGTTGCATGCCAGGCCCTTACTAGGCATAGGAACAAGAAGTTGAGGAGCCAGGTGCTGGTGGCTCAGGCCTGTAATGCTACTCAGGAGGCTGAGACCCTGAGGATCAAGGTTTGAAGCCAGCACAGGCAGAAAAGTCCCCTTAGGACTCTTTATCTCCAATTAACCACTCAAAACCCACAAGCGGCGCTGTGGCTCAAGTGGTAGAGCACCAGCCCTTGAGTACAAAGAGGCTCAGTGACAACACCCAGACCCTGAGTTCAAGCTCCCACAACTGACAAAAAAAAAAAAAAGTGAGGCAGGTGAGACCACATCCTAAAGAAATTCAAAACGTCATGGTCTCCTGTGGTTTCTACACAGTTCCCCTTTCCCAGTCAGTGGAAATACCTGGTGGTTCAGGTACAGGGCTACAGTCAGGTAGAATAAAGCAGAGCGGGTGGAAGTAGGCTATTAGAGATAAAGGCTTGGGGTCTTCACTACCGTAAGCCTCAGGATCCAGACGTGATGCCTTTCTCTGCAGACGGTGATCTAGTGGCTGGGGCAGAAGAGTCTCTAAGAAAAGAAAGATTTCTAGGGCAGTGAACTGTTAGGAGATACCTTTATTTTCTTTAGCTAAGATGCATGGTTAGGCTGTGATACATACCTGCAGTCAGTCCCAGCACCCAGGAGGCAGAGGGGTAAGAATCACTTAAGCTTGGGGGGTTCAAGACCAGCCTGAACAACACAGTGAGATCCCATCTCAAACAAGCAAACACATGATCTCGTCAACTCCACTACCGAGGCGGAACAAACATCACCCCAAAGGGTGATTCAGCTCCAGAATGGAATGGGGCAAGTTCAGGCCCGAAACTGCCAGCACCAAATGGGATGTGCTGACTGCCAGTGGCCAAGCCTGGGAGTGAGGTGGGAGGCAGCTGTTTCAGCTTAATTTAGACTGTGATGCCAAGAGCCAAGTGGGGTAGGCGGCCTCGGAAATGGTCAAGCACTTCATGATCTCCGTGGGTAACGGGGAGGGTGCTCTAGAACCACAGCAGCCTAACGTGCAGAGCTGGCGGCAGAGCCAGCCTCGAAGCCAGCCTCCTGACTGACCCGGGCCCTTTCTGGGATGCATCAGACTCTTCCTGGAAGTCATCTGCTCCATGACTCAATAAGGTCATCACTCATCACTTCAGATGGTTTCTACTGCCCTCGGGATGAACTTAGGATGCCTAGACAGCTCAGGAAGCAGACAACACAGAGGGGCCCAAGCTTTTTGGAGCTGGCCAAAGCGGAGCCACACTTCTCAAACACCTCCATCCCCCACTCCCACCAATTCCATGTCCTTGCCTCACGTTTCCTCACGGTCATGGTGAGCTGCAGGAAGAGGCACACGGCCCCGCTACCTGGAGTGGAGGCTAGCTGGAGTTCTGGGGTACCCATGACTGTGATGATGGGCATGTCCTGTGGGCACCTGTGCTGCCAACCTACTCGCCCACCATCACGGTGGCCCCACTGGCTCCTCAGATCGAGACATTCTGAAGTGTTCTTCTGTCTTCTAAACTAGTCACCCACTAGTTTGTTCCTTTCTATTCTCAGCTCAATCACTACCCTTCCATGGTCATTTCCAGTGAAGTCCGCAAAAGGGGGGCAAAAAGAGACTCAAGGAGGCTTGGTTTCCCGCTTGGTTAAGTTTATTATGAGCAGTTAAGACATCTCCATTGGTCCTCAGAACAGGGCTTTCCTTTCCAGTCTTCTCCATACTTGGATGGAGTCCAGAGAAGAGAGAACAGTTTGAGGAAAGGGATCATGTATGTATACCACACAGGAGAAACACTTTATTCCACTGCTTCAGAGTTCACGAGACTGGAAGGGAGAAGCAGAGCCGTCTGCGATGGAGGGCTCACGGGGCGGGCAGGTCCCGGTGGTGGGGGGCTGGCCTGATGCCCAGGGCTGCTCAGAGGAGCAGCGCGCCACTGCTCGAGAAAGCTGTGGCTAGTTAGGACAGCGGCTCCTTTCTCCATGTGCTGCCGGGCTCTCAGACCTGAGGAGCCCCCGTGTGTGAACGGTGCCGATAGCACTCACTTGGTCTCTTCAGAGAGCATGTCTATGAGTCTACTTAAGTCTACTTATCACCCGCAAATCAGCCTACAACACAGGGCCCGGCCCAATGCTAGAGGGCCACTGCATGTCAAGGCCAGGCCACTGCATTATCTGAGCACGCCTCCAACCCTGCCACACACGAAGCCAGGGAATGAGCAGGCCCAGCTGGACGGCAAGAGGATGGAAAGTGGCTGGAAAAACAGAAAGGTGTCCAAAACACAGATAATTTGCTCATAAAAGCTAAAAAAAAAAACTTCCCAAGCAGCTGGTGAGTGAGGCGGGAGCCAGTGCCTCTAGGGACCCCACCTCGGTGACCACAGACCCCGTGCGGTGAGGCCTTCCACGAGGCAGCCCGGGACCACTGGCCCTCCGCGCGCTCTCAGAGGGCGAGGGCAGACTTCCTTCTGCTTCTCACTGTACTCACTGGAGTGTTAGCCAAGCCCAATGTCCAGAGGCCAGTTGGCACACTGAGGGGAGATAATGGGGTAAAATAAATAGAAAGAAAAGGAGACTGAAAACGGAAGAGACAAGCAGGGAGGTGGCTGGCGACACTGCGGGGAAGCGAGAGCCGGTCAGTCTGTGGCTGGAGTGGTTCTGGTACCGTCCTCCCGGGGACACTCCACGCAGCCACTCGGAGAGGGCCTCACAAACCTGTGCACTGGGCTTAACCGAAAACTCCCCAGAGGCCACCCCGTGAGTACAAACACTTGAGACAAAGTCTCCTTATTTAGGTGACTGGTATGCAAAGGCAAGCTGGTGTACCTCATCCTGTCCAAGCAGGTGTGAAAATCCCTGGAACTGCCTGCAATCGAATGGTGCAAAATATGACTAATCTCTTTTCCTATTAAAGAGTTGGCAAGCCCAGACCATGAGTCTAATGAATTCAGAGACGTTCCAGGGCGCAATGTAGACAGAAGGGTCCGTCAGGAGACACCTGGTGGTGTCGCCCTCACACTCCCAAGGCTGGTTGTTCCTTCACCTTTCTGGGATAGCCGAGCCGTCCACTGCTGAGTCTGGGACCGCTGGGCTCAGGTGTCGGCTGGGTTTACCTCTTTGGAACAGAAGTAGTGTACAACCACGCCATTGGGGTATCTTGCAAACGCACTGCAGGGAAGGAAAACAGCTCAGGGGGAGGAGAGCCTCTGACACAGGAGCCATCTCAAAGCAGCCCACCGAACCCCAAAGAATATCCTGCCAAAGGTTCCTGCATTGCTAGTGCCACCGTCCCTAAGAAAGAACCAGACAAAGGATGGGAGCACAGGGTTCAAGTGCATGGGGACATTTCCAATGAACTGTTATCCCAGCTATAACAGGAAGTACAAGATAGGCGGATCATGTTCCAGGTATGGTCCCGGGCAAAAAGTGAGACCCCCCATCTCAAAAATAACCACTGTTAGGTGGGGCTGGAGGTGGGGCTCAGCAGTGGAATGCTCGGCCCGCAAGTTACATCTGATTTCAAACCCCAGCACTGCAAAAGTAAACTGCTCAGATCTGGCTCATCAGACCAGTTTCAGGCTACTCTAACAAATGACAGTGAGCTGGGTCTTCCTGAAGAAGACGATGCTTCCAGCCACGTAAGGAAAGGGCATTGACCATGGAACACATTGAAAATAGTATGTCACTGGCTCAGGAGTCTGTCCCAGCTATGGTGCTACAAGTCCAAAGTTCTTTTTTTCTACCTTCAGAGGAAACTAAGCTGAGAATGTATCCTCTAAGATAATCTCAACCACGTTTCAAATGCTATTTGGTGGCACATGCCTGCAATCCCAGCACTCAGGTACGAATTCAATTTCCAGGGTGTAAACTCTTAGAACCCCCTGCCAGACAGTATGGCCTTCTCTTTACACACTGAAGCCCGGAGAGTCAGGATAACCAGTAGCTGTGCTTGCTTCCTTCATTAGAGGGCAGAACTCCATCCTAAGTAAGCACTGCCTACCTTCAGGGGTCATCTATCCAAGTCTGAGTGCTGCTCAGAGTGGAAGCTCACCTGTTCCCAATCTTCTTCTTACACACTGTGCACACTTTCTCCTCTGTGATGATGCACTTCACCTGCTGGTGTAAAATCCGTTCTTCCTGGACCTGGGGGAGATTAGGGGAGAAGTTCCATGTCCAGTGCACAGAAGCAGCAGGCAGAGGAAGGCACTACTTCACTCCCAGTCTTCAGAGATTCCCCTTACTGCAACACTTGTAACGAAATGTCAGGCTGATGCTGGATCAGCTTGACCCGCACTGTACGGGTACACTGCACAGGTTGCTCCTCAAAAGGAATGGGCCATATGGAAATGGTATCGTACTAAAAGCCAAAGCCCACCCTACAATTCGGAAGGCTCATACCCTCAGGAACTCAGCATGGAGAAGGTTCTTGAGCACTTGATTGAACCGTTTCTTTTGTGCATTTTCTTCCAAGACCTTTTCCAGAAAGATGCGTATGTCATTGACCTGAGTGTTTGCTGGCAGAAGGTTGATGGCCTGAAAACAGGAAAAGAGGAAATACAGACTAAGGCAGACCGGGTGTGAGAATGAGAAAAGACCGGAGGTCAAGAGCTCTCGGGCCATGGAATGTTCCCCCCCTTCTTCTCCTTCCGGGTGCTCCACCTCCCTGGGGAGGGCCACTGACCTTGGTGGTGTCCAGTTTGCTGTGGTGCAGCTCAAGCACTTGCAGGGCGGCCTGGAGGTTTGCCTGAGGCTCTAGCAGCTCCAGCTTGATTGGCCCCAGGCAGTGAATGCTTGGGGGTGACAGGTACATCCGAAGCAGGGACAGATATACCTGTCTCATAGATAAAAGTCACATATGTCAGGCAGGCAGAGCCATCCCAGAAGCTCCAGCACTGGACAGCCCTAAAGATGAGAGGAACTGTGATTCTCAGATCTCAGCTTCCTAAGCCGCTAGGGTTACAGATGTGAGCTACCAGCATCCAGCTCCCATTTACTTCTAGTGCTATGGGATTTCTCCACTCACTATCCTCAGCTTTGGGGGCCAGATGATCATTTGTGGTTGGGGCTGTCCTGTGCATCATTCAGCAGCACCTCTGGCCTCTATCCCTAGATTTAAGTAGCGCCCTACTTCCCCACAAATCATACCCACCACAAGTTCCTTCTTAAGGACTGGGCCACATAGATTTAGTATATGAATAAGAACTTTTGAGGAAGCCCGAAGTGTTATTGATAATATGAATCAGGACTCTTGAGAAAGCCGTAAGTGATATTAATAAATATATGGATGATAACTGATGTAAGAACTATCCCAAACAACCTAGCAACTATGGTCACCTTGCCTCTCCCTCGATAAACACACACAAAGCCACCTCATGCCCTGCCTCACTGAGCAATCGCACCAGTGGCACTGAGGTCACACCGGAAGGGGTAAAGACTACCAAAGGGGCAGGAAATGCCCACTTGCTCCCGGGGTTGCGGCTACTTACATCTTTGTTGCCATCTTTGTTTTGGTCATAGTGTTTGTGACAGTACCTGCAAGGGAGAAAGTGGCGAGATCGGGCAAGGGGACCACAGTCAGGTGCTGGGATATCCCTATGGCCCACTCAAACCTACGAGAGCTGAAACCAGAGGTGGTAAGGGAGGGGATTTATGCTCCTGTAGAGGAGCCTGAACTTGGACTGTGCTGCTGTGTGGGAGACGGAAGGACAGGGTGGACTCACTCCTCAGCCATCCTGGTATCCTTCAAGACGTGGACATAGAGGAAGAGTGCTTGCTCATGTTTCCCCATGCGCCCCAGCAGGAGAGCGCGTTCTTCTAAGAGACCTAGGAGGAGAAAAGGGTACATAAGCACTGTCGCCACTGTTATGCAAGGAAAGGGCAGGGAATTCACTGCAAGAAGAATGAACACCAGGGAACCCAAAATTACGAAAGGGCTGAAAAACAGGCTCTGCTGGTGGTGGGGAGACCAGCAGGAGGGGGGAGGGCACATAAGAAGGGTGAATGAGGGTGAATATGACCAAAGTATAGATAGACCATAAACCCTTTAGAAACTTGTAACCATGGAGAGGGACGATAAGGAACAGATATAGAGGAGGTGAGGTTGATGGAATATATTGTATGCATATATGGAAATGTCACAATGAAACCCACCCTTACACATGTATAATAAAAAAGACCGCTTAAAAAAATGGCTGGATTAGAAAGAATAACATTATGTCATTTGCAGAGAAATGGATGGACCCAGAACAAATCACGTTAAGTGAGGTAAGCCAAGCTCAGAGAGACAAATGGCGCATATTCTCTCATAAGTAGAAGCTAGATCTAAAATGCATGGGGACATGACAAATTATACAGGACTCTAGCATTCACACACAATGAGACCAAAGGAGGATACTCTTAGGAGAGGAACACAAAGGGGCAATGTCCATGTACATCTGATCATACAAAATAATACTTATTGAAATGAACTCCAGGAGATGGCAACAAAAACAAAAATAAAAAAATAACTGGGGGCTGGGAATGTGGCTTAGCAGTAGAGTGCTTGCCTAGCATGCATGAAGTTCTGGGTTCAATTCCTTAGCATCACATAAACAGAAAAAGCTGGAAGTGGTGCTATGGCTTAAGTGGCAGAGTACTAGCTTTGAGCAAAAAGAAGCCAGGGACAGTGTTTAGGCCCTGAGTTCAAGCTCCAGGCCTGGCAAAAACCCCAAAAACTAACAAAACTGGGGTAAGGACATACAATAGCCACATACAGAATAATGCCCTTGCCAAGCCAGGCACTGCAGGGGAGGGAAGCCAACACTTGGTCTTGGCACTGACAGCTTACACATCACACAAATTTGTCTCTTTCAGATCAGACAGTGCCGTCTACAGAAAGTGCTGAGCAATGAACCTGGCCAAGAGCATGTTCCAAAGCAGTAACAGGTTACAACCTGACTACCCTATCAGTTAGCAGTGGTTCCCACCCACAGAAACTGCTGTTAGTCATAGCGTGGAAGTGTCCCCCTTCCAGAGGGGACAAGGCGGGAGCACCGGCAGTGATACTGGCTTCTTCCCAGGCCCACCGTGGTGGGAGGGTGAAAAGGGAAAGACACTCTGTACTACATTCCGCTCAAGTGGCTCCGGTCCTAAGCCGGACACTCACCATCAAAAGGGAAGTCACAGATGAGCCGACCTGGGTCGTAGTAGCTGGAAATCTCCAAGAACATGAGCAGCTTCTGCCGGTATTCTCCCAGCTCGCCTTCTTCTTCTCCAGCAGGAACAGGGGTTTTGCCTTTCAAGGGAACCAAGCTTGAGGTGAAAGAACGCTGAGGTGAAGCCATGTGGGGTCATCAAGAAAAGTATGGGGAATGGGTCAGTGATGTCACCCCTGACCAGAACGATCTCCACAGTGGTTTCCAAGTAGGGACTTTTTTTTTGGGGGGGGGAAGTGGGGGAGTTTACTTTATGGTCCCAAAATAACAGCTTAAGAAGTTTAATGAAAGCAGGCCAAGTAGAGAAACCCTGGCAGGCCAATCAGTTTCTCATCAGCACAGCTGCCATCTTGCAGACAGATCTGTTGCGTGTGTCCTCCTCCAGGGAGGATTCTCAGACATCATGTCCAGATCCTGACAAAGGCTCATTCGTGAGTTTCACATGGCAGGCCTCGGTCACTCAGTGCCCCCGAGCAGAGAACAGGGAGGCTTGCTTCCTCCAACCACACACGGCACCTCTGTGGCCTGTGCCACCCGCCTTCCAGTGGGAGCTGGTACCTGCGGGGAAGGACAGGAGGTACTCCTTCATCAGACCTTGCACCTTCTCGCAGTACAGCTGGATCAGGCAGTTGTGGAACTGGGAGCCTGTTTCCTCCCAAACGTGGATGATGTGCTCCTGCGGCAAGACGGAGGGCCGTCAGGTTGGTATCCTCCACTCTGGTCCCTGGCCTCCTGGTCTACCTTTCAGTCTTTTTTTTTTGGCCAGTCCTGGGCCTTGGACTCAGGGCCTGAGCACTGTCCCTGGCTTCTTTTTGCTCAAGGCTAGCACTCTGCCACTTGAGCCACAGCGCCACTTCTGGCCGTTTTCTGTATATGTGGTGCTGGGGAATCGAACCTAGGGCCTCGTGTATCCGAGGCAGGCACTCTTGCCACTAGGCTATATCCCCAGCCCCTACCTTTCAGTCTTAAAGCATAACAGGTCCCACCCACATAGCCCCCGGAACGGCTCTTCCGCTCTTGGCTTTTGTTCAGCAGGGTCTCCCTAGGCGGCCAGGATGGCCTGGAATTCGCGGTCCTCGCCAATTCCAGACCGATGACCATGTGCCACCACTGTCAGCAAGAGCGGGGGAAATCTCACGGCGCACCCAGCAATGTCAGGGAGTGATGCTCTCCATTTCCAACCTCAATTCCTTTAGCTCATTTTATCCTAGAGTCCTTCAAACCCTTACACTGACCCATGTAGTTAGGCTAAACGTTTGCATTCTGGTAAGTAAAACCTGTTTTGATTTTCCTGAGGTGCTAGCTGAGTTTGACTGCATAAATGGGTCTGCCTTTTTTTTTTTTCCCTAAATCATTGTTCTTTTATTCCTCTATACTTAACTCGCCTCAGATAGCATCATCAACAACAGCATTTCTAGCTTGGTTTCCTTCTCCAGAGAAAATGGAACTTTATCTACATTTTCACCAAACCCCAAGTGATAGGAACCCCTAAAATTCGAGCTGCCTGACAACTGAATCATATAGTTGTGAAGGCCAAAAAAATACCTTACCAGATAAGGAATAGCCAGACCCTTAAAATTCCCTTTTAAGAAGCTGAGCACTTGATCTCGTGGTAGAGACTCCACCTCCGGGAGATCTTCGGTAAATATCTGTCAGAACAAACCCGAGTTCGAGCAGCAGAATCAACAGACTGCAGCTGCGCCAAACGCACGTGCGCGAGTGGTGGGTCACACAGGCACTGCTGAACAGGCCGAGGGTACAAGAGGGTACCGGTAACTCCTGGCTGTGGGGCTCTTGGTGCCACACACACAAGGCACCCCACTGTGCTTCCCCCCCCCCACCCCCCACGTGCACTGCCGTCTCTCCAGCTATATCACACCAAGGGGCTTCACAGCCTACCTTCAGACCATCTTCCGGGAAGTCTCTCAGCACCCACATGGAGTAGGAAAAAATCAAAAGCAGGTTTTCTGTGCCTGCAGGGAGAACGAGAGACTCGTCAAAGGTCTGTCCAGGACAGGTGTGTAAGTAAGCGGCCTCCGAATGCATGTGTGGACAAGATGGCTGTTCAGGCACCGGCTCAAACACGTGCCACTCAGGTTCCACACGGCCCTGCCGAGCTGGCCACAGGCCGGTCAGCTGTCATGGTTTGGCCTCTCAAGGTCTTTGTGGCAAAGCGGAGGAGGTTAGTTGAACACGAGGGAGGGCGGGAAGGAGAAATGGCCGGGGACCGGGTCCAGGTGGCAGAACTGTCTCGCATGGCTTTCGCAAGGCGGGCTTACCCAGGTGCTGCAGGTACTGCACGGTCCTCTCGTGGCCTTTCAGGGGGGAGTTGGCTTTCTTGGACTGGTCCACCAGCACCTGCAGAGCTGGCCACAGGGCCGAGAACAAGGGCATGAGTCTCTTCATCTTGAGACTTGGCATCCCATCATCGGGCCACAGCCCTCCTCCCGTCACCTTTCTCGTGGAGCCCCTTCTTCTCGTACAGGATGATCAGCTCGCTGTACTTGTGGGCCTTCTTCAGCACGTGCTCGCTCTCCTCGATGTGGCAGTGATTGTTCTCCAGGCGCAGCAGGGGGGCCACCAGGGCCACATTGGTCTGGGGGAGGGGCACAGAACCTCAGTGGAAACTGCTTGCTGGGAGGTCCACCCCTCCCTAGCCCCCCTCACCCCTCAGCCCTGGCTGAAAGGCCAGTGATGTAACTCGGGGGCTTTTAAAGTATCTGCGTTCTTTTGCACAATGCGTCTCCATGTTGGGGGGGGGCGGAGACACTGGAGAAATTATGAACCCCAATCTTACCAGGGAAGAGCAGCTAGTTGTAAGATTCTGGATGATGATCTTACCTTATTTTCTTAACTCCACAGACTCAGCTGCTCCAAGCCAAGGGGAGGTGGCTCCCCTCACTCTTACTAGTGGCAGGTCCCCCCCCCCTTTCCAGTCCCGGGGCGGGGGAACCAGAGTGTTGAGACACTCACGTGGAGGTAGCACTTGAGCAGGGTGGTGTCAATGATCTGCAGCAGCTTCTTCTTGGATTTGATGGTGGGAGTGCCTTCCATGAGCGGGGAGGTGCTGGACTGGTGATCAGAGTCATTCAGCTTCTTCACCAGCTGACTTCGTTTCTGCCAAGGCCAAAAATGAGGCAGTGGTCTCGGCCAGCACCAAGTCCTCCTTCCTCACCTGAGCTACTGGGTCACTCAGTATCAAGACGGCAGCTCATGCTGCCAGCTGGATCGCACACTGGCAGTCAATCTTTATCAGAGACCAAAACTGGTAACTGGCAAATTGCCACAGATTAATGACGATTATCTATTAGTTTTATTTTGTCTTTGCAGTGTTAGGGGTTGAATCCAGGGTCTTAGGCTAGGTAGAGTTTATGTTCTACCACTGAGTTCTACTCCCAGCCTTCTATTTGTTTTTGAGGTTAGCTTTTGCCGACTCTCAAACTCCATGTGCCTGGATATGACAGCTATAATTCCAGCAACTTGGGAGGCTGAGATGGGAAGATTATGAGTCTGAGGCCAGCTTGGACCATATAGAGATAACCAGTCTGAACAACTAAACCTTAACTGTGTGACAGTGGCTCATCCTGTCTACTCAGGAGGCTGAGAAAGCCAGCCTGGGCAGGAAAGTCCATGAGATGTTTATTTTTGACCAACTACCACAATGTCTCAAGCGGAGCTGTGATTCAAGTGGTAGAGGGCTAGCGTTGAGCACAAAAGCCCAGGGACAGTGCCAGGCCCTGAGTTCAAGCCGTAAGACTGGCACACAAAAAATAAATTAAATGAAAGCTTCATGAGTGGAATCGTCCACTTTGTATTTTTTTGTATTTGGCAAAGCCTATGGTCTTGTATGCTTTGCTATCTCTCTAGCCCATTTCTGATGCCAGTTGAGCTCATACATCCCCAGAGTCAGTGAAGTCCAGGGAAGAAAGTGTGTTCAGATACTTAAAGCAAAGACACTGGCAGCACTGGGAAATATTTCAGGAGCCCTCCTCTCTTGTCATGGGGGCTGTGCAGTATGCACGCAGAGGCAAGTCTGTGTGGTCCTTGAGGGCTGCCAGCCACAGCTGGCTGCTCCACATCTGGAGCCTGACATCAAGAACGTGCCAAGGTACTGTATATGATTGTGGTTCACTGGGTATTGTATATATGCCTACCTGATCGAGGGAAGGGAAAGAAAAACTAGGGTGTAAGATATCACAAGAAATGTACTCACTGCCCTATTATGTAACTGTACCCCCTTTGCACAACACCTTGTCAACAAAATTAAATTAAAAAAAAAAAGAAAGAACGTGCCAAGAGCAAGCACCAGCATGCCTGAGCAGACCTGCAATCGCCCAACTGTGAGAGGCAGGCAGCGGAGGGCGGCAGTATAATTTTCTAGCAGTACTTGTAATAAATACTTCTACTGGAAGACTCCTCACACAGGTCTACAGAATACTGAAGAAGAGACATTCCTACGGTTTCTGGGGACAGAGCATATAAACAATAGCTTTCTATTCCGGAAACTGTGGGCTACAAGGCTTTCACGAGAAGACGGTTTAAGTTTTGACTTGCAAGTTTCACTTATCTCTCCATACCAGTAAATTAAAAGGAATTAAATCTAAATATCCACCTCCAAAACAACATGGTAGGGGGCTGGGAATATGGCTTGGGAGTAGAGTGCTTGCCTTGCATGCATGAAGCCCTGGGTTCGAGTCATCAGCACCACATTAACAGAAAAAAGGTTGGAAGTGGTGCTGTGGCTCAAGTGGCAGAGTGCTAGCTTTGAGCAAAAAGAAGCCAAGGAGGGCTGGGAATATGGCCTAGTGGCCAAGAGTGCTTGCCTGGTTTACATGAAGCCCTAGGTTTGATTCCCCAGCACCACATATATAGAAAATGGCCAGAAGTGGTGCGGTGGCTCAAGTGGCAGAGTGCTAGCCTTGAACAAAAAGAAGCCAGGGACAGTGCTCAGGCCCTGAGTCCAAGGCCCAGGACTCGTGGGGAAAAAAAAAAAAAGAAAAGAAAAGAAACACATGGTACACAGAAGTATTTACTGACAAAGACCTTCACAATACATGGCAAATCTTAAAAAGTAAGCTATAAAACAGTACACAGTTTCATATCCGGCTATAAAAGCTACATTAATTTTTTAAAAGTAACACATAATACATATAAGAAACTAAAAGGACGGGCTGGGGATATGGCCTAGTGGCAAGAGAGCCTGCCTCGTATACATGAGGCCCTGGGTTCAATTCCCCAGCACCACATATACAGAAAACGGCCAGAAGTGGTGCTGTGGCTCAAGTGACAGAGTGCTAGCCTTGAGCAAAAGGAAGCCAGGGACAGTGCTCAGGCCCTGAGTTCAAGGCCCAGGACTGGCAAAAAAAAAAACAAAACTAAAAGGACAGTACTAAAATTTTAGTTATTTATCTCTGGTGGTCATTATAGTAGATTAGTATTCCTGCTTCCTATTTTTCTGTTTCCGTGAAAACAGTCATTTCCTCCCTAGTTAAGTGCATTGAGAAAAGGTTTGTATTAAAAAACCTTGTTCTTTTCTTTCAACTGAAGTGTACTCTGAAGTTCTTTTAACTGCTTATTGTGAGTTTTTTTAGGAATTGAGTGTTTCTTGGTTTGAGATGTGGTATGAAATATCTCAAGGTATCCTTAAGTTGCAAAGGTAGCAGAAAGAAGCAGTGTCCCACACAGACTTCAAAAGCACTCATGCAATGTCCACAGTTTCCCACTGTAAAGAAACAGGCACCGTAACTTCCAGCTACACTCTACCATACGCCTGTGTTCTATCTACCTGTGTCAGATAGTCAATCAGAGCCAAGTGAGCCTTCTCCAACTCAGCACCAGAGAGCACAGGCAGTGGGTTTGGGTACTGTAGCTGCTTCCTGTAGTCTGTGGGCAGCAGGTCGGGGTACAGGCCCATCACATGGGTGGGATCTACAAGAAAGGTAATAAGCATCATTTGTCTATGAAGGAGCCTGACATTCAAGGTTAAAATGTAACCTATTACTATCAGAAAATAAGTGCCAGGTTGAGTTAAAAAAGAACAAGTCTAAGTGCAGACGAGCTCAATGAGCTGCATACTCACTGATCTGAACACTCTGTGTAACTGTTAAAATTTCACTGAAATGTTACAAAATAGCATGATCTATCTTCTAAAACATAGGCATATGTAGAATTAGACCTCAACATTTATCAACGTTCTTAAAAATATGGGATTAAAAATGTCGTCAGTCGGGGCTGGGGATATAGCCTAGTGGCAGGAGTGCCTGCCTCGGATACACGAGGCCCTAGGTTCGATTCCCCAGCACCACATATTCAGAAAACGGCCAGAAGCGGCGCTGTGGCTCAAGTGGCAGAGTGCT
Source organism: Perognathus longimembris pacificus (assembly GCF_023159225.1). NCBI lineage: Eukaryota > Metazoa > Chordata > Mammalia > Rodentia > Heteromyidae > Perognathus > Perognathus longimembris. Next base: position 31,717,382 of record NC_063183.1, on the reverse strand, counting down.
AGCCTTGAGCGGGAAGAAGCCAGGGACAGTGCTCAGGCCCTGAGTCCAAGGCCCAGGACTGGCCAAAAAACAAAACAAAACAAAAAAATGTCGTCAGTTGACAACTGATATTCCAGTTGATAACAATGAAGTAAAAAACATCAACATATACACTAAGAACATTATGTAAAAAAGAGAATGTTAGCTGGGGGTCAGTGGCTCACGCCTGTAATCCTAGCTACTCCGGAGGCTGAGATCTGAGGATCGCAGTTCAAAGACAGCCCCTGCAGGAAAAGTCCGTGAGACTCTTATCACCAATTAATGACCAGAAAAAACTGGAAGTGGCCCTGTGGCTCAAGTGGTAGAGCTCTATCTAGCTTTGAGCTGAAGAGCTCAGGGACAGCGCCCAGGCTCAGAGTTCAAGCCCCAGGACCAACAAGAAAAAAAAATGTTAAAAAAAAATTTCAGGGCTGGGGATATGGCCTAGTGGCAAGAGTGCCTGCCTCATATACATGAGGCCCTGGGTTCGATGCCCCAGCACCACATATACAGAAAATGGCCAGAAGTGGCGCTGTGGCTCAAGTGGCAGAGTGCTAGCCTTGAGCAAAAAGAAGCCAGGGACAGTGCTCAGGCCCTGGGTCCAAGCCCCAGGACTGGCCAAAAACAAAAAAACAAAAACAAAAACAAAATTTCAGATAATAGGCCAGCAAATGTATTTGTAATATATATGGCAAGAGGTTAATTTGCTAATGATACAAAACAAATTCACAAAACTGCTAAGAAAATGTTAGACTTCACTTGATAAATGGGTAAAACAACTGACAATAATATAAAGTAGGAAAGTATTCTGCTACAGAAGAATCTACTATCAAAGTAACTGTCTCTCTTTAACTCATTAAAATTTACTGGAGTTCCACAGATGCTGAGATGTAATGATAAAACGCAGCAAGGGGCCTACATATCCCCTCCCAGCTGCCACTGCATAAATAACTCACAGTGCACCTACACTGCACAACACTGTGCTATATTCAACTGGCACTTAGTATCTCTGCGCTTCAGAATTCTGGATGAAAACCCAGTTCTACCAACGAGAAGCTGACATGGGAGACTTGGGACTTGGAAGTGAGACGGTGGTCTCCCTCCTCATACTGAGTGACTAGCTCACTGGTGTTGGCAGCCAGACATGGCATGCTCCAGTGATCAGTACCAGCTCTGTCTGCATGGAGAGGTACTTGCCCAGATACAGCTGTGGGGCTGGAGCAGTGGAAGCAGCAGCAGCTGGCTGAGTTCTAGGTTATAGCAGGTATGTGTGCATGTGCATGTATGAGAGGACAAAGAGGTGTGTTATCCATAACAATGCAGTTTGGGAAATAATGCATAATTCATTCAATAGCAGAATAAAGAAGGTATGTTTAAATCAACTGCTAAGAGAATTATGAGGTCATTACAAATTATAATTAAGGAAAGTACATAGCAGTAAAGTAATGAAAGTTCCTGAAGGACATAAGTTATGATCATAAATCTGTTGAAAGGTATACATGGAGAAAAAATGTGGATGGGGATGAAACAAATGAAAGCCCCACCCCCAAGCCCCACCTGCCTGTTGTTACCTGTGCCAAGCTTTGCAAAGACCTGCATGGACTCATCAAAGCGCTTCTGGCAGAAGAGATTGAAGGCGTACAAGTTCTTGATGTGATGGATTTGTTGTTGCTTTTCACTATCTGAATCATCTTTCATTTCCTAAGAAATCAAATAAGACAAAACTCACTCCACAAGTATTTATTCAGTCCATTCTAGGGGAGACGGGGAAAGATGGAGAAGCTTCTGCACGCCAGAGACACTGAGGACGCGCAATCAGGGGCCACCCTGGAACACCAACAATGACATGAATGAAAAACTGGCCAAATCTGAATAAAGTCTAGTTTAGTTTGAAGACAATACGGGATGAGAATGACGGCAGAAGCACCTGTCACCACAGCCTGAGTGGGGGTTGAGGAGGAAGTGACTGGAGTTAGCCACAGCTGGGAACGCGACGCAGGGAGGGAGGAAGGGGGGGCTCCTGACGGGGCGAACAGCGCAAGCGCAAGCACCCACAGTGACGGAGAGCCTGGTGGGCTCCATGGACGGCCAGCACAGCGCACAGCAAAAAGTTCATCAATGAAGCTGTTACGAGCCCTGGTTCTCTTGTTTTCCCCTTATATCCTCTTTGATTAATGTTTACCAAATTTATTTTCTCCCCTCCCTACTTCCAATCTCTCCTCCACCCTTCTCCTGTCCCTTTCGGAGAGCAACCATTGTTGGAATACAGCTGCACTCAGCCCCAGCTCCCCACCTGATGCATAAATGGGAAGAAAGAATATTAAGCTGTTAAAGTTAAATGCCCCAAGAAAGAAATCATCAACGTGAGATATTAGTGGTATCTGAAGACTCAACTTTTATCTTAAATTATACATTCAAAAATTAACACTGCTCTTTAAAAGCAGTCACCACATGTGGCTACCCATAGTGACTTTAAAAAAAAAAAAAAGCCAAGCGTGGTGGTACTTGCTATAATCCCAACACTTGGGAGAATGAAGAGCTCAAGGCTTCAACCGCCCTAAATGCTGAGATTAATAGTCATGGATTATCATGTGCAGTGCGTAAGGGAGCTTGAGAGGCTGTTATAAAAGAAGCAAGCCTGGGGCTGGGGATATGGCCTAGAGGCAAGAGCGCTTGCCTCGTATACTTGAAGCCCTGGGTTCGATTCCCCAGCACCACATATACAGAAAATGGCCCTTCGAAGTGGCGCTGTGACTCAAGTGGTAGAGTGCTAGCCTTGAGCAAAAAGAAGCCAGGGACAGTGCTCAGGCCCTGAGTCCAAGGCCCAGGACTGGCAAAAACAAAACAAAAGAAGCAAGCCTGGCTCCCGTGCTTTAGTAGAGGGAGAACTGTTGGCTGGCTCTTGGAAAGGCTCTTGCTATTCCTCTCCATGCCAGATGGTGGCACAGCGAACCGGCAGCCTAAACATGGAGCTTAGATTATGCCACTTGGACTTTGAACCTCCAAAAGTAAAGCTAAACCTCTTTTCTTCCTAAAAGTAGTCTGTGTCTAGCATTTTGTTATACTAATGGAAAGTTAATACAATAAGGCTTGTGCTTGGATGTAACAACTGAGGCAGTTTTAGGATGTCTAAAGAAGTCTACTTATCCAAACCCAGGGTCTGCTGTGTTAAGAGACCTGAAAGGCCATCGACTTCAATTCAACCAGACTGCATAGGACATTCGTGACTATCACCTTATATTAATGTCTGAATTGTCTTTCACATTTTCAAAGCCATGTATCAAATAAATTACTTTACTCCCATTAATTCTAGAAGATACTATTGTAACTGGCCTTCATTCTACATTTGGATAAATAAAACAGTGTGAAAAGGTAGAAATCACTTACCTATAAGAATGTTTTTCAGGTCGAGACCCTTAATTGAAGCCCCCTGACTTTAGTTGAGGATGTATTTTACTAGTCCCAACAAAATACAAATGTCTACAGCAAATTCACCTCATCTGAGAATGAGGAAGGCCCATTCACACCCACACTGGAGACACACTTACTGCAAGCTGCAGAGCCAACTCGAACTGCTTGTCTTGAAGAAGCTGCTGGATCTGGGTGGCCATGGGCACAGGAAGGAGTCTCCAGACGAAATGATTGCTGGCCACATAGATAATGTTGGATCTGGAGGCAGGATTAAGGACACTTAGGTGAAGAGCGCATGTGCTTTTGAGGAGGCAGGTGACTTTTGGATCATGTGGTGGCTTCCAGAAAAGAAATCCCTTACCCCCCTGAAGTGATGAAACGGGGTCTTTGCAGTTCAATGCTCTGGACCAGAAGCCTTGGCTCAAATGTCCGGATCTCTACATACCGAGGCAACACGGCGATGATATATGGAGGCTGGTGCTCTGTGGGAGAGAATGTGCTCAGCCCGGGCTCTGGACGGGCTGAGGTTCATTTGCCCGTGCTATGGTGCACTGAAGTGAATCTTCAAACACCACAAGTCACACACCAGGCTTGGGCCCTACGCTGTGATACACAAAGGAAAAAGCACTGTTTTGTCTCGGGGTGGTGGGCTACATGGTGAGAGCCTGGGCTACATGGCAAGATCCCGTCTCAAAAAATAAAAAAGAACAAGGTAAATATTGCTTTGCCTGAGTGATGCCAAGAGAAATCTGCTTAAAAAAAAAAAAAAAAAAAAGATACATCGGGTGTTACTGAGATTGGATCCCACGTGACTGTCTCCACAAAGAACTGGAGCAAAGGGTCATGTGTCCCTTGCTCACGGGTCACACAAAGCCAGGCCTGACAAGGCACACAGGGAGAAGCTGGTGACAGAACTGTTTCCTTCCCTTACAAAGGCCAGGTGGAGGGCAGATTCTAGCTGCCCCAGTCGCATTTCCAGTCAGTAACCCTGCTGGAGGTCTGTGCAGGGAAGAGACACAAAGCTCCACTTATTGCTGTAAAGTGTCAGTGCCCAGTCAGGCAGCAGTTCTGGGGGGCATTAGGGTGCCCCATCATTAATGCTGCTGTGAACAGGACTTGCAGCGGGGGGCGGGGGGGGGGCGCGAGAGTCCTCTCTGCAGCTCTTTCGCCACGTGCAGACATACTATCCTTTGTCTTTGCTTCTGCTTCTGCCTTTGAGGACGCAGCCCAAAGGCCTCATCCGACACCACACCGGTGCCCCGGTCTCAGATTTCCTAGCTGTCTGAACTGTGAGGAAACCCAGGCCTCTTCACTATAAGCAACTGGGTCTGCGGCAGTAACAGCAGCACAGCGGGCCGAGACAATGGCTGGTGGTCCACTGGGTGTTCTCTCTCTGATCCCCACGATGGTTAGGCTGCTTTCCTTTATCACACACATCTACAACCACTTTGGTTTCTTTCAGACAAGGTCTTACCATGTGGCTTATGTTGCCCAGGCTGGCCTCAAACCCCCAAATCTCCTGTTTTGGGATTACAGGTACATGTCAGAAGCACTTCTATTTATCTTTCCACAACTCAAAATGTAACTCTTGTTGGTCCAATATAAAATCTTGGGTTCATCTCTTTACTCCAGTCTCTCTTCTGTTTCAAGTCCTTGCACTTGCCAGGCAGGTGCCTCTACCACTTGAGCCATGTAAATGTGTGTCTGGTCCAGGCTGGCACTGCAATCTTCCTGATCTCTACCGCTACAGTAGCTGGGATTACGGGGACTAGCTCTTTTTTAATGGCCCTAAAAGGAGAACTAAGTGGATGAGCCAACATGAACTACTGTGCTAACACGATGACGAGGACTCCACTCAAGAGGGATGGCACACAACCCCAGCTCAAAGTGGACAAAAGCCGCGGGTCTCACCCATAGCCACCGGTATGTCTGTCCAGTTCAGGGCGCACTTCTGCGTGCAGATGCCTTCCTCGTTGAGCACCACGGTGAGATCATCCTGACCCACAGCCACTTTCCCATCTGCCAGGGGGGCAACTAAGGGCTCCAGCTGTTTTCCTGTTGGAAAGAGCTCTTTGATGGACCCCTTTCCATCCACCTGTTACAGGAGGACACAAAATGAGTCACCCAGCAATGCCCAAAGACACAGACATGGCCTGGAAAAATCCAGACAAAACCCCAAACCTAGAAGCAGCCAATCATGCTCCTTGTGTGACCCAAATATCTTTATCACAACGGAAAACTTGTTCTCTAGTAGAGAGCGAGCCTCTGTCTGGGCTAGTCACAATGCCAGAACCTGCAGCTTTCATACACCACAGGCGGGAGGCATATTAGGACTGTCATTTTGTCTACTGATTTCTCATAAAGTTCAACACAAACTTAGTACAGGATCCAGCAACCCCATTCCTAGGAGTCTGCCCAAAAGAACGAAAAATGTATCTTTATGCAAACCTGAGTGAAAGTGTTTCTAGCAGCCCTATTGATGGATAAACTCAGTGATACAAAATAAACATAACAAAGATGAATCTCAAATACATATGTTAAATGAAAGAAACCAGATTCAAGCAGCTACCCACTGCAGAATTCTATTTATGTGATATTCTAGGAGAGGCAAAAATCTAAGCCAGAGGATGAGGTAACACTGATCAAGATGTACTGTACTTATAATCTGACACATTGAACTGAAACCCCATTGTACAATTACATAAACAAAAAAATCAATACCACCAGGCGCCAGTGGGTGCCACACACCTGAAATCCTTGCTACTTAGGAGGCTGAGATCTGAGGGTCGTGGTTCAAAGTCAGCCCGGGCAGGAAAGTCTAAGAGTATGCCAATCAATCATTTTCCCCAAGGTAAACCAATAATATTGGCAAAATCCTAAAGCCTTACCCTGATCAGGTAATAGTCTCTCTTGAAGCCCACACAGATAGAGTTCTCACACCATGCCATGGACTTGGGCACATCGGGTACACTGAAGTCCCCCTAAAGAAAGAGCAGCAATTCAACAGAAAGATAGCATCTTTCCACCTTTCCACTTCCAACTGGGAAAATAACCCTCACACAATTCTCCCAGAAGCAGCAGGAAACCCCACTTTATATAAGTCACCCAGGAACTCAACAAAGTGCATTTAGAAAGGGTTGCAGCATTTTATCACAAAAGGACCTGCTGGTGCTCTCACGTACTTCCTGTCAAGAGGCTGGCTGGGCAAAACTACATGCCAGAGTCTTGAACTTCCCCAGAATCGCACAGGAAACAGGACATCTTTCTGGCCATGGGCTGACTGTAGCACCAGCTCCTACCTACAGGCAGGCACACGTGGACGTTACCTGCAGTTCATGAAACTCCCTGTCCTTCCAGAAGTAAAGCTGCAGTTTCTTTTTCACCGCCACACACAGCCGCAACACCTCCTCGCCCGTCTCCGTGTGCTGGGAAGAGACACCCAGAGCAAATGAGGTTGCACGTGCAATACTTGTCATATACAGTGGCAACCGCGTGACATATTTTCTACCTGGAAATGGACACAAAGCCATGCTGCCGGAAGAGCAGGGAAGAACGCTATTCTCTACCACCTGTCCAGAAACCCTTTATCCCCAAGGCTAGCTGCTAACCTAACCCCTACCACCATGTAGACAACTCAGGAAAATCCTCGGGTAGGGGAGGTCCTATCCTGTAGAATCACTTCCTCTTTTTTGGTTTGTTTGTTTTTAAAATGAAACTTGGGGCCTTGTACATGCCAGGCAAGTGTTCTATCATGAAGCCTCATCTCTAGCCCGTGGTTGTCGTGAGCTGAGTCAGGGATCAGCTGGTGTCAGTGATAACAGGCCCAATCTCAATCCTTTGAATGAGTTAGGGAAAGAAAATTCATATGACCAAAATAATGCAGTGTTAAAGCGAACCAAAAATGCTAAAAAGTCATCAGAGCTGAGTAGAGGGGTGAGGAAGATTATTTACTTATTTATTTAACTTATATTGTCGGTAATAGGGCTTGAACTCTGGGCCTGGGTGCTGTCCCTGAGCTCTTCAGCTCAAGGCTAGTACTCTACCACTCTGAGCCACAGCACCACTTCTGGTTTTCTGGTGGTTAATTGGAAGTAAGAGTCTCACAGACTTTCCTGCCTGGGCTGGCTTTGACCCGAGATCTTCAGATCTCAGCCTCCTGAGTAGCTAGGATTGCAGGCTTGAGCCACTGGAACCTGGCAGCAGATTTTGAAGAATGTACAGAAGATGAATTGGCCAGAAAAAGGAGAGATGCCGTGTGTATGTGCACATGTGCAGGTACACATATGCATATACGTGCTTGTGTGCGCCAGTCCTGGGGCTTGGTCTCTTGTTTGGCTTTTTCACTTAAGGCTATTACTCTACGACTCTGAGCCACAACTCTACTTATGGCTTTTCTGCGGTTAATTGGAGGTAAGATACATTTTATGGACTTTCCTGTCTAGACTGGCTTTCAACTACAATCCTCAAATCTCAGTTTCCTTGAATAGCTAGGATTACCAGTATGAGCTATGGGGGCCTGGCTGAGACAACTTTTTTTTTTCCAAACAATGAAAATTCCCTAAAGACAAAGACTATAGTAATCTGTTTATAACCAGTCAATTTGACATCACAAATAACTATGTTCATGATACTGCTACAGTCACACTTTCCCACCGATGGCACACTTCGGTGAGTTGAGTCCTATCATACAGATGTTTGCATTCTAATTAACACACATGTAGAGTTACTGCACACATTTCAACTCTGTACTGTAATGGAGGAAAGCCTAATCGAATCCTGAATTAAATACTGTCCTTGGAGTCTGCTGCTGGGGTCATCAGTGTGATTCTTCCCATGGAGGAAGAAGGAGTGAAGTAGGGGTGAAGGAGGACTGTACTGGGTAAAGCCCACTGCCGAAGCCCATCTGTCCACTCACCTGCAGGTCACATGTGAACAGCGACGCGCCCTTTGCCTTTGAAACCGTAGTGATTTGTTGAAATGTCAACAGGTCATGGACATAAATGTTGTTTTCTGTATGAGAGGAGGTAAAAGTCATCGTAAGTATTCAGCATTCTTTAATACAACTACTTCAAAACAAAAGACTGTAACTATGTAACCTCTACAAGAATCAAATGGCAGGTGTGGGTTGTGCTGTCATGTCGGTTTCATTAGCTACATAGGCGGACTTCAGTGAAAGCCCTCTCCCACTTCCAAAGCATGGTCACATTTGCCTCTCTCAAATCTGGAAAATGTACAACATGGTATATGTGCAAGAAATGACTTTCAAAGCTATTTACATTAGGAAGCCCCAGTTACAAAAAAGAAATACTCTGTGAATTTGGTATACTCCCACAGGAAAGATTTAAAGATTTGTCTGAGCAAAGCTAGCAAAATAATACCATCATCCTGCGTGACAGAACTTTGTCGCAAGACTCCTCATGGAGTTGGAACAGCACAAAATCCTATATATGCTAGTCATTCCTATTCCTACACACCTATGAAAAAAGGCTTAATTTGTAAGTTGAGCATGGTAAGAAATTAAAAACAATAGCAAATAACAAAATAGGACAATTATACTATAATCTAATTTATGTGGATACAGTATTTCTCTCTCACAAAATAGCTAATTGTTCTGTCTTGCAGCCCTTTTCTCAACCCCACCACTAAGAAGAGGTAACTGACACTACAGGGAGTGAATTGTAGGTAAGAAGATGACTGCACTGTCATTTGGCCTCACCTAGTTTTATTTTATTATTCTTTTTAGTCAGTCATGGGGCTTGAACTCAGGGCCTGGGCACTGTCCCTGAACTTTTTTGCTCAAGGCTAGTGCTCTATCACTTTGAGCCACAGGGCCACTTTCAGTTTTTTGGTGGTTAATTGGAGATAAAAGAGCCTCCCAGAGATTCTTGCCAGGGCAGGCTTCGAACCATGACGCTTAGATCTCAGCCTCCTGAGCAGCGAGGATTATAAGTGTGAGCCACCAGAGCCAGGCTTCACATTAGCTTTAGTTACAAACAGTAATTGCTTACACGTTCACACATGAACCTACGCTAACTGATTCTGCTACTTGGGGCCTAGGCTCAGCAGCAAGGTGAGACAAGCTTCTAGTCCTCTCTTGCTGAGAAAAGGCATTTCTGAGAAACCACGGCTTTTCAAACAAGGCCCGGAGCAGCCTGGCCTCCATCTGATGACACATCACCTTCCACCCCAGAGCCCGATCTGGCCCCATGGTGGGAACAACCTGCCAGGGCTGTTTCCTTTGGTAATGCTCAGCCTCCTCTCTTCCTGTGGAAATTCTAGTCATCCGCCAGCCAGCAAAGCTCTCCCATTACTAAGACCCCACGGCACTGTCCTACGTTCCCACTGTCACTTAACACTATGCGGCATGAGGCCGCAGTGGCGCCGTGGCTCAAGTGGCAGAATGCTACCCTTGAGCAAAAAAGCTCAGGGACAGCGCCCAGCACTGACACAGAAAAAAACAAACAAAAAACAGTGGGTGGAATGATTACTTCCTGTTATAATGGTCTTCATAGCCAGAATTTAAGTATCAAAAATATCAAAGATTCTTAAATTCTCCCTGGAACTTGACAATCCCAATGTCTAGTTCAGGCTTTGCAGAGTATGGCTCAACACACCCTTGATATATTGAAGGAATGAAGTGAGAAACCTGGGAGAACAGAGGTCTTTCTAGGAGATGCTGCTACCCACATGTGGTTCAGAAAACACCAGCTCACTGTTAATTACCATCACAATGAAGTAACCTGAGAGGGTTACTTCAGTCACACAGTGTTTGTGCTTTGATACTTGAAATACAAAAGCAACCTCTTTCTTACCTAACAAGCTGACTAGAATCTTAAACTGGGAAACCACATGGATCTGGAAAACAGCAAATCATTAGACTCAATTAAGCATTTCTAACAAAGTTTAGCAAAGGCCCATTTGAACAGTGATAAAAAAGGGACGGACGAGTCTGTATCAGTTACAGGCAGATGACTCATTTTGATATCCAACCACAATTTCTGCTTGTGAAAGAGGATTGTGGGCACTTGATACATAGGCAACCCTACAGAAATGGAAGTTTTTTTTTTTGGCCAGTCCTGGGGCTTGGACTCAGGGCCTGAGCACTGTCCCTGGCTTCTTTTTGCTCAAGGCTAGCACTCTGCCACTTGAGCCACAGCGCCGCTTCTGGCCGTTTTCTGTATATGTGGTGCTGGGGAATCGAACCTAGGGCCTCGTGTATCCAAGGCAGGCACTCTTGCCACTAGGCTATATCCCCAGCCCCCAGAAATGGAAGTTTCAAAGAGGATTTAATGAGAGGCTGGGAATATGACCTAGTGGCAAGAGTGCTTGCCTCGTATACATGAAGCCCTGGGTTAGATTCCTCAGTACCATGTATGTAGAAAAGCGCCAGTAGTGGCGCTGTGGCTCAAGTGGCAGAGTGCTAGCCTTGAGCAAAAAGAAGCCAGGGACAGTGCTCAGGACCGGAGTTCAAGGCCCAGGACTGGCCAAAAAACAAACCAAACAAACAAAAAGGAGGATTTAATGAGTTAATAAATAACATTATTATTAAAGGTCCGCCTTTGGAGGGAGCTATGGTGTGAATGTGTTGAAAGCTTGGTTCTAGAGTGGTGATGTTAAGAGGTGGGGCATGTAGTCAAGAGGGAATCAAGTAGTTCTCATGAGACCCTGGAACTGGTTCTCAAGAGAGGCTGTTGTAAAAGAGCAAGTCCTTTTCTGACTCACTCCCTGGCTTCCCACTTGGGAACATGAGCCTTCCCCCTCTTAGAGTGCTCCTGCCATGAGAAATTTCCCCAGATCAGTACCTGCCTTGAACACCGAGAAACTCTTTTTTTTTTTTTTTTTTAACAGTAGTCTGGTTTAGACACTGTTATAATAATGAAAACAGACCATTAGAGCAGTCTCAGGTGAGTCAAATATCATCATAGTTATAACCATTACTGCTTACCTGCTGGATCTTTTTGGAGAAGTTCTTATTGGACTTCTCTAGTGTCACTTCAAACCTGTTGCAACCTATGGAGAAGAATAAACATGGGTACATACAGGAGCAACACAAACACTGTTTTATTCTACTTTCCTACATAAACCTTCAAAATTCCGAGAAGACTAGAAGTCAGAGATCTGACAGGCAGCTTCCTTTACGAAGCACAGAGGGCTTTCCACTCCAATTTGAGAAGACATGCGCCGTTGGTGTCCGCAGAAAGACTGACACAAAGTTCACTGAAGCAGCAAGGTACTTGTGAGTCTGACAATCTTCCCCACAAAATACCTTGGCAAAGTGTTTTGTAAGGAAGAGTATAGACATTAATAGTCAAATCTAAGAGCCCAAGCAGTGAAAACCAGCCAGAAGCATACTTACACCTTAGACCAGCTACCCTATGCCTACACCACAGGGACAGAGCCACAATGAACACCGTCTCCAGAGCTAGTGCAGTGTAAGGAGCTACACTTACTGCCACTTTCAGGTGATGCTACATCTGTTGGCACTGTCACAAGAAAGGGGAAGAGAGTTATGGTCGTAGGAACTTGTAACCCAGGCTTTACTGGAGATGACAAAACTATAAACTAAACTCACCTAACATGGGAGTTACAGTCCAGAGAACCCCACAACAGGTGAAAACCCACAAAGTAGCAGTGTTATATTTATTATTTGTATATATATTTTAGGCTTTATAAACCCTTTCTACTCTTTTTTTGGGGTTGTTCTTTTTTTTTTCTAATTTTTATTATCAAACTGATGTACAGAGAGGTTACAGTTTCATATGTTAGGCATTGGATCCCTTTCTACTCTTATATAAACCTTTCCCACTCTCTTATTAACCTCAACATTTTTATATTATTTCACATTTTTAGGCAAAAATCATGAAAATAATATATAAATACCTATATTTCACAAAATCCTGCTATACAGTGAAAACTCTGCAATACAGAATTAGACATATATTTTTTTAAAACCTACGATACCAGTGAAGCCCCACTAAGTGAACTGTGATAGAGCGAGGGATGAATGTATTCAGTCCCAGAAGTCACTAAAGAATCAGAGAAATGGAGCTGGGAATGTGGCTTAGTGGTAGAGTGCTTGCCTAGCATGCACAAAGCCCTGGGCTCAATTCCTCAGCACCACATAAACAGAAAAAGCCAGAGGGGTGTTGTGGCTCAAGTGGTAGAGTGCTAGCATTAAGCAAAAAGAAGCCAGGGCTAATGCTCAGGCCTTGAGTCCAAGCCCCAGGAATGGAAAAAATAAAATAAAATTCACTGGTCTAAGCAAAGGAAGGGGTGACATCGTTCAAAAAAGAAATATGCTCATCATCTAACTTATGAGATGGTAACCCCTCGAACAACACCTTAATAATAACAATAAAATTATATATTTAAAAAAATCCACTGGTCTGGCTGGGAATGTGGCCTAGTGGTAGAGTGCTTACCTAGCATGCATGAAGCCCTGGGTTCGATTCCTCAGCACCACATATTTTTAAAAAGCCAGAAGTGGCCCTGTGGCTCAAGAGGTAGAGTGCTAGCCTTGAGCAAAAAGAAGCCAGGGACAGTGCTCAGGCCCTGAGTCCAAGCCCCAGGACTGCCAAAAAAAAAAAAAAAATCTACTGGTTTATCTTCTACTTTGAATGGATCTTTTGCTTACACTTGACAGGAACTTCATGTGTTGATCATCTGGAAAATATTGTTTCTACCAGTCATATAATTTTCCAAACGCAGGCACATTTAATTATAGAATATTGACATTCACGTTCATTATTATCATCTTATACTGTTAAGAATCCGTCAAGTTCATGGAAATGGCTATGTTTCCACAACTCTAATTCTCTCCTGAACTTTATCATTTCTAACAAATACTGCCAGTTGTTCTCTTTGAAGTGATGAGGCTTAATTTTTGAAGAAAAATTGCCAAATACCCAATCTGAAAAATCAATGTCATTCTTTCAAGCAAAAAAGACACTCTGTGAAAACATTGGCCAGGTCATCAAGTCACTCAACCACACAAGAAGTATTTCCTCCCCCCGCACCCCCCCCCCCACAGCCATCGGCCACATGCATCTTGGTATCTGGCAGGAATATTGTGTGTGTTTCCCATTACATCAGAAAGGATTGCTTAAGACATGTTACCAGAGATCAAAATACAAAGCAATGATAACTTTTACTGTTACACCAAGATCATTCTTAGGCGAAACTACCTTAAGATAAACAAACCCCCAAACAAACTTTACCACTATGAGTACATGGTAAAGAATAAGCAATGGCCACCTACCCAGACTAGCACCACTGCCTTGGAGGGCCAGCAGACTTAATTACTATTACTTTTGTACCGTCACTGCAAGTGGCAATACAATAAGAACGAGCACTGTGGTGTTTCTGTGAACTTAGTTTTGTGAGGCTTCCTCCAGAAGGAACTTGGGGACATCCAGGGACTAGAGACCACTGGTGCTCTCCAGTGACAACACAACTGAAATTAACCTAGAGCTGTTACGGTGTCAGATGTGCGATGGAGATGCTCATTGGGCTGAAAGCTACGAATCTGCTTCTTGTAGGCTTACTGTGGTTGGCTAATGATAGTTGGCTTCAACAGTTTGCTTTAGGACATAGCATCCAAACACCGATTTTCCATAAAGACAGCATAAAATTAGGAAAAGGGAATAAAGAGCTTTTTTATGCAATAAAGGAAAAGATATTACTCAAGAGGCTGAGATCTGAGGATTGAGGTTGAAAGCCATCCTAGGTAGGAAAGTCTGTGAGACTCTTACCTCCAATTAAACACCAAAAAAAACTGGAAGTGAAGCTATGGCTAAAAGTGGTAGAGCACTAGCACTGAGCAAGAGAGCTCAGGGACAGCACCCAGGACCTGAATTCAAGCCTCAAGACTAACCAAAAAGGAAATTAAAAAAAAAGATAGATACTCTTTAGCAGAATAAGTTTCAAATACTTCACTTATTATTGATTAGAGCTTTAGGATTCAAAGTTCTTGCAAGCCTATTACGGTATGTAGCCTCAACAATCTGGTGAGACAGAGTTTAGAGAAGAGAAAGCTGACATTGAAAGGGCCTGCACACAGTCACATGGCTGGAGAGAAGCAAAACTGTCCGCAAACCCACATCTTCTCCTTCCAGGCTACCGCTCACAAGCCAGTGAGCTCGACATCCAAGGCTCCTCATTTCCCCTCCCACAGCACGCCAATCACCCATGAGACTCATTTCCATCACTGGTACTCCTTACCAGGGGAAGTGGGGGGGGGGGGAGGGGAGGAGGACCGGAATGCAGTTTGGAAAACAGAACAGAACAGCTCTGGGGACTGTTACACGCTCGTCCCCCTTTTCCCTCCATGCTCCCTTACATCAATGTAGCATGAACCACCGATTTCAAGCTGTGCATCAGTCAAATCAAAACTTTTCTTTTTTGCATGCACATTAGCCATCTTTCGGAGTTCTAGAAAACTCGACACTTACCAACATCCTTCCGAATCCTATAGAGAAGAAGATGTCCTTGTTTGGTTCCAACAAGAAGCCATTCCTCTGCAAAACAAAGAGCACAGAGAAAAGACAATTAGCTTTAGTAAAGCCTTACTTCTTTAGCTGGTAAATTTCTCTGTAATAACCAAAGAATCTAGCAAATGGTTGCTTCTGGTAGCAAGTTTCATGCAAACCAAAGGAATATATTTTTATTTTATTTTATTTTACTTTATTTTTTGCCAGTCCTGGGGCTTGGGACTCAGGGCCTGAGCACTGTCCCTGGCTTTTTACTCAAGGCTAGCACTATGACTCTTGAGCCACAGCACCACTTCTGGCTTTTTCTACGTATGTGGTACTAAGGAATCAAACCCAGGGCTTCATGTATACGAGGTAAGCACTCTACCGTTAAGCCACATTCCCAGCCCCAAAGGAATATTTATATGCAAGAAATGTAAGAGATGAACAATAAGCAAATACACTGTGTCTCTGGCATGAAGATGGCTTTAGGAAATACACTGAAAAATGTTTTTAAAAAATAAGAGACAGAGGAGGAACAGGTAATAAGAGAATTGAGGGGATTAATTAATCTGATTAAAGTATAATAAATGCTGTATGAAATTCCTTTGTACAACTAATATGCACTGAAAACAGAATGAAAAAAAAAAAGAAATGTGTGGGAGGGCTGTGATTGTGGCTCAGTGGCAGAGTGTCTAGAATGCACAAAGTCCCAGGGTTGATCTGCAGCACTGCAAAGAAAAGGGGGAGAAAAGAAGAGAAATGTCTGAGAATGAGTCCAAGAAGAATTACTAGGTTAGAGATGTTGAGAGAATCCCTGGCTTCACTGTCTCAAAATTAAACTGATCAAAAAGATATAAGGACTTTTTGCTGGGATTTTTTTTTTCTCCCTTCACTTCTCCTTTCACACAAATAGCCCGGGACATTTGTGTTAGCAGCCCCGTCACTGATAATCACTGAATTCTCCTTAAAGAACCAAAGGACAGCCCACAAAGGACAAGAGTTACCCCAGTATGGGCACCAGCCTGAAACTGCTGCGGTGCATGCTGTCTTGCTTGCCTTTTGCTTCCATGGATGCTGCAGTGAGCTTTGGGATCTGCTCTTGATCCATAGCTTTAGAGTGCTCTTCCGCAGCTTCTCCTTCCTCGTGGTGGGTGACGTACCCATCACTGTGGATTCAGTGATCGTGGTGGTTGTCTTTCTGGGCTACAAGGGCTCTACCAAGAATAACTGCTGGCTGATGTCCTATGTTCTGTTGCTCATTATCCTCCTTGCTGAGGTAACTTTGTCATCCTGCTCTTCATGCGTGAACAAGGGTTACAGGCTATGTGGCTGAGGGCCTGACCAACACATCCAATGTTACCAGCCAACAAACAGCACCAAGGTGGCAGGAGACACTATCTAGTCATTTCTGCGTTGTTGCAGTATAAATGGCACAGTTCTGTACTGGGCCAATCTCACTGATACCTTGTCCCTAAGATCCACTAATAAAGGGTTTCGTTCTCCCTTCTTACATATCAGAATGACGACCATCTGTGTTCATGTGACCCAGGGACGGGGGATGGATGGCCTCTGCTGAGACCCTGTACTGCCAGACTGAGAAACCCACCCAGGTCCTAGAGCTGAGAACCGCACCTGCCTCATTTCACCTCTGGAAAGCCAAACCACGTAGAGCACGAAGCCCCAAAGATCACCAGCTGGCCTGCTCCTCCTTTCATCTTTTCCTTGGGTCCCTTGTCTTATACAACCAGAGAAGGGGGTGTCAGCTTAGCACCCCATCTCAGGCAACACAATCCACTCACCTACTGATGGCATCAAACATGTCTCTCAAGATGGTGATTTTTAGACATGAGAGGTGGTGAGAAAACCCACAGCGTGAGTAGCTGGAGATAAAAGGGTAGGTCCTGGACTGAATCTGCATCTTCTGATTGTGAAATCAACTGTAAACCATGCCCAGATCATTGCCACAAGCTTCTGTTTACTTCTGACCAGGAGTCTCAGCTATAGGGATGACAGTGTTCTTTCTTCAAAGGGCAAGATTTTATTTCAATCTCCTCACTCAAATGTCTTACTTGTTTAAGACATCCTAGAAAGGCCTATCCAGTGATTCATATCCTGACTTCAGCCAGCCTCAGCCTGAGCTATGCAGCCACGGAGGAACCTAGAAGCACTAATACTTAGCAGCACCAGTGATGAATTAGCTAAAAAACCATACTTGGCTTATAACTCTTATGGTTAATTGTACAACCTTTATTGAACATTGGAGGTTATTCCAGAAAATAAAATGCTAAATCCATCTTATGCTACTCCAATAACTAACACTCAACTCTCCTTGAAGTACAACAGTTTTTTAACTCTTCATTTATAGATAAGGAAGTAGAGGGCTAGGAGATATATAGCTTGTCCATACACGAGGGGTAGTAGATGGCAGAGCTGGGATTCTAACCTCAATCAATCTAACTTCTAATCCCACACTGTGATGCACTTGCTAAGGCATCCATGTCCAAGGACGGGTGTGGGCCAGAGGGTGTCTGAAAGGCAGTAGTTATATTTATGAAAACAGATCAGGTTTCATATTAGGGACATTTCTCCAGGTAGATGTCCTTAGTCATCCAGAAAAAGTGATTCTGTTTTCTTCTATATTTCAAAAGGAAAAGCAGGACAACAGAAAGCAAGACACTGATGCTCTTAATAAAGTATACTGAAATAAAAATACTCTATTAAGGGCTGGGGATATGGCCTAGTGGCAAGAGTGCCTGCCTCATACACATGAGGCCCTGGGTTCGATTCCCCAGCACCACATATACAGAAAATGGCCAGAAGTGGCGCTGTGGCTCAAGTGGCAGAGTGCTAGCCTTGAGCAAAAAAGAAGCCAGGGACAGTGCTCAGGCCCTGAGTCCACGCCCCAGGACTGGCCAAAAAAAAAAAAAAATACTCTATTAAGATGGAAACAGGAGGATTTTATTGTTGTTGTTATGTTTAATGTACTAGGTGAATTTCCTATGGCATAGCCCCTGTGGTCACTGTATATGATTTTGGTACAGTGGACATTGTATATATGTTTATCAGAGCTAGGGAAGGGAAAGAAAAATGAGGGAGGGTGTAGCAAATCAGACAAGAAATGTACTCACTAACTTATTATGTAACTATAACCCTCTGTACATCACCTTGACAATAACATTTTTTTAAAAACTCTGTTAGCAATAATACATTGTTGGAAGATTTTGCTGAAGTAGAACATGGAAAACTCTATTCAGTTCATATGTCTGCTCGGAAGAAAGCATTACTGTGGTATCCTGACTTCAGCCAGCCAGTTTTTGAAGAAAATTCCCATTTCTTTTAAAATTAGGAATAGTTTGAGCCATTTTACTAGACATCCATATAAAGATGCTCAATTACACAATTCTGGAGTTTAGGGAGAAACAATCAGTGATTCTCCATACTTCCATTTCCCTGTTCCTGCACGACCTGACTTACAAGAGTTCCTGGATAAACTTGCTACCTCAAGCAATAACTATTTGCTAAAGTTTGAAAATAGGGCTGGGGATATGGCCTAGTGGCAAGAGTGCTTGACTCGTATACATGAGGCCCTGGGTTCAATTCCCCAGCACCACATATACAGAAAATGGCCAGAAGTGGCGCTGTGGCTCAAGTGGCAGAGTGCTAATCCTGAGCAAGAAGCCAGGGACAGTGCTCAGGCCCTGAGTCCAAGCCCCAGGACTGGCCAAAAAAAAAATAAAATAAACTCATTTTGACACAAGAGGAAGTATAGCCCAATACCTACTACAGTAAGGCAAAACTTCTCCATTTGGTGAGTAATGAAAACAGGACAAAAGTATCTACTGTTTCGAAGTTGTGTTAGTGAAAAGTACAGGTAAAAGAATGTTCAACCCAGACAGAGTGGCGTTAAAGAGATTCCTATGAAGGACTGGAGTCAGTATTTTTTTTTTCTCCCACTACTAGGGCATGAACTTGGAGACTTGTACTCTAGCTGGGTTTTGTTTTATTTATTGTCAAAGTGATGTACAGAGAGGTTACAGTTTCATACATTAGGTTTTCGGTACATTTCTTGTACTGTCTGTTACCTCCTCCCTCATTCCCCCCCCTCCCCCGATGAGTTGTTCAGTTGGTTTACATCAAATGGTTTTTGCAAGTATTGCTTTTGGAGTCATTTATCTTTTTATCGGTTGTCTTTCGATTTTGATATTCCCTTTCACTTCTCTAGTTCTAATACCAGTATATACAATATCCAGTGTACTCAGATGAGACACAGTGATAGTGTGGGTACAACCACAGGAAGGGGATACAAGAGGATCATCAACAATAGAAGCTATGGTTTCACATGGCATGTTGAAAGTGATTAAAACAGTGATATAACAGTTGTTTCCATAACATGGAGTTCATTTCACTTAGCATCATCTTATGCGTTCATAGGGGCATAGCTATGAGGCTCTTGTGATCTTCTGCTGTGACTAGCCTAAACCTGTGCTAATTATTCCCTATGAGGGAGACCATAGAGTCCATGTTTCTTTGGGTCTGGCTCACTTCACTTAGTATAATTTTTTCCAAGTCCTTCCACTTCCTTATGAATGGGGCAATGTCATTCTTCCTGATATAGGCATAAAATTCCATTGTGTATATGTACCACATTTTCCTGATCCATTCATCTACTGAGGGGAATCTGGATTGGTTCCATATTTTAACTATGACAAATTGTGCTGCGATGAACATTGTTGTGCTGGTGGCTTTAGTGTGATCTTGTTTGTGGTCTTTTGGGTAGATGCCCAAAAGTGGGGTTGCTGGGTCATAGGGGAGCTCTATGTTTAGCCTCCTGAGGAATCTCCATACTGCTTTCCAGAGTGGCTGAACCAGTTTACATTCCCACCAACAATGAAGTAGGGTTCCCTTTTGGCCACAACCCATCCAACATTTGTCATTGTTAGTTTTCTTGATATAGGACATTCTTACTGGGGTGAGATGGAATCTCAATGTTGTTTTGATTTGCATTTCTTTTATGGCCAGTGATGTAGAGCATTTTTTCATATGTCTCTTGGCCATTCTCATTTCCTCATCAGAGAAGTAAGTCTCTTTTTAAATCTTTAGCCCACTTGTTGAGGGGGCTGTGGGTTCTTTGTGGTTTTGTTTTGGAGGAATTTAACTTTTTTAGTTCTGCACATATTTTAGATATGAGGCCTTTGTCAGTTGAATGGCCGGTAAAGATCTCCCAATCTGTGGGCTTTCTGTTTATCTTGCGAGCTAGGTCCTTTGTCCTGCAGAAGCTCTGCAGTTTGATGCAATTCCATTTGTCCATCCTTTCCTTGATTTGTAGCATTTCTGGGTCTTTGTTAAGGAAGTTTCACCCTGTGCCAAGGAGCCCAAGTGTTTCCCCTACTCCTTCTTGTAGTGTTTTCAGGGTATCTGTTTTTATTTCGAGGTCTTTGATCCATTTGGAATTGATTTTGGTGCAGGGTGATATATAAGGATCTAGTTTTGTTTTTTCCTTTCCTTTTCTTTCTTTCTCAGGGCTGGTGTTCTACCACCTGAGCCACATCTCCACTTCTGGCTTTTTGCTAGACAATTGGTGGGTAAGAGTTTTGAAGACTCTTCTGTTTAGGCTGGTTTCAAACAAGGATCATCAGTTCTCAACCTCCTGAGTAGCTAGGATTATAGGCATAAGCCACTAACACGCAACAAAGAGTTGGTAGTCAGACAAGCTAAGTCATGTGTGATAAGCAGTGTTCATCCTTCTCAGAGGCATATGCCTAAGGCTAATTTGGGAACATTTGCAGGCTTCAGTAATAGACAGCTTATGTCTCTAGTATCACTCATCTTGTATCACAATTTGTTCACATTTTTGTTCCCCACTTTTTTTTTGGCCAGTCCTGGGGCTTGGACTAAGGGCCTGAGCACTGTCCCTGGCTTCTCTTTGCTCAAGGCTAGCACTCTGCCACTTGAGCCACAGCACCACTTCTGGCCATTTTCTGTATTATGTGGGGCTTAGGGAATTGAACCCAGGGCTTCATGTATGGGAGACAAGTACTCTTGCCACTAGGTCATATCCCCAGCCTGTTCCCCACATTTTTGAGTGTGCTCTAGGAACACACTTTTATATTCATTCTGTCCCTAGCAGAGAGAATGGCTCTAGGTGCCTAATACATACTTGATAAAGAAACAAGGAAATATTTCTATGTATTACCTCAGGTTTTTCATTGTGTTAATTTCTTCCAAGAGCATTTTCCTCCAGGATATGGAGGGTTTCTTGAAATGTCTGGAGGAAGATCCTCTCTAATGGACTGGGGCAGCTTTTTGGGGAGATATAATTTGAGAGAGGTTGGTAGTAAAGCAGGTGCGGCACACGTTAAGGTAAAGCCTTGTAGTGAAGGAACCCAGATGAAGAGACAATAAAAATTCTGCAAGGATGAGTGGGTGGCAGTGTTAATTGGTAGTGGACAGGATGCCAGTCACCACCAGTATCCCATGGGGCTCATTCTGGGTGTCCTGCTTGGTGTAGAATCTGATTAAGTAAGGGTTTAAGCTACCTTTATAAAGGCCCTTCATTTGTGGACATTAGCAGACTGAAGGACTTCTACGTGGCTCTTAGGGACTCTGATCAGAAACAGCCACTCATGGGTAAATTAGAAATTATTGTAGTTGACAGCCAAGGTTTTTTTTTTTTTTTTTTTTTTTGGCCAGTCCTGGGCCTTGGACTCAGGGCCTGAGCACTGTCCCTGGCTTCTTCCCGCTCAAGGCTAGCACTCTGCCACTTGAGCCACAGCGCCGCTTCTGGCCGTTTTCTGTATATGTGGTGCTGGGGATTCGAACCTAGGGCCTCGTGTATCCGAGGCAGGCACTCTTGCCACTAGGCTATATCCCCAGCCCCGACAGCCAAGGTTTTAAACTCCTGAAATCCAGAACATAGAAGATGCCTGCCTGTGCTAGTCAATCCCAAAATGTATTATAAATTTTGTGGATTAGGTTTCCTGACAATCAGTTATGATGCTCTTCTACATACCGTGGGGTAACTTGGGCACTGTGGTTATAAGACAATCACTCTGCTAGATTAAGAGTTAAGAGTCTGAGGACACAGGTGGCTCACATCTATAATCCTAGCTATTCAGGAGGCCGAGATCTGAGGATAACAGCTGGAAGCTAGCACTGGCAGAAAAATCCTCCTGAGACTCTTATCTGCAATTAAAGACTCAAAAATGGGAAGTGGAGCTATGCCTCAAAGTAGTAGACTGCTAGCCCAGAGCAAGAGCTCAGGGATAGCACCCAGTTCCTGAGTTCAAGTCCCATAAGTAAAAGGAAAAAAAAAAAAAGGAATATGTCTATGGGTAGATTTTTTAGATTCATATTCTGTCCTGGAAAAAAAGGATTTTTGCTTGTTTTTGTGTTGCTGGTTAAGACAAATTTACCCCATCCCCTGGACACACACACTTTTTTTGGGGGGGGGGGGAGGGGGATGGGTCCTAGGGTTGAACTCAGAGCCTGGGCACTGTCCCTGAGCTTCTTTGTGCTCACAGATAGGGCTCTGTCACCTGAGTCACAGTACCACTTCCGACTTTTTCTGAGAAGTTTATTACAGATAGAGTCTCCTGGACTTTCCTGCCTGGGTTGGCTTCAAACTACAATCCTCAAACTCAGCCGGGTTATCATCTTCCCCTTTAAAAGACAAGTTATTCTTTGTTTGGGAGAGTCCCTTATCTTGATTCCACTCTGAAGGCCCAACCATAAATAAAAAATTTTCAGTCGTGACACTGGTCGAGATGCATTGTACTTTGAACATGGCTAGTGAAATCTGAAACCCCTTTGTACAAGGCTGGGAATGTGGCTTAGCGGTAGAATGCTTGCCTAGTATGCATGAAGCCCTGGGTTCAATTCCTCAGCACCACATATACAGAAAAAGCCCGAAGTAGCACTGTGGCTCCAGAGAGGTAAGAGTGCTAGCTCTGAGCAAAAAGAAGCCAAGGACAGCGCCCAGGCCCTGAGTCCAAGCCCCAGGACTGACCCCACCCCCACCCCAATTACCTAATCAGCTTTCTTTTTCTTAAAGTAGGGAGAACTGGGGAAGGGGATACATTGTCCAAAGAAGAAATGTACTCACTACATAACTTATGTAACTGTAGCTCCTCTCTACATCACCTTTATAATAACAATGAAAAAGCTTTGAGAAAAGAGGATATGAGCTACCCCCTAGCAAAGAAAAGTCAACTACAAGTGTACACTTACAGGGAAAGGCATATGGTTATAACTTAATCAATGCCCAAGAGATAGTCTGTCTTTCACGTAGAAAACAACACAAGCATCTTAAGCTCAAGTCCCCTGGCAGGCTCACAACTTCCCACTGCTTTGCCTATGCTCACTGAGAACTCTGTGAGACGCGAAAAGGGCAGAGCTGAGCACAATTAATAAGCAAAGCTTAACCTCCAATAAGCAGCACACGAGAGAGGTTCCAGAGATCGACCCCGGCGGCCCCCACGCGCATCTCTGCCCTCCCCCGGCCGCCTCCGTCCGCACAGCCCCGGTTCTCCCGGGGCCGGCCCGGCGCCGCGGCCCGCAGCCCCTCCGCGCTCACCCCAGGCAGCCAGACAGTCGATCTGCAGAGGCAACTTTTCCAGAATCGGCACCGGCTCGAAAGCGTCGTGCATGGTGGCCAGGAGAGAGTCGCGGCTGCTGTCCCGCCCGAAGCAGTCCAGACTAGGCTAGCGGCCAGAACCAGGCCCGGAGTCAAAGGTAGCCCGGGATCCGGCCCGGGAACCCCGCTACAGAAGCTTCGGCAACTCAGCCATCACCAACGCCGAACTTCCTGCCAGGCGAGCCCCGCCCCTTCCGCCTCCGACGGGCATCTTCCGCCGCCGAGGTCCCGCCCCTTCCGCTCCGGCTCCCACGGCGCGCTCCCCGGCTTCCGCTCGAAGCTGGGTCTGAGCCCCGTGCTCCTCGGCGTCCAAGTCCGGATTTCCGTGGGCTTGAAAGGAATGGGAGATCTGTTCTAGAGCTGCCTCGGGCCATCGGCGAGGACGTTAGGAGCCAGCACTTTACCCCTAGGCGGGATTCCCAGCTGGAAGCTGTATTCAGAACCGGCTAGTTCTTGGTGTGTGGTGGGGAGGGCTGCTCTAGGCACTATCGTGATGTCTGGCGGTATCCCCAGCTTCTCTCCACCAGATTGACGCCAAAGCACCCTCCCCAAATCAGACAGGTGTTGCCGAAAAGGTCTCTCTGTCCCAAATGACCACCGGTTGGCAAAGTTACTTCTGGTGAACTAGGATGGTCGGTCAGTGGTTCTTCTATTTAGTGCATGCAAAGCACTTGGACATGGTGTGTGATTTTGATTCAATAGGGACAGAATGAGACTCTCAAATGAGCACTTCCAACATGCTCTCGGGAACTGCCGAGGCTATGGATCACTAGACTACGTTCTGAGTTTTAGCAAAAGTTTTGGCAGAAAGAGTAAATTCACTAACTTTTGAAAGTAAAGTTTTTTTTTAAATAGATGATCACACTTACCAACTCAACTGTCTCAAGACCCCCCCCCCCCATCCTAACATTCCTTCCTAAGAAAGCAAATGCCATCATTCTTCTTCCTGTGAATCCTGTCTGGCTGCCTTAGTATCCTCCGTGGAGACTTAGTCTATAATCTTAGACCTCCATTTGAGGTGCAAGAATCATCTAATAAAGCATCGGGAATAAAGCACTGGGTCTAAGCCTAACTTTTAAGAGGGTGAATCTGTTACATAAATTAAAGTCTGAGACAATATAGTATAAGTTTCTTCATAAGAGATATATAGTCCCTTCTCAAAATTTTAGATTTACCAGATGCTGTGACAGAAAAAGGCCTAATATCTTTTAGTTTTAGGCTCTAGGACTAAGAATATAAACTAAGTTAATAATAGAATAATGTGAAACTATATATTCTTTTTTTTTTTTTTGGCCAGTCCTGGGCCTTGGACTCAGGGCCTGAGCACTGTCCCTGGCTTCCTTTTTTTGCTCAAGGATAGCACTCTGCCACTTGAGCCACAGTGCCACTCCTGGCCGTTTTCTGTATATGTGGTGCTGGGGAATCGAACCCAGGGCCTCATGTATATGAGGCAAGCTCTCTTGCCACTAGGCCATATCCCCAGCCCCTGAAACTATATATTCTTTGTGAACTTTTCTTTTTTCTTTTTTTTGGTGGCCAGTCCTGGGCCTTGAACTCAGGGCCTGAGCACTGTCCCTGGCTTCCTTTTTGTTCAAGGCTAGCACTCTGCCACTTGAGCCACAGCGCCACTTCTGGCCATTCTCTGTATGTGGTGCTAGGGAATTGAACCCAGGGCTTCATGTATACGAGGCAAGTGCTCTTGCCACTAGGCCATATACCCAGCCCTTGTGAACTTTTCTTAAGAAAGGACATATTATATCCAATCAGCGTCACAGGAAGCCATAAGTAGAATTAGCTGGCCCCAGATTACAAAATGTGTAATATGTATCTCTGCTTAGCACAATAGTTTTCCCCCTCCTTAGTATCAAATCAACATCAAACCCACCTTAAAATATCTGACCAGGGGACTGGGAATGTGGCTAGCCTTGAGCAAAAGCTCAGGGACAGTGCCCAGGCCCTGAGTTCAAGCCCCAGGACTGGTCTAAATAAATAAAATATTTGACCAGGGGCGAGGAATGTGGCTTAGTGGTAGAGTGCTTGCCTAGCATACATGAAGCTCTGGGTTTGATTCCTCAGTACCACATTGTTGAGGGGAGTAGAGTGGACTCAATCTTGATTAGGGAAACATGGTAACAATTGTTAAACTGAAGTTAAACATTAGGTCAACCTGAAGCAAAATTCTGCCTCTATAAATGGCTTGTTGCTTGCTCTACCCCCTGCGCCAACCCCTTACATCTGTACATGCTTTTAACCTTTATAAACCCCAGCTTGAGGACTGCTAGGGGAGTCACGGTTTCAGCTCCGGAGTCTGTGCTGCGTCCCTGGCTAGTCAGTTCTTTTTGCTTCCCCAATAATTCTATCTTTTTGCTTGACTGTCTCTGAGTGGTGGACTCTTGGAGGGACATGGAATCTCCTCCTTCAAACCCCGTGACAAAATAAACAGAAAAGGCCAAAAGTAGTGCTGTGGCTCAAGTGGTAAAGTGTTTAGTTTACTTGAGATCAGGGACAGTGTGACTCAGGCCCTAAGTTCAAGCCCCAGAACTGGCCAAAAAAAACCCAAAAAACTAAAACCATTATCTGACCAGCCTGAGAAGAGACGGTGGGGAGACTCTTATCTCCAATTAACTACTGAGATTGGAAGTGGCTCTGTGACTCAAGTGGTAGGGGGCTAGCCTTGAGCAAAGCAGCTCAGGGACAGGCCCTGAGTTCATGGCCCCCTGAAAGTCTGACCATGATGAGGAAAGGAAAAAATTGGGAGAGAATTACAGAAGAGGTGATATTGTCCAAAAAGAAATATACTCTTTGCCTGACTTATATAACTAACCCTTCTGGTACATCACCTTTATAAAAAAAAAAAATACTACCATCATGGATGATGTAAGACTCATTTAAACTAGAAAAAAAATCTGACCAATTATCCTGTTGCAGTGAAAAAAACTATTCCATCTACTAAGTTTCATAGTGCAACAACAGCACATGACAATGCCACTAGCCTTTGGTTTTGCTTAAGCATTAGAATACACCTGGTTCTTTCTTCATGTTGCCTTAGAAATACTGCCTGTAAGGTCCACCCCCAGGAGGGCTCCATGCAGATGCCCCCCACCTGTTTAAGCCTGTGCCCAGAACCTGAGTTACCTAGGTAACTGGCACACCTGGAGGCAGTTAGCTCCTCCTTCCCTGAGGTCACATCCAATCCACCTGGCCATACCTCCTACTTTTTCCTATATAATCTGGCTCAACGTGGTCCCCGCTCTTTCCTTTTCTCCCTTGCTTTTTTCTCTTTTCCCTTTCTTCCTTCCCTTCTGTCTCCCCATGTCTCCATCTTGTATGGGCTGGTATTTTGCTCTCCCCCCAATAAACTCCTTTCTGCCTGAACCATGTGGCAGGTTTCCTTTCCTTTCTGGTGAACCTTACACTACCTATTGAGCAGCCCAGGGCTGTAGAGATATACTACCCAAATGTTAACACTTTCACTGTCATGTGAGTTAGTGAAGATTTTAGTCATTGTTGATGTTGACTTCAACAGAAAAGAACAAAATCTGTAATAAAAGCCATGGAAAGAAAGTTTGTCTTGTAGAAAAAAAGGAGAATGAAAGATACTTAGGGAAAGTTTGAAATAAGTGAGAAAAACATATTAATTTTGTTAAAATTTTTATATTAAAAGGGGGAATGGGCTTTTTATGTAGAACAAAAATCTCGGGAAGGCAAAATTGGATAAAACCATTAAAACAGAAATATAGAGTGCTTCAAGTGAATACCATCACCGTGTGATGTCCCTTATAAAGAGCTTCTAAACCAACACCAGATACTAGAACAGTCAACCCTAAAAAAACGAGCAGCAGTCCAGGGCCTCCACACTACTTCATGCAAGAACTGAAAATCCAGCAGGACCTGTTTCTTCTCCATAAGCGTTCGCGTCTGGAGCCTCCTCTAGTCCCTCTAGCAGGGGCTCAATCCTTAGCACTGGGATGGAGTGCTTCTTAATATCTAGTGCAACTCCCAGAGAATGGCATGAAGGCAAACCAAACAGCACCTAGGACTCCACAAAACCACCCGTGGGGGCTTACAAAACAGTAGTTAGAGGTTTCGGAGTGTGCACCACATTGCCAGCAATGGGATGTGTCACGATAGCAGATGTCAAAAGAGCTGAGCTAACATTTTTCTTTAAAGTACATCTGAAATAGAAAATCTTTAATATACACCATTGTAAATAAAATTGCACTTGATTTTGCTTTTCTTTTTTAAACAATCTGAATCATATGTAACTTTCACTCTCTTTTTCTTTTTGGTCACGGATAGTAGCATGACTCCTTAACTCAGAATGGCTGTGTTTTAGTCAAAATTGCCTCTTCAAGATGTGACCAAAAGTAATTAGCATTTTCTCCATCACCTATGCAACTCCTTAAATAAATAAAAACAGCAGGCAGTTGCTCCTGGAAATTACATATTATGGTGCTGATGAGACAGTCCTTTAGAAGATGTTAACCTTTTTAGTTCTGACGAATTAGACAACTGAAAGAGAGCTCAGGAACAACACATAGGTTGCATACATATCTGTGTCTGGGTGTGGGAGAGAAAGGGTATCAATGTTGTAAATCAGAAGCTTGTAGATTTTTCTCATCCTATGAATGTGTTTTCAGTAAGACGCTCTCTGTGTTCCGACCCCTCTCGCCAGCTCCCATGCAGAAGATCAAGGAACAGATCAGGATTTCACTGCCTGCTTTAATCCACGGGTGGAGAAGACTGACACACACGCTGATCTCTTCCCTGATACTCGCCATCTTCACCTGCAAAGTTTCCCATCCTTTACTCCATTTTAGACCTTTCAAAGTGTGTGATCATTCGTTCCTAGGGAGTAAACAAAGGTTTTATTCTAAGGACACTGAGCTAATATGGTCTATAGTTCAAATATCTTCAAGGTAAGCTACCCAGACATACATTTTGCACAAGTACTTGTTAATTAAATGTTTACAGTAATTATTCCTATATATGAAGATTTTAAAGCATAGCTACATCTAAGTCTCACCCAAGGTAAAAAAAATTAAAATAAAAAAAAATAAAAAGGTCTGGGTGCTGGTGGCTTACGCCCATAATCCTAGCTATTTAGGAGGCTGAGATCTGAGGATCTTGGTTCTAAGCCAGCCAGGACAGGAAAGTCTGTGAGACTCTTATCTCCAATAAACTACTCAGAAAAAGCCAGAAGTGGTGCTGTGACTCAAAGTGACCAGCCCTTGGGCAAAAGAGCTCAGGGATAGCACTCAGGCCCTGAGTTCAAGCCCCACAAATGATCCAACAAAAAAATCAAAAGGTTTGGTCCTTTGAACAGCAAACCATAACTCAGAAGGAAAAGTATATATTTTAGAGTCGATTGAGATGATTAAACAAATATCATTAAGATTTACTAAGAATCTATATAATTTTTAACTCAGGAATGTAACTTGAAGACATAGAACTCTGCACAGAAACTTAGCTACAACACTCAGCATTACCACAAAATACTAGAAAGTTGAGTAATAGAGGGTAAAACGAACTAAGGTATCTTTACAAGGAAGTATAAATAGTCATGAAAACTACTACATTTGATGAAGAAGTCCTAGAAACCTGTTGTGCGATAATATTCTGTACCCAGTTAACACTGCTTGTAAGAATGGCAGGAAAGGGCTGGGAACATAGCTTAGTGCAGAGTGCTTGCCTAGCATGCATGAAGCCCTGGGTCCGACTCCTCAGCACCACATAAAGTTGGAAGTGGTGCTGTGGCTCAAGAGGTAGAGTGCTAGCTTTGAACAAAAAGAAGCCAGGGACAGTGCTCAGGCCCTGAGTCCAAGCCTAGCCTAGTCCTGAGTCCAGGACTAGCAAAAAAAAAAAAAAAAAAAAATGGCAGGAGGGTAGGTTTCATGTGCTTTTTTTTTTAAACCACCATTTAAAAAGTGTAAAAGTTACATTCAATTATAAAAATTATAAACCTTTTTTACTTAACATCTTGGCTTTGTATCTCAGGTTGGGCTTAAGTAAGTACTCAACCTCCTGAGTACTACAATTGTAGGAGTGCCTGGCTTGAATGTCTTTAAGAAACTTGTGTACTTACAAATGGCAAGTCTAGTATAGTAGCTGGTGGCACATACCTAGAATCCTCAATACTCAGGAGGCTGAGACCTTAGGATCACAGATAGAAGCTAGCCCAGGCAGGAAAGCCATCCACCAAAAGGCTGAAAGTGGACCTATGGCTCAAGTGGCAGAATGCTAGCTTTGAGCAAAAAAACCCAAGGACAGTGCCCTCCCTGTCCCTGAGTTCAAGCCCCAGGACTAGTGCATGTGTGCAGATGTGCAGGGACACGGTCACAGACAGGGACATACACATACACACACACACACACACACACACACACACACACACACACATGCACTCTCTCTCTTTCTCTCTTAGGGGAAAAAAAAGAGCAAAGTAAAACAAAAATAACGGCATATAACAAACAGATTACCTTCCTAATAAACTACTCTATTTAAAAGAAAAATACAGAATTACCATCCTGATGGGAAAAGATGACAGATAAGCCACCCAAACAACTCCTTATTCTTCACATAAAATCTGAATTTCTTAAAGACAAAGGAACTGCTGTTAAGCAAAATACATTTTTGGTGTGTATGCCGGTTCTGGGGTTTGAACTCAGGCCTAGGTACTGTCCTTCAGTTACTTTTGCTCAAGGCAAGTGCTCTACCACTCGAGCCACAGCTCCACCAGCAGCTTTTTTGGCATTTGATTCGAGATAAGAGTCATAGACTTTTTCTAGCCAGGCTGGCTTCAAACTATATAATCCTTAGATTTCAGCCTCCTGAGTAGCTGTGATTTATGGATGTGAGCCACCAGTGCTCAGATTTATTACTCAATTTTAATTTTTTGTTCTTATACATTTTGTCTCAGCAAAGCAAATTTAGTTCTGCATGGAAGGGCATGACACTGGCAAGCAAGCACCTATTACTCATTTTTTACAAAGTCCTAAATCTGACCCTATCACTTTGGAAAAGTGAAAATAGTAAACAAAGGAAACCTTTTTGAATGTTGACATCTTAAAAATGTTTCCGTTCTTTTCAAACATATTAATTATATGTCTTACATCCATTACTGAACCAAATAAATACAATCTTCCACAGGGGTTCTGCACATAGCTTGACTAACCTCATCAGAATCCAGAAGGGCTGGAAGGGCTCTGCAGAGAGAAGAAACATCATGTTGAATACTGTAAAATAAACCCATTGATGGTTCACAAAGTAGAATGAATGCAATTTAAAACTTTTCTTCCCAACTGATCTATCATCTAATCAATAGCCCTTTGAGGAAAAAAACCAAATAAACAAGAATCAACTGAAATTGTATAGATGTGACAGAATCAAAGTTTTATTAATATTGCAGCTCTGGAAAGAGGATTTTGGAAAGATCTACAGCTAAATCTTCCTAGGCAGAAATGTCATCATTTTTGTTTGCATGTTATTCCTAATTTTTTAATCATTCCTTGACATCTTATACTCTCACTAGCCTGTTTTCAGCTCACTCAGTCGAAATAGTAGCAAAGTAGTACTAACTATGAAACAAGATATTTGTAGTAATGATTCAAACACTTACACATCAGTTACGGAAGAAGGAACGTTCTCTTCTACCCACTTCAAATCATCTTCCTGCTGGGAAGATATGAAAATAGTTGTTACTAAAATGTACCAAAAATGTTCCACAAAGTCTTCTTCAATCAATTTCAACTGTGTTTTATAGTTTTTAGGTATTTCATTTCTTTGATATAGCATATGCCTACACAGCTAATTTACTTTGTGCTTTTCTTTTCTTTGTTGGCGGAACTAGAGTTTGAGCTCAGGCACTCTCATGTTACGAGTAGACATTCTACCAGTTAACTCAGCTCTCTAGACCAAGGCCTTTCTGCTTTTAGTCGTTTTGGGGTGTTTTTTTTTGGCCAGTCCTTGGGCTTGAACTCAGGGCCTGAGAACTGTCCCTGGCTTCTTTTTGCTCAAGGCTAGCACTCTGCCAACTTGAGCCACAGCACCTTTTCTGGCCTTTTCTATATATGTGGTGCTGAGGAATCAAACCTAGGGCTTCCTGTATACGAGGCAAGCTCTCTTGCCACTAGGCCATTATTCCCAGCGCCTTCTTTTTCTTTTTTATGCTGATACTAGGGCTTTTAACTCCAAGCCTATACTCTTGCTTGCCTTTTTTCATTCACAACTGTCATTACACCACGTGAGCCATACTTCTACTTGTAGTTTTTTTGCTGCTTAGAGATACAAGTCTCTTGGATTTGTCTGCCAGGGTTGAGTATAACTGTGATTCTCAGATATCAGCCTCTTGAGTAGCTAGGATTATAGGTAGCTTGACAAAGATTAAAAATAAGACATACTTACTGCTTTGCTGACTTTACTATTTCCATTTGATTCTTGTTTGGTACTTCTCATTTTCATTCCCTCTGTAGAAAAAAAGAAAAAAAGAAACCAACTGATTAACTTTGTAATAGACCAGCAATGATAACAAAAATAAATTTAAGAGATGTATTCTAAACTTACTATAAATTATGGAACAGATGTTTTTCTATTTTTTATACTAGGTATTTCCCATTTAAATTTCTTCCTTATTTCTAGCAGAAAATCAGATAATTTGAAATTATCTACTCAATTTATCACAGGTTCATCCTATTTTCTCTTCAGCCTAACTTTACCACATACAAAGGAAAAACAATGCTATAAAATAAAACACAATGTACTTAGGTGAAAAAAATACTTAAGACACAAGTAAAAGGTGAGCTCTATCAGTACCAAAGCTTTCTTTTAGCATAGGCTCCTTCTGCTCATCTTCTTCCTCTTCTTCTGAGAGTGGTGAGAAGGCAAACCTGACAAAACAAAGGCAGAACAGAAAGAAAAGTGAGAACACTACAAATACTGCTCTGCTATCTCAATTCATAAGAATTATTACAAAAGCTGTAAGCTTCTAACAGAGTGTAACTCTTCCCCTTTAGAAAGCTCTCCAATGCCTAATGATGTCAAAAGTTCAAGAGAACTTCATTGTCACTGAATTTAGTCCCTTTTCATTACATAAGAAAGGAAACTAAGACCAAAGAAGTAAAAGAGAAAGCAGGTGAAAAACTACAAATCAAGTTAACAGGAGAGCTGAGCTAGGATTCCAATTTAACTAGGTGTTCCTTCAACTATATGATACTGTTTCCTAACAATGACGTGGCCATTTAATGGTTAAGAGAATAGAATACAAGAATGGTTGGGGCTGGGAATATGGCCTAGTGGCAAGAGTGCTTGCCTCGTATACATGAAGCCCTGGGTTTGAAGTCCTCAGCACCACATATATAGAAAACGGCCACAAGTGGCCCTGTGGCTCAAGTGGCAGAATGCTAGCCTTGAGCAAAAAGAAGCCAGGGACAGTGCTCAGGCCCTGAGTCCAAGGCCCAGGACTGGCAAAAAATTAATTAAAAAAACAAAAAAACAAAAAAGAACCTCTGGTTGTTTGCTGATGGTCGCCAGAGAACCATAATGACGAAGAGGATCATGGAAAACAGCAGCCGCCAGATGGCATCGTCTACCCATAGCTCTCGCCAGTCCTAGGATAGAAGAAGAGGCAACATTTACATACAAACCCCTAAACATAGAACAAGAATCACTCACTCGTCCTTCCGTTACATTGACTAAAAACCTGCTGTGTGCTAGGCACTGTGCTAAGTGCTGGGTACACACAGTGAACCAATGTGTTGTTTTTTCCCTTGCAGTGCTATTTTAAAGGAAAGGCATCAAGTGAACAGAGTACTTGTCAGAGCTTCAGCACAGCTCTGAGACTCTTTAGGGAATGGTATTTTTTTTTTCTTTATGTTTTTGGTGCAGGCACTGGTGGTTAAATTCAGTGTGTGGGTACTGACTGGTTCCTAAACATTTTGGATTTTTTGCTCAAAGATAGCACTCTACCACTTGACCCACAGTTCTACTTCCAGCTATTCTGGTAGCTAATTGAAGATAAGAGATTAACAGAATTTCCTGCCTCCTGAGTAGCTAGGATTATAGTCATGACTACTGGCACACAGCTTAGAGAAGCATTTTATACAGGTTAAAAAAAAAAAGAACTACCATATCACATACCATGATGGACAGAACATTTAAAAAAAACAGTATTAAAATCTTCAGAGTAGGGCTGGGGATATAGCCTAGTGGCAAGAGTGCCTGCCTCATATACACGAGGCCCTAGGTTCGATTCCCCAGCACCACATATACAGAAAACGGCCAGAAGCGGCGCTGTGGCTCAAGTGGCAGAGTGCTAGCCTTGAGCGGGAAGAAGCCAGGGACAGTTCTCAGGCCCTGAGTCCAAGGCCCAGGACTGGCCAAAAAAAAAAAAAAAAAATTAAATCTTCAGAGTAGAGAACTAGCCTTAATTTCTTTCTTTTTCTTTTGGTAAGTCATGGTAGGGCTTGAACTCAGGGCTTGGGTATTGTCCCTGAGCTCTTTTGCTCAAGGCTAGTGCTCCCCTAACACTTTGAGCCACAGTGACATTTCCAGTTTCTCTAATGGTTAATTAAGAGACATGAGTCTCATGGACTTTTCTGCCTGGACTGGCTTTGAACCAAGATCCTCAGGTCTCAGGCTCTTGCTAGGATTATAGGCGTGAGCCACCAGAACCCCACTAACTTGAAGTTATTACATGAAGCTTACAAGTATCTTCCCACTATAATCAACATCTTTGTGTATAAGTATACTGTTTATATAACTTACTGATTGGCAAGTCACTATCCTGAACTTCATGGTTGTCCAGATGATAAATACAATAGATGCTAATATGAAAAGAAAAATATTGGTCAGAACATGAACTGGCTTACATCCTCAGTTACGTTCACTGATCCCGGTTAAGTGGAATTCCATATATACGTCCTTGATAACATATATCACAGTCACTTGTTATCATTAATTTTCCAATGTACATTCAATATAAATTTGTTTGCTGCTGTAAGGAAGATCTAGAGTACATTTTTTTTGGCCCAGGGCTTAGACTCAAGGCCTGAGCACTGTCCCTGGCTTCTTTTTGCTCAAGGCTAACAACACTACTACTTGAGCCCCAGCGCCACTTCTGGCCTTTTCTGTTTCTGTGATGCTGAGGAATTGAACCCAGGGCCTCATGTATGCAGGACAAGCACTCTATCACTAAGCCATAGTCCCAGCCCTAGAATACATACTCTTACCCATACTTTTTATGTTTATTTGTCGACTATCTGGCTATATCAGTATCCCTCCAAATTAGAAATGGAACAGAAGCTGTTGAAGATATGTGTCTTCAAGTATATCAATGTAATTCTTTCCTGATTTTATCTTTAGTGCATGGTCAGATGAAAATATGAATGTGACACAAACAGCTGGTACTAAAAAGTCAGATTTCACTATTCCTAGTTCCAGAGCCAAGCAGGGACATTAGCCTAGTCTGACAAAGGTCTACCATTAGTCTGTATATTACATATACTTAGTGACAAATCTAACAAGACTACCCTGATCTAAAGTAAGTAGGGAGCAGAGAGGCGCTCAGGAGAAAAGCTTGCCTAGTAGGTACGACATACTAAGTTCATCTCAAAGCATTACAAAACTTAAAAATGAGAATAAAATAAGCATGTGATAACTTCTCCTAACTAAAAGTAAGCTAAATGCATCAGCAGAAGAATGGAGAAATAGTAAGTAGCAGATGAAAACTATGAGGCTGATTTTCAGCTGTATAGTTAAGTGGTTTTTCTTTATATTTTCTACACCCTTTTGAGAACTTGATTATAGAGACAAAAATCCTTCCCCAAGCAAAATGCATAAAACTTTCTGTGCCTACTCATGGCCTTTCAGATTAATAATCTCTGTTCTGAAAGAATCAAGGATTACATAGAAACAAAACAAAGTCCCAAACTTACCAGCCACTGCCAAGATAAGTGTGTTGGTGAAATGTCGGTACAAAGAGAGCTTTACGATGTTCCTCCGAAGTTTTAACAGCTTCATTGTTTGAGTCAGGCTAATAAATATGTGTTTGCAGGTCAAGGAATTAAACATTTAGAAAGCTAAATGAATGAATGAATCCTCAGATTTCATTGAGTATCTGGGATCATAACAATAGCTATGGATAGCAGAGACTTTAAAGTGCTCTTATTTTCATTCAATTCCAATCCTACGATTACATTTTCAGTAAAACATTGAAGAAAACATACAGTGGGGATAAGATGCAACTGGAAAAAATACAAAAACAAAGAGGAAAAATACAAAAAGAAAAAAGAAAAAGAAAGAGAGAAAGATAGGAACAGGTTTTCCAGAATTAAAAAAAAAAAAGAAGACAAGTATAAGTGATAAAATAAAAATGAGTAGCAGGCATTAACACATCTTCAAGGTGGGTAACTCTATCCTTATCCTGCCAGCTAATCCAGTATAGCATCATAATTTCACTTGGGCTATCAACCACCGGAATTTTACACTCAGTGTCTCCTCCCCTACCCCATGCCACCATATGGAACTGCTACCAGCTTCCTGCACTACTGTGAATTAATAGGAGCAACCAACTTTGTCTGAGCATGCGAGGCAGAGAAGAGTCCTAAAGCAGTGATTCTCCATTTTCAGAACACTATTCCCAAGTAGAAGTTACCACTAAGGACACCAAAGAGAACTGATAACTACTACAGAGATCTTCTCCCATGTCCAGCTTCCGAAATGAAGCACAGATATAAAAATAAGGGACCTAGAATCTGCTCTACTCTTCATTAGGGTCTTCACCATTACCTAACCCTAATTCTCCATACTTGCAAGACATACCTGGAGAGACAGATGTAGATAAGTTTTGGTCAAATAGGCCCAATACACTTTCACGTCAATCTTTTTTGTTAAATTACAGTCTACTCAAATTCATAAAATTATATTTTTGTTTCCATTCTGCTTTTTGTTATAATCTATTAAGACAGTAATGTTGCACAAATGCACATAGGGACCAGTATGTAAAAATCCAAACTAATTCAAAATAATGCCAAAAAAGACAAGATTCAAAAACTTGGACCCTTCAACCAAGATGCAAAATCCCTCAGCAAGAAATGTTCAATTTTGAGAAGGGGAAAAAAAACTCAAAAATAGGAACTTGTTTATCTGTTGTTTAGGTTTACCTATCAGTGAATATTTATTCTGAGGGTGGTATTTAGGCAATCTCAAATATGGTTTTGAATGAAAGAAGAAAAACCTCTAAAGAATTGAGATTTAAAAAGATTTAAACTCTTATCTTTTCACAGTATTTAATGCTAGAGAATAAAGGAAAAGTAGGATCAGTGCAGTCTGTGATTTTAACACCAAATGAGGTATATAAAAAAATCCAAATTCAATTTTGAAAGACAAAAGCCAGAATCTTTCATCTTATGCTCA
The DNA here is from genome assembly GCF_023159225.1 of Perognathus longimembris pacificus. Taxonomy (NCBI): domain Eukaryota; kingdom Metazoa; phylum Chordata; class Mammalia; order Rodentia; family Heteromyidae; genus Perognathus; species Perognathus longimembris. The sequence goes on along the minus strand of NC_063183.1, from coordinate 31,680,440 downwards.
GCCACCCAATGCTATGATTGATAAGAATTTAAAAAGAAAGAAGAGAAAAAAAAGCCCTTACCTGACTTTCAGGCTATTCACACTGAAAATACACCATTTCCCAGATCAAGGAGGAATCAACAAAATGGGCAAAACCTCTTTGCAGAAAGGTAAATGAAAACCCATCTCCAAGGGGAGAAAATGGACCAATGAGAAGGATATCCACCAGCACAGGGCAGTGTCTAGGAAAGCCAAGGGGATAAAGGCCAAGGAAGCAAGATCAGTCTGGGCCTGCAGACAAAGAAAAAGAGGTGAGGAAAAACAGCCAATGGGAGAGGCACAGAGAAGGAAGCAGGAACAACTCTGCTTATGTAACATCTGAAGTGGTCTCACATTTGAACTCAAAGAAAACAGGAAGAATATTTGGCATCTACTCATTTTTCTCTTCTTACAAAACTTCATGTGGAACATACAGCTTTAAGTGGCAAATTGACAATTATAATCTCAGCATAATGAAACTGCTGCTAACCATCAGAGCCAACTGCCCCACAGTTCCTAGCATACTAAAACCCATTAAAGAGATGACAATACCCCAAAAGTCCCAGTGTTATTTAGGCTACAAGTCTAAAAAGACCCTCCTTCTGTTTTAAACAAATGCTGCATCATCATCATCATCATCATCATCATCATCATCATCATCATCACCATCACCATCATCACCATCACCATCATCATCATAACTACTGATGTCCAGCATTGTAACATAATAAAATTTCACCAACAGCTCACCCTAGAATAAAATAAAAGCAATTTCTGTTCCCAAATCTATGCTGATTACTTCCCAGTGCTTTTTATGTAATCCTAATCACCAAGACATTATTGAAAGGATATCCATAAAATAATACAGGCATCAATTGCTGAGAGGACCAGGCTTACTATCAGAGCCAAGGAATAAGAAAAATACTACAGCAGCAGCAGAAGAAAGAAAGAAAGAAAATGAAATTGACAGAGGGTTAAAGTTGCTAAAGTCTGAAAAAATTATATAACATACAAAGGATAGTATGGGTTGAAAAACAAATCTGCAACCAGAAAGTATTTTTTCCAAGGGAAAATGTTGCAAAACCTAATAAGCTTACTTTCATTGAGGGAAAAGCCAAGTTTATAGAATTTAACACCTTGAATCTATAAGGTTATCAGACTCGGATTTTTAAATAATTAAGAAAATAACTGGAATGACCATATCAATCCAACTCTAACAACCATTTTCTTTTTCACTTAGATCTCAGTGCTTTAGTTTTCTTATTTGGCAAAATACAATTCTCAAAGAAGGTAAGAAACTTCGCTACCTGGAAACTTCATTTTAAAGAAATCTTTAAATCTAAAGTGCTGGATAGGCAAAGAGCACTGGTACTTTAGATCGGATTAAGCAATAGGTACACTGGAATTTAATTCCAATGTTTGCCACGTAAGTGGGAGTCTGCTGCCTGAGAGAAGGAACTAAATTCTGGTCTAGGGATAGGTAAAAAAACAAACAACAACAAAAAAAAACAAACAAAAAACTCCTTATGGGTCACATATTAAATTTGTAAAGTTCTAATCCATCAGATTAAAAACAAGAATTACACAGATTGAACATCCCTAATCCCCTCATCACCTTCCCCCCTGCAAAATCCAAGACACAGTTTCAGATTTTAAAGCATTTCAAATTTCTAGATTAGCCATGCTCAATGACTAGGCTATGCCAATATCTCAAAATCTGAAAAGTTACCAAATCTGGAACACTTTCAATTCACACTTAAGTAATATTCAATCTGTACAAACATCTTATATACACATTTTTCCCATAAGGGACAGAATATTAAAGTAGCATATAAACACTTCAAATGCACCACTCAAAGCAACAAGAAACTGACCTGACCACAAAATTAAGACTAAGCAGTACTGACCCCTGTAACTCTGAGGACGCCTTCCATGCCAGAGAACAAAAGATAAAGGGCTCCTGCTACCACAACCTTGTGAAGAGTGACTCCAAGGCGAGGCCTAAAATGGAAGCAGAGACGCTGGAGTGAGCAAATGAGACAGAGCATAAGGCAAACTAAACAACAGCAGCCCACATTAGTTAGTGCAGACCAACAATTTAGTGACAACTAGGACATACCTGAGAGAAGAAAAATCTTAGTGACACATAGCCTTACAAGGTAAAAGAGTACTAAAACTTACTTGTTCTTAGTACTAATTTAAAAACAAAACAACAAAACGAGCTGGTGCTGGAGGATTGTGGTTCAAAGGAAAAGTTCACGAGGCTTTTTGTTTTTGCCTGGGCTGGTTTCAAACCACAATCCTGAAATCTGGGCCTCTTGAGTAGTTGGGATTACAGGCACGAGCCACTGACAGTGCGCAGCTCATGAGACTCTCATCTCCAATAAACTACTCAGAAAAAGCCAGAGGTAGCATGGTGGCTCAAGTGGTAGAGTGCTAGCCTTGAACACTAAGAGGCTCAGGGACAATGCTCGGGCCCTGAGTTCATCCCCAGGACTGATACAAAACAAAGAAAAACTCAAAAGCTTTTTATTATAAATAAACCCACCCACCCTCCAGTGCCAATAACTACCAACTTATAGCCAATTCTGCTCCACATGTGCTCCATTCACTTGCCATCCTTTCATATTACCATGAAGCATACCATTTTTGTTTCTATGTTTTGCAATGTGTCTTTTAACAAATAAATAATCTAAATATCATTAGGAAATCTAGAAGTGTTAACAATTCCTTTTCATATAACCAAATTCCTATTATAGTTTATTAAATAAAAAGTACATACACAAGCTCAAACCCCAGCAAAGGCAAGTCTTTTGAGCAATAGCAGTATGAAGGAAGAAAAGCCTTATATCTTTAATATTAATCCTACAAACTCAGAATCTACATTTTAATAAATTTCCACGAAATAGTACAGTAGTGTAGTCGTTTTAAATGTACTGGCTTGTATCACATCTGCCTAAGCCTTAGATGTATGTATTTTTTGTTATAAACCAGGTAAAACTCTGTAAAGGCAGAAAAATGTCTCCCTACTGTATGTCTTACAAATCTTGAGTATATACTAGGAGGCAATTAAATATTTGCTAAATGAATATCATTTAATAGTTAAATTCCCCTATCCCATTCCTCTAATTCCATTATGACTGAACTCCCTAAAGTATCTATCTGGTTAACTCCAATTCTCTTTGGAACGCTCTCTAATTGGGCTTTTGTCCTTATGACTTCACCAAACCTGCACTTATTGTTGTTACCAACACTCTCCATGCTAGTCGGTCCAATAGTAAATTCTTAATCCTCTCACTAGCTCTATCAGAAGCATTTGAACTAAGCACTCCATGCTGGGTGCTGGGGGCTCACACTGTAATCCTAGCTACTCAGGAGGCTGAGCTCTGAGGATCGAAGTTCAAGTCCCCATGAGACTCTTATCTCCAACTAATCACTCAAAAGCCAGAAGTGGTACTGCGGTAGAGCGCCAGCCTTGAGCACAAAGAGGGTCAGGGACAGCATGTAGGCCCTGAGTTTGAGGCCTACCACAGGCATACGCGCACACCCACACACCCACACACCCACACACAAGCATTCCTCCTTGAGACAGTCTTCATTTTGCCTCCTACCTCCATGGTCACTCCTCAAATTTCCTCTAACTCATTACTGACTTCTAAATATCAGAAAATGTCCAAAGGCCCTTGTGGGGATCTTTTCGCTCTATATGTCACTTCTTTGGGGTCCATGTCCAGTCTCACTTTAAATAGTATCTCCATGTTGATGATTCCCAACTAAATTTCGGCCCATGTAGATACCTATCTGGTCTTGCCCCTCCCCCAAACACGTTCACCTAAAGTCTCTTCCTGAACTTGGCAAATGTCCACCCCTTCTGCCACCTCATCAGACCAAAACAGTTGGCACCATCCTGGGTTCCTCTTCTCTTTCACATCACACCTCTGATTCATCGGGAAATTCCACTGGTTCTACCTTCAAAACATATACAGAAGCTCATCACATCTCGGCATCTCTTCCCTTGGGTGTACACACAGCCCCAGCATCTCCCTGACATCTTTGCTTGAATGTCCTGAGGTGAGGCCTTCCTTGAACACCCTACTTCCAAAGCAAGCCCCAGCTCCTGCCTAGCACCTCTAGCATTCCGCTTCCCTTCTATGCTCCCAACGTTCTACTGACAAATAACATATTTAACTCTCTTATTGTAATTATGTCTGTGCCCTCCTTCTCCACAATGTAAACTTCAAATCTTTCGTGTATATCCAGAGCCTAAACGACTCCTATTTATATATATGGTAATCAATAAATTTTTGAGTAAAAAATAACTTTTTAGAAAGTTATAGTAAGATATATACAGATATAATAAATAGAGGTATGTATGATTAGGTGTGTGTGTGTGTGTGTGTGTGTGTAGTGAGACTCAAATTCAAGACCTTGTGCTAGTGCTCTACAACTTGAGTAATGCCCCCAAGGTGATGTTTTTGCTGGTTAAATGGAGCTATGGTCTTGAGGGCTTTTCCGCCTGAGCTATCTTTGAACCACAATCCTCAAATCTCAGCATCCTGAGCCAATGCGCCAGGCTGAATAAAATAATTTTATTAAACTAAAGGTGTGGCTCAGTGGTAAAAATGCGTGCCTATCAGTATGAGTCTCTGAGTTCAATCTTAAGTATTGCCAAGTGAGGAAAATCAGAGTACAGAAGTAATAATTTGATTATAGGGGGACAGTATATTCTAAATTTTCTGGGGTTTTTTTGCCAGTCCTGGGGCTTGGGACTCAGGGCCTGAGCACTGTCCCTGGCTTCTTTTTGCTCAAGGCTAGCATTCTAGCTCTTAAGCCACAGCACCACTTCTGGCATTTTCCATATATGTGGTGCTAAGGAATCAAACCCTGGGCTTCATGTTTGCAAGGCAAGCACTCTACCACTAGACCATATTCCCAGCCCCCCTACATTATCTGTAAGTAAAAATACTTTTAAGTTGAACTTAGCATAAAAATATACTTGTTATATAGTAAAAGAAGTAATAATAGTTTCAGTGAGACCGTTGTTCCCATAAAATAATCTTTGTGTTGTTTTGTTGCCAGTCCTGGGCCTTGGACTCAGGGCCTGAGCATTGTCCCTGGCTTCTTTTTGCTCAAGGCTAGCACTCTACCACTAGGCCATATTCCCAGCCCCCATAAAACAATATGATTTGCATAAAGTCACATAAATTTACTGTACAAGTTGGGTGTGCCAACATTTATTACACTGGAAGTGTCCACTGACTGCCCATCTGTAGACATGCCTTGAGCTCTACAAAGTGAAAGAGCAACACTTTTCCAACATGTGTTACAATGCTACCGAATTGCAGGTGCCTCTTTTAGCTCAAAATTACTTCTTTTATAGAATTTTGGCAGAATTACATCATAGGAAAGCAGCAAGTGTTTCAATTTAAGTATCACTTTCATTTATTTTTCTATTGGATTGAATACTTACTTGACAATGCCATATCCCAGACTGACTATGATGACCAAGGTTCGAGCCAGTGAGCGTTTCACTGCCGAAAGCAGCTCTGCGAGGACCAAGGCACCTTGGACTACAGGAAAGAAAGAGCAATAGGGCTAAACTCTAGGCTCAGCCTAAGGTGCAATTCCAATACCATAACGCAGGTACCAGACTTCCTTCAAAATGAACACTGGTATTACTCTTGCTATAACAAGAATGCCTCTTCTGAAATTCCTATAAACACGTGCTGATAAACTTATTTATATAGCAATGTGGGTGTGCTCAACGCTTCCCACCTACCCACTACCAACTCCCTCACCTTCACTAACTCACCTCATATGTAGACAGCTTGTAACATCAGGGAATTTCTGTATCATTTTCAAAATCTACGAAATATAGCTTACTCATGGGACAGCACACAATATACATATGAGCATGTGTATAGTTTTCAACTTTATATCTATTTTCAAGTTCTTTCAAAGACCACAGAAAGATCTAATTACTGTATCTTGCAACTACAAATATAAATATAAATAGTCAAATGATCTGCTAGAACTGAAGCTGTTTCAATAAGGTTCAGAACCAAACAGTATCTATTACAACCTGTTTACCTTATAAAACTATAAGCCTCTTCCTATTTTCTTGGTATTACTGCATATTATCAATTCTTAGATGTAAACACACACACACACACACACTTGAAATAAGGTGTGTTTTGCAATTTAAGACATCTTATGGGGCTAGGAATATGGCCTAGTGGCAAGAGTGCTTGCCTTGTATACATGAAGCCCTGGGTTCGATTCCTCAGCACCACTATATATAGAAAACGGTCAGAAGTGGCGCTGTGGCTCAAGAGGCAGAGCAAAAAGAAGCCAGGGACAGTGCTCAGGCCCTGAGTCCAAACCCCAGAACTGGCCAAAAAGAACCCAAAAACCAAAAAACAAAACAAAAAGAAGCCAGGGACAGTGCTCAGGCCCTGAGTCCAAGGCCCAGGACGGGCAAAGAAAAAAAAAAGACATCTTACAATTACACCAGAATTGTTTACCTTCCTTACATTTATATAATAATGATGCCTTAGATATTGATGGCAACTGAGCTTTAATGATGACAATTCTTATTCCCCAAAAGACCACTACTTTTGTAATTTTTCCAAGCATGTTTCAGCAAATTTTTCTTATATCATCAACCTCATAAACTGCAAGATTAATAAAAAAAAGTCACAAGCACACTGATTCCACTTAATTTATGTAAATGAATAATTAAACAGAAATGAGCTGGGATTATGGTTTAGCGGTAGAGTGCTTGCCTTGCATGCATGAAGCCCTGGGTTCAATTCCTCAGTACCATATAAACAGAAAAAGCCAGAAGTGGCACTGTGATTCAAGTGATAGAGTGCTAGCCTTGAGCAAAAGAAGCTCAAGTACAGTGCCCAGGCCCAGACCTCAAGCCCCAGGACTGGCAAAAATTAAAAAAAAAAAAAATAGAACTATGTAATAATTATTGACCTTAGGAAAATTTTTCTACATTGAACCAATCATTCAAATATCATGTTTAATTACATACCAGATTCTCCTTTGTATCGGATATTTTGAAATTCTGCATAGAAGACAGCTTTCTCAAGCATCCCGAGAAAGATAACAGCACCAATCCAAAACTGAATTCTCAGGAGATCTCTCCAGTAGCAGGCAGACCAAGCCAGCCACAGAACACCAAACAGGACATATACAATGCACATCACCATGAAAAACTGTCACCCAATTGGGTAAGAAATAAAAAGGAGAGTTAGGGTCAATAACCAAGTATCTACATTTAAAAGCAATATACAGTCTTAACAAACTAAAAAATTTTAAAGCCACATATCCATCCTACTCTTTACTTGAAAAATAATTATTTCTGTGACATTTAACATAAAAAATATTGAAAAATCATCTCTGGAGGAGAGGCAGAGAATCTAAGGACTTGTCCTCAAGAGTGTATTAACAGCCTTTTCAGTGCATGATGGAAAAACATATAAATGAAGATTAACACTGAAGAGGAAAAAGTTACAGCAGGGTGAAGATTACACCTAGAAGCAGTGAACCAAACAAAAACAGGAAAACTTAATGGGAAAGCAAGACAAGCATGACCAAGTAGTCAGAAAATAGATTAAGGATATTCTTAGATAATGGCATATCCTCACATACATGCAAACACACGCATACTCTCTGAGGAAATGACACTGCACACTTTAGGTACTCTAAGTGAGCTCAGAAACTAGAGGTTACAGCAACATGGACCATGCTTTGGATCCTAGAGAATGTCAGACATGAGATAATCACTGAGATATTACTTCTCAAGTGGGGGCTGGGAATATGGCCTAGTAGTAAAGTGCTTGCCTTGTATACATGAAGCCCTGGGTTCGAGTCCTCAGCACCACATACATAGAAAAAAGCCGGAAGTGGTGCTGTGGCTCAAGAGGTAGAGTGCTAGCCTTGAGCAAAAAGCCAGGGACAATGCTCAGGCCGAGTCCACGCCCCAGGACTGGCAACAAAAACAAAACAAATAAATAAAATACTCAAGTGCCACACTCTGGTGGCTCAGACCTGTAATCCCAGCTACTCAGGAGACTGAGATCTGAGAATTATGGTTCAAAGTCAGCCCCAGCAGGAAATTCCATGAGACTCTTACCTCCAATAAACTACATAGAAAATGCCAGAAGTGGCGCTGTGGCTCAAGTGGTAGAGTGCTAGCCTTGAACACAGAACAGAAGCCAGTCCTAAATTCAAACCCCAGGACGGGCAAAACATAAAATAAAATACTCAGGTTATTGAGATAAAATATGAGGCCTGCAGGGGTTTCCTAAATATGAATTTATACACATACTGCTAAACTCATTTAAATGTCAAGGTTAAAAATATTAAGTTCACTTACAATCATCAGTGGGTAATCCTCAAGTGTGAGATACTCATAGGGGCCCTTCAATTCAACAGTCACTGCCAAAATATAAGCCTCAGAATTAGTTTAACAGGTTCATACATGAAGGAAAACATTATCTACTATATACTTAATGAAATTTATGGACGTGTCATTGGATCATTCACTCTTAACCACTTCAATCCTGGTAAATACTACATTATGTGTGTATAACACAACAAATCAAATATTCTCATAGTGCGTCCTGTGAGCCATATAGGGCTCCACCCCTGCCCCAGTGTGAGGCAGAAAAGCTCTTTCCCCAGACTCAACCTAGAATGAAGGATACTCCATGGAAAACCTTTTCAGAGATGCCCATCTCCTCTAAATTTTAAACACACTTCATGTATATTTCCTTCCTTCCTTCCTTTTCTTTTTTTTTTTTGCCAGGTCTGGGCTTGAACTCAGGGCCTGAGAGCTGTCCCTGGCTTCTTTTTGTTCAAGGCTAGCACTGTACCACTTGAGCCACAGCATGACTTCCTGCTTCTTCTGTGTATGTGGTACAGAGGAATCAAACCCAGGGCTTCATGTATAGGAGGCAAGCACTCTACCACTAGGCCATATTCCCAGCCCAAGAACATTTGTAATAGAGAATGTTTTGAAAAAGCTATAATTAGAATACTTAATGGTGAAATGGACCAATATTACCAACAAAGTCAGGAGCAAGCTAAGAATGACTGCCATCAACATGTCTTTTCATATCTACTGAACAAAGCAAAGTAGGAAAAGAAACTGCAGAGTAGAAAGAACAAAAATAGAAAACAGAGAAATTCAACTAGTTCAGAAGTTAATGCCATTTTGCAGAGGAGAGATGAAGACTCCACTGGACAGCAACAATAAAAAGGAAAACACTAGCACACTTGGGGAAAGGAGCTGAGGCATTAAAAAATAACCAAAGGTGATTTTTTTTTTAATGTTTTGCTTTGGTGATCAAATTTCATCAATTTTTTTTTTGGCCAGTCCTGGGGCTTGGACTCAGGGCCTGAGCACTGTCCCTGGCTTCTTTTTGCTCAAGGCTAGCACTCTGCCACTTGGGTCAGAGCGCCACTTCTGGCTGTTTTCTATCTATGTGGTGCTGGGGAATCGAACCCAGGGCTTCATGTATATGAGGCAAGCTCTCTTACCACTAGGCCATATTCCCAGAGCCTCATCAAAAATTTTTTAAAAGAAGATGATACTAGTGAAACACTTCTACAGTAGGAGGACCACAGGAAGGAAAACAAATTTCAGTATCTGTGACACCTAAGAAAAAGTGCCTGAGACTGTGCTTGCTATTCTGAATGCAGAAACATGTCTTCCTTCTCCAATCTTGCCACTTGTCAAAAACATTCTGAGTTGTTCCCACTCATGCAGCAAGTTTACTCTCTCCCCTATGCATGGAACAAACACACAAACTCGTAAAGATAGAAACTGAACTTACTGGTAAAAATATTACTTAGTGAGCCTTCTTTCACTGATTCTTTGGAGGATGAAATGCCAACGTGTACAATAAAAATGTATGGTGCATCTTGCCACGTTTGCAATGGCTCATGCATCGCCTGGAAGGTAGAAGGCATCAGTGCTTTTTACGTCATAAGATTTAAAACACAAGACATACAATTAAAAGCATAGTTCATATTCTTTAAAGCAACACGAAGACTTTACTCCAGAATTTGTCTCAGAGACAAAGTAGTTCTTCACTTTCATTCACTAACACAGAAAGCACAACTCAAAGCAAACCTGTAGTGCATACAGTGGACTACATTATAAATTACTAGGTCAGAATACCTTGTATTGTATTATACAGATATTACGTTTAATGTACATGTTCCTAAATCAACAAAAAAAAAATCACTAAGTTGAATCTCTAAGCCGTACTAAGTTATATTTTATGCACTTCTATCATGAAACTAAGGAATTTATAGATTTAAAGTACCTAAAAATATCCATGAGTGTCAGAAAATATGGATAATATATATTTTTAACATACATTGCATGTTATATATACTTTATTATAGATACACTATGTCTTAATAAAGCTATTACAAAATTAAGAACTTAAACCAGGCAAAATGGCTCAGAACTATAATCCAACACTTGGGAGGCTGAGTGAGACAGGATTGTGACACTGAAACTAGCCTGCAACATGTATCAAGGGCTGTCTCAAAAACAGACAAAATTTTTAAATTAAAATTAAAAACTAAGCAGGAAGGGATGGATAAGAATGTTGAAAGAGTTGACACTGATTAAGATGCACTGTATTCATAAACCGCTTTGTTAGTTAACAACTCCTTTGCACTACTGAAGATAATAAAAATATACTCAAGGAAAAAAAAACTTTAAATAGCTTTGTAAAACACATGGCCCAGCACAGATAACTATCTCATTTATAAATTTTTAGCTGCAAAACTTCTGAGGAATTGGTCACTACAGATTACAATAAGAAGTAAGATGCTATATAATGTGTACTTTGGAAAATATAAAGGCATAAATACAGCTTTTGGCCTTATTTCCATTTACCAAGGTTTCCTAACTACATTCTATCACAGATAACTTTATATGGCATTACATTAAAGTCTTTTGAATAAATTCCTTCTGGTTACAAATATTTAACAAAAGGGGAAAATAACTACAGCAATTCAGGTTTATTGTACAAAGTCCATAAAACACAAACGCTTATCCAAAGAGAACCAATATTAATATTTTGGTGTGTAGCTTCCGGTCTTGACTTTTTTACTTATTTAGTTTTGGTTGGTTGTGGAGCTTGAACTCAAGGCCAGGGCACTGTCCCTGAGCTTTTTTTACTCAAGGCCAGCATACTACCATTTTGAGCCACAAAGCCACTCATGGTTTTCTGATGGTTCACTGGAGATAAATCCCATGAACTTTCCTGCCCAGGATGACTTTGAACCATGGTCTTCAGAATTCAGCCTCCTGTGTAGCTAGGGCTATAGGCATAAGCCACTGGTGCCTGGCCTTTACTTTCTTTTTAAATACCAGCATATTACAAAGACAATTCAAGGGCTGGGGATATGGCCTAGTGGCAAGAGTGCTTGCCTCGTATACATGAGGCCCTGGGTTCGATTCCCCAGCACCACATATACAGAAAATGGCCAGAAGTGGCGCTGTGGCTCTAGTGGCAGAGTGCTAGCCTTGAGCAAGAATCCAGGGACAGTGCTCAGGCCCTGAGTCCAAGGCCCAGGACTGGCCAAAAAAAAAAAGACAATTCAAATCTTCACAAGCATAAACTAAACCATATATACTTACAGTTCTGTCTCCAGTAACAGTAACATTGGTTCCATTCTCTTTAGCCTTTAAATGGTAGAAGAAAATTATAATTCAATTTTTTTTTACTTTAAGAAATAAGTAAAAAAACAAAACAAAACAAAAATATTACCTCTTGTTTTTCTCCTAAAAGAGGCAGTCGATGAAGAAAATCCCCAGAAAAGCTCTATGAAAGAAACATAAAACTAAATTAAAGATGTATAATAAATGTGGGCTGGGAATATGGCCTAGTGGTAGAGTGCTTGCCTCGTATACATGAAGCCCTGGGTTCAATTCCTCAGCACTGCATAAACAGAAAAAGCCAGAAGTGGCACTGTGATTCAAGTGGTAGAGTGATAGCCTTGAGCAAAAAAGCTCAACGACAGTGCCCAAACCCGGAGTTCAAGCCCCAGGACAGGTCAAAAAAAAAAAAAAAAAAAAAAAAGACAATGGTGTTGTGTTTTTCACCTTTTTTTGTTTTATTCCAACCTCTATCCAAGCTTACCTGTGTTTTAAAGAGTTCACTACAGTTCTGGAACAACTTTGAGGATGTCTGATATTTCCCAGACAAGCCTCTTTTTTCCTTAAGTTTTTCCAAGTATTTCTCTACTTCCTCAGCCTGGGGAAGAAAAAAAAAAAAGAGAACACACAAACTATTTGACATACTTTCCACAAGTAAGACACAACACTAAGAGGATAAATATTTAACACAATACTAAGTGCAAACATGATTTATAGTTTACTGTTTTAAGAATCAACACATTAGAGCCCAGACTGCATATATAGCAGCAGCTAAAAACCTAAAGTCAGTGAACTTTATAATGCAGAATTCTGGTTTTTAACTCATCAACAATAGCTTGCTAACAATTCCAGGAAGACCAGGACACTATCAAGAATCCAAAGGATTTTAGTCACATGAAAATATATTTAGGAGTTACCTGGGGCTGGGGATATGGCCAAGTGGCAAGAGAGCTTGCCTCGTATACATGAGGCCCTGGGTTCGAGTCCCCAGCACCACATATATAGAAAACGGCCAGAAGTGGCGCTGTGGCTCAAGTGGCAGAGTGCTAGCCTTGAGCAAAAGGAAGCCAGGGACAGTGCTCAGGCCCTGAGTCCAAGGCCCAGGACTGGCCAAAAAAAATATATATATATATATATTTAAGAGTTACCTGGGGCTGGGAATATGGCCTAGTGGCAAGAGTGCTTGCCTCCTACACATGAAGCTCTAGGTTCGATTCCCCAGCACCACATATATGGAAAATGGCCAGAAGGGGCGCTGTGGCTCAGGTGGCAGAGTGCTAGCCTTGAGTGGGAAGAAGCCAGGGATGGTACTCAGGCCCTGAGTCCAAGGCCCAGGACTGGCCAAAAAAAAAAAAAAAAAAAAAAAAAAAGAGTTACCTGGCCAATTAACAAAATCTACCAAAAGATATACTCATGGTCATAAGCTAACATGGAGTGCCAAACTGTCCCCGTCATTCCTAGCCCACTGCTGATATTCTTGACACACGCATCACAACGGTGGCTTCCTATCAGTTTTGTGATTTTTTTTTTCTCAAGTACCATCTCTGATCTTGCCTTCTAGAAGACTCCAGTACTGCACCAACAGTCCTTTGCTTGTCATTCTCCATACTTGAATCATGGAGCACTTCAAAGTAATTATCACTGTTTTTTCATATAAAGACAAGATCTTGACAAGATTCAAATGTATGAACCACTTGACTATAAATTCAATTAGCAATCAACTAAGAGAAAATGTTATGCCATACACTACTCTAGAGATGTTATCATTCATTTCTTCAAAATTCTTCAGTCCTTTTGTTCCTTCCAGCGATATCCAATGTTAAATAACTTAAGCGAAAAAACAAAATATCTAGGGGGGGAATTAAAAACAAACTAGGAAAATTCAGAGCTGGAGGTGTGGCTCAGTTGGCAAGGGTACCTATTTGGCTCTCCAGGGTCTGAGTTCAAACAACAGCAAAAGCAAGTTATTGGGGCTGGGAATATGGCCTAGCGGCAAGAGTGCTTGCCTCCTACACATGAAGCTCTTGGTTCGATTCCCCAGCACCACATATATGGAAAACGGCCAGAAGGGGCACTGTGGCTCAGGTGGCAGAGTGCTAGCCTTGAGCGGGAAGAAACCAGGGACAGTGCTCAGGCCCTGAGTCCAAGGCCCAGGACTCCCCCCCCCCAAAAAAAAGCAAATTATTGATATGAATATTTAACAAGTTTGTTATTTTTAGTTTAAAGTAAATTAATAAATGTTAATTTCTTAAAAAGAAACCCTAATAACAAAGACATTTTGGCATGGACAATAATTTTAAACTCTAAGAGTTCTTAGCTGGACTTTGGTGGCTGTTTCCTGTATTATCCTCCTACTCAGGAGGCTGAGACTTGGAGGATTGAAGTCAGCCTAGGTAGAAAAGTTTGTTAAGACTCTTAACCAGCAGAAAGCCAAGCTAGAAGCATGACTCAAATTGTAAAGCACTAGCTAAGAGCAAGCAAACTGCACAAAAATTTCAGGTACTAATTTTAAGCCACCATACTGGCATAAAAATAAAATAAAGAGTTCTGAGATCAAAAAGTCAGAAATGGGCTGGGGATATGGCCTAGTGGCTAGAGTGCCTGCCTCGTATTCATGAGGCCCTGGGTTCAATTCCCCAGCACCACATATACAGAAAATGGCCAGAAGTGGCGCTGTGGCTCAAGTGGCAGAGTGCTAGCCTTGAGCAAAAAGAAGTCAGGGACAGTGCTCAGGCCCTAAGTCCAAGCCCCAGGCGACAGCCTTGAGCAAAACACTCAGGGACAGTGCCCCAGGCTCTGAGTTCAAGCCCCAGGACTGGCGAAGAAAAAGAAGAAGAAAGAAGAAGAAGAAGAAGAAGAAGAAGAAGAAGAAGAAGAAGAAGAAGAAGAAGAAGAAGAAGAAGAAGAAGAAGAAGAAGAAGAAGAAGAAGAAGAAGAGGAAATAATACTGATGTGGCAGGTATGCAAATCAAGTAACACAGCTTTGACGGCTCTGTGCTACTCTTCCATCTAGAAAATTAAGGCACTGGAAATACATGACTTCTAGGGTCCAAGAAATGCCTATAATTTTGTTCCTTACCTTGAAGTTGTAGATTTCATTGTAACAATCAGCACTTTTCAGAAACCAGGTTATATTCAAAGACAAATCACAAGGTTCTCCATCAACTATAAAAGAAGAAATTGTTATAAATAAAAGATGATTCTCTTCCCTAAAGCATTTCTCTATTAGCCTATATTTTTTATCCTACCCCATGCTGAGATTCTCAAAGACCAACCCTTTTCTAAACATAAGGAAGTGGAGTAACATATGCAAAAAGAACCTAATGTTTTCCAGAAAAAAAAAGTATCATTCCTGCAAAGAAATAGTTGGGTTTATTGCTTTCTGAAATTGTATACTGTTTCTATACCTTTAGACCTCAATTTCTAGATCTCTATTGAGAAAAAAGCAGGAATGATAAAGTAATCTTAAGTCAAAACAAGACTTTTATTGCTCAAATATTTACTGAGGAAAGGGTAAGTATACAAGGGTACAATAAATAGCAGAGTAATAGGCCAAACAGGAATGGGAGAAACAAGCTATCAAATATCCTTACGGAGGCCACAATCTATTTGAAGAGACACAGAGTAACATTAGGGATGTCACAGAGCAATGTTTCATAATGTTAAAGACGGTGATACAAATAAAAGCTTCAGTTAGGGAAAAATTCATGGCTTGGACCATGAAAATATCCAGACTACATAGAAAAAACAATGAAAAAAAGACAAACTTTGGGGCTGGGAATGTGGCTTAGTGGCAGGGTGCTTGCCTAGCATGCATGAAGCCCTGGATTCCATTCCTCAGCACCACATAGACAGAAATGGCTGGAAGTGGCGCTGTGGCTCAAGTGGTAGAGTCCTAGCCTTGAGCAAAAAGAAGCCAGGGACAGTGCTCAGGCCCTGAATCCCAAACACCAGGAATGGCAAAAAAAAAAAAAAAAAAAAAAAAAAAAGGAAAAACGAAGACCTAAACAGAAGATTTGCAAGGGAATTTAGCTAGAAAGCTATCAGGTA
The DNA here is from genome assembly GCF_023159225.1 of Perognathus longimembris pacificus. NCBI lineage: Eukaryota > Metazoa > Chordata > Mammalia > Rodentia > Heteromyidae > Perognathus > Perognathus longimembris. Next base: position 31,664,677 of record NC_063183.1, on the reverse strand, counting down.
ATGTAAAAATGACTACTAACTTAGACAAAGTATGGAACTTTTTTTTCTAATTTACTTTTCAATGTTTTAAAGGTGATATACACCTTTACATATGTCAGGTGATAAGTACACTTCCTTTTGCATAGTATCATCTGTTCCCTCATTCTCTCCCTCTCATTTCCACCCATGAGTTACATAGTCCACTTTCATCAATGAAAGCTTAGAACTCTGAATGGAAGAGACAGTGACAAGCGGCCTGCCTATGCCAAGGAAGCTACAAATCACTCCCACTAAAGTACAAAAATCAGAGGACAACTGGCAAATATGAGAAAGAAGTAATGAAGAAAAAGATAATGAAAAGCTGGGCTCTGGTGGCTCATGTCTGTAATCCTAGCTACTCAGGAAGCTGAGATCTAAGGATCAGAAGTCCCAAGCCAGCCCAGGCAGAAAAGACTTCCTGAGATTCTTATCTCCAATTCACAACTCAAAAACCAGAAGCAGAGCTGTGGCTCAAAGTGATTAGCACTAGCCTTGAGCAAAAGAGCTCAGAGACATCACTCAGGCCCTGAGTTCAAGCATCACAACAAAGCATCACAACAACAACAAAGGGTATTTTAACAACAGTCAAACTCTCTGAAAAACAATAAAAATATACAGCTTAGCAGGGTGCTAGTGGCTCATGCCTATAATCCTAGTTGCTCAGAACTCTGAGATCTGAGGATCATGGTTCAAAGCCAACCCAGGCAAGAAAGTCTGTGAGACTCTTCTCTCCAGTTAACCACCAGAAAAGCAGAAGGGAGCTATGGTTCCAACTAGTAGAGCACTAGCCTTGAGCAAGAAAAGTTCAGGGGCAGCACCCAGGCCCTGAATTTAAGCCCCATGACCCACGGGGGGGGGGGAAAAAAAAAGCTTAGAGATTGGTGAAAGGTACATAAAAAAAGGAGCATAAGTTGTCACACTATTTTAAGAGACAAAATCCTCTACACCTAACAGCTACCAGTAAATATCTAGAAAACCAAGCAAGGCAATATGTCAAAGTAGGTTTGGCTTCAATCAAAAGTCAGGAGATATTACCATGGGTATAATATGTTCCTCATAGAAATTATGCTTGTTTCTTTCACTCCCCAATAGAATGTAAATGTGATGACATATGCTCCATCACTACCTGTTGTCTTAAAAAAAAAAAAAGAATGCCTAACATGCAGTACATAGGCAATAACAACAATCAAAAGACCTTTACACTTTCTGGAGAGATAGATGTTCAAATGCACACATTAACGACAGAGCTTCTCATGACAATTTATTTGCCAATATAAAGCCAGTTTCATCAGTAAAACAAAAAGGTTTTTCAGCATAGAATGGGACAGTTTGGATTCAGAAATAGTGCTTGTTCCACTAGACAAACCGGTTTCATTCTACATACTCCCTATTTCTCTCTAAACATCTTTGAATTTGCTCCTCCTCTAGGTGGTAAGATACTCCCTTGGCAAATAAAAGGTCAATTGTCTACATTTGTTCTGAGCCAATGATCTGACAAACCTAGGTCTTATTTTAAGTAATCATCTAACAAGCATACAAAAATAACATCAGTGATATCCGACTCAGAATGGACTAAAAAAACATGCAGACACCAACTTAAATATAAGTCAACCGAGATGTAACTGAATAAACATTGTATATATCGTCTGTAATGTATACCTACACACATTATGGTATTACATATTCAATACATGTGTTGAATACTGTATATGTATAGCGTGAGTGTATGTTATATACAACATAGAGTTCATATACCAGCAATAATATATATTGTATACAGGTGTAATGTATGGTAAACTGAAAAACAAGGAAATAAAGTTCATACAAGTATTGTGGGAATATCATTCAAGGAAAGGATTGTGAATGTACTAAATACTGTATTTATAAATAGATACTTCCAGGTTAAGTTTCTGAACTTAAATATATTGCAAATAGACTGAGATACAAAATAGGTAATTTAAAAGCTTGCAACTTAAAAAAAAAATGCCCATGAAATCCAAAAACTCACATTTGAGAAAGATAGTGGTATTTCTGAAAAGAATTTTTCCAAAACTGAAGTAATTTTTCCCCTGCAAAAGTAAAGGATAAGTAGTTAGCATTGGATCATTTCATGTTCCAAGAAAGAATATAAATGTCTAAATTTATAAAGTATCCAAATTAGTTTTCCTAAACAACAACAAAAAAAATCAACATATCTCCTAGCAAAATTCCATCCCATCCAAACGACAAGATCTTGTCCCTTAGTGCAGCTATGATTCGCCCTACCCCCTACTCCACAGGCCATAAAGCAAGGACTAGAAACCTCAAATCTCAAGCCCCTTAATCAGCTCCTCTCTTTTACTCACTAGCCACCGTTTTCTTTCTTCAAGTAACTATCCTGTGAGTTTTTACCTTATTAACAACTAAAAAAAACAACAACCCTAAGATCGAGAACTTGGAAGATCTTCACCGAATGAATAAAAGCGTAATGATTGTCATACAGATTTGCAATCGGCGAGCAGAAGAGACTAAAAAAAAAAAGGAGGAAGTCGTTTTAACAGAACTAAAACGCTTTTGTTTTGGTAAACCCTACTGGCAATCTAGTTTTTGTGGTTCACAGGAATAACTAAAAGACCTTAGAAAGTGGGAGGGGAAGAACAGGTGGATATGTTTAATCAACTGTCCAAATGAAAAGACCAGACTTCACGACATTCAATGTGTGTAACTGTTTTGGTTTTGGTTTTTTTTTTTTTCTCCTGGTGGCCCAGATCTTTCAAGCCTCCTAAAATCGCACAGCCCGTCTCGGAATGATCATTCCGAAGTTAAAAAAAAAAAAAAAACGAAATCAAACCCACCCCACCCCGGGAGTTCAGTGAGAATCAAACCCCAGAAGGCTGCAGGCAGGCTGGACGGGGCGGGAGGGAGGAGGAGGAGGAGGAGATCCAAAACGCCTCCTGTACACATCTCTCTCTCGCGCGCGCGCGCGTCCAACCCGGGCTCTCCGGATGCCGACCGGGAGAAAACTTCACCCGGAAACCAAGTCGCCCTGATCGGTGCATCAAGTTCTTTGAAGAAGCCTGGCGCTGAAAAGTTCTGTTCCCCGACAGCTCAAGAAACCGCTCCGCCGCCCTCTCCTCCTGCACCGGGTGGCCCTGCCACTCCTCCTCCTCCTCCTCCTCTTCCAGATGTACGGCCCAGGGCCGCAGGGACAGAGGACGGGGGGGGGGGGGGAAGAGGGCCCCTCACCCCGACGCCCCCACCACACCACCCCCTTGAGAAGCGGACTTGGGCAGAAGCTTCATGAACCCCTCGGGCCGCCGTAGCCCCATCCCCAGCCCCTTCCAGGTGGAGCATCTACGGTAACACTCACCGACGGCATCGGAATGTGCCACTTGGACCGGTCAGCAGCACACACAGGTGAAGGTCCTGCACCAAACCACGACAACGGAAACGGCTGAGCCCCCAGGAAAAGCATGACAGGCAGTACTTGAAGCCACGCAGCCGCCGCCATCTTCACCGCCGTGGCGCGCCTACCCGGAGCGTTTCAGCCCCCTCCTTCCGGTTCGTCCCGCCCTCTTCCGGCTCAGCGCGAGGGAGGGGGAGCTGAGGGGGCGGGGCAGGAGAGAGGAGAAGGCGGGACCATCCGGGTCCTTGAAACTTCCGGGAGCCTTGTGAGCTTTTTTTTTTTTTCCACCGTGAAGCCCCGCCCTCCGACATCCGTGAGCCTGACTGCGCAGGCGTCGTCGTGGGAAGGTCTTCTCCGGTGACTTCCGGCTCGCGCGACCTCACGCTCGCTCCTTCCTGGGCTCGCCGGGTCCTGCCTGGGCTCGAAGACCTGGCGGGAAGCCCGTGAGGCGTTCACCTGGCGGGATCCCCGTGAGGCGTCCGGGCTCTCTCCCCTGTGTTCCCGCCTCTCGATGATAAAGTCGGACGCCCGAGTCGGAAGTCTATAGAGAATCCAGTTCCTTAGCTCGCCTGACTGGCGCCCGGTAGTGAGGTCTCGGGTTCGGGAGGCGTCGAAGCCCGGGCTTGCAGGCGGCCGTGCGGCGGCCGGCGGTGGCGCCGCGCCGGGGACCCTGACGAGGCCCCTAGTGTCCCTGAGCTGGGCTTTGGCTGCAGCACCGTTTGGCTGGAGACACCTCCACCGCCGTCCCCTCGCGGTCCGAGAGAGAAGCGGGGAGGGGGTCGGGTCCGGGGACCCGCACGCAGTGGGACCGGACCGGTCATTCCGTGCCAACCAAATACGTCGCCGTAGAAATGCTAGTTTGCACCTGAAAAAAAGAAAAAATCACGGGAGTGAGGGTCACAGTTTATTCCATCTTAAAGACCTGGAGGGGATTTCATGTCCCAGTAACTTCACGCTGGTGAAGTGCTGCTCATCATTAAGAAAGGCAGCTCCTTGGCTTTTTACACGCATCTGTGGAGGGTGTGTGTGTGTGTGGTGTGGCCAGAGAGCAGGGACCCAGAGTGCCTGGGAAGCCATGGAAACACCTGGGAAAGAGGAAATCAGGTAAAGGCTAGAGGAGGTACTGACCACAGAACGGGTGCCCTGCCGGAAGGCAACCTGACTGCTTGGGTTTTGTTTTTGCTTTTTCTTTTTGTATTCTTTGCACCGCTTAATTCCGTTTTGGCTGTGTGCTTGGTCTTTTTTTTTTTTTTTTTCCTGTGGCTCTTAGTTCTGTGTGTAGCTAATTTAATAGCCTCTCATTAAATGCTTACAGGATGGTTAAGTAACTTTAACAGTGGAAAAGTTGCAATTGCAATTGGAACTCTTGACACATGAACTTAATATGGTGTTAACTCTCCAAGTTCAGGTATATGCACCTCTTCCTGTGTCGTTCCCCAGTTCATTCTTCAAAGACACTTCAGGGTTCTCTGAATTTTACACATTTGTTCAAAAGAAACAGTGACAAAAACCAGTGACATTTATTACTTCCATGATAAACAATCTTTTTAGTATGACTAAGTGTATCTGTCTGGAGTGTTTCTTTGTTTTTTGCTGGTCCCGGGGCTTAAACTGGAGGCCTGGGCACTGTCCTTGAGCTTTTGTGCGTAAGCCTAGCACTCAGCCACTGAAGCCACAGCTCCACTTTTGGCTTTGTGTCATTGATTGGAGATAAGAGTCTCTCACTTTCCTTCCCTGGCTGGCTTTGAACTATGGTACTCAGATTTCAGTCTTCTGAGTAGCTAGGATAACAGATGTGAGCCACTGGCACCCTGTTTTCATATTTTGAAAGTTGGTAAAATCAAAAGCATAGACATGCTGGCTGCAGAAGTTTTCAGTCATATATCTATCTGCAAGATTTTTTTTTTAAACCAGTCCTGAGGTTGAAACAGCCCTGGTTGCTGTCCCTGAGGAAAGCCTATAGTTATTTTAGTTAGATTGAGTCTAGTTTAAATACATTGACTCATATACCCAAATAGCAATGAACGTTTTGTTTTTGTTTTACTCCAAAAACAATTCTACTAACTTAGTTGTTTTTTGTTTTTGCTTTTGCCAGTCCTGGGGCTTGAACTGAGGGCCTGAGCACTGTCCCTGGCTTCTTTTTGCTCAAGGATAGCACTCTGCCACTTGAGCCACAGCACCACTTCTGGCTTTTTCTGTATATGTGGTGCTGAGGAATCGAACCCAGGGCTTCATGTATGTGAGGCAAGCACTCTACCACTAGGCCATATTCCCAGCCTACAAACTTGGTTTTAAAGAACATTTGCTCTGGTTTGTCAACATCATCTGAGAGATCAAAATTTACTCCTATGTTTGCTTCTATTATTATTTTAGCACCTTGCCTGTCCCTCTCTTAGAGTATTTATTGGCTTGAATTGTTAAGCTTTTGAAGGCAGAGCCTCGTCCTTGCTAAGAAGGCACTGTACCTCCTAAAGACTATATTCCTCCAGTGGCCCACTGGTTAGAGTACTACAGAAAATTTGAACTTCATGTCTTTTTTATTTTTTCCTCTTTGAAACAGTCTCATTCTATAATCTTCATGTCTTTTTCACCCAGTAAGAATATACTTTAAAAATACTTTGTTGATTAAATAGGTAAATAAGTTGTTTGGTTTGGTTTGGTTTAGGTTTTGTCTTATTCTTTGTTCTTTTGCATTTTACTGCAATCATTCTTTTAATAGCACCCTCCTGCTGGGTGCTAGTGGCTCACACTTCTAAGTACTCAGGAGACTGAGATCTAAGGATCAAGGTGAAGCCAGCCTGGGCAGGAAAGTCCAAAACAATTTTATCTCCTATATTAACTGTCCCTAAACTAGAAGTAGACCTGTGGCTCAAAGTGGTAGAATACTAGCCTTGAGCAAAGAAGCTCAGGGATAGTACCCAGCCCAAAAACAAAAACTCCCTTTTTCATAAGTGGCAATGTTTTTTGTTGTTGTTGTTGTTGCTTTTGTGCAGCCCCAGAACTTGATACTTCACTGTTTAGCTACATGTTTTACCTAAGGATATTGCGCTACAGCACATTTTATTATCACATGAAGTTCTTGTGTTATGTCAATCGCATTGCAAAGTTTTATTTTATATATATTACATACAATTACATATTATACATTATAGAGAATACAAATGGGTTTACAAACTCTGAAAAATTGTATCTTAAATATTTTTATTTAGTGTTGAAGATGAAGCTGTTGATAAAACCATTTTCAAAGACTGTAGCAACATTACTTTTTACAGGTAAGGAAAATAAATATATTACCTAGATCAAAACATTTCTGACAGTACTTCAAAATTACTGCTATTAGCTGATTACTAGTGCTTCACACCTATAATCCTAGCTACTCAGGAGGTTGAGATCTGAGGATCAGGGTCCCAAATCAGCTAGGGCAGGAAAGTCCATTAGTCTCTTATCTCCAATTAATCACCAGAAAACCAGAAGTGGAGCTGTGCCTCAAAGTGTTAGAGTGCTAGCCTTGAGTGAAAAAGCTCAGGGACAATGCCTAGGTCCTGAATTCAAGCCCCATGATTGACAGGAAAAAAAAAATTAATAGCATTTTTTTTTGAGAAATGATAGTTATTCTAAGCAAAGGTCAGTTTGAAAATTTAATAATTAAGGAAATTATATTAAGAGGCAAATAGCCAGAAGATTATGGTGTATGGTCACCCCAGGCAAAAAAGTTAGAGTCGGGGGGCCTGGGGATATAGCCTAGTGGCAAGAGTGCTTGCCTCATATATATGAAGCCCTGGGTTCGATTCCTCAGCACCACATATACAGAAAATGACCAGAAATGGTGCTGTGGCTCAAGTGGCAGAGTGCTAGCCCTGAGCAAAAAGAAGCCAGGGACAGTGCTCAGGCCCTGAGTCCAAGCTCCAGGACTGGTTAAAAAAAAGAAAAGTTAGTGAGTCCACCCCTCTCCCCCTCATCACAACACATAAACCAGGAATGTTGGCCCTCATCTGTAAGGTATGGGTAGGGATCTGAAAGATAAGTAAAATAAAAAAGGAGTAGGGCCATGGGTATCTGCCTAGGAAATGAAGTGCCCTGGGTTCAAGCCCTAGTATTATAATTTTTTTTAAGCCTCAAGCAGGAGACTTTCACCTATAATTTTATGTGTTTATTTAAATTTTTAAAGATTTTTTAATGTATTTTAAAAATGTTTAATAAGCTTTTTTGAAATATGTTAACTGTTATTAGGTTTCCTTCCATAGGAATTGCTGTATTTTATCCCTGCATTACATTTTATGAGATTTCCTAAGCTTCCAAAAAGAGGTCTTTAAAATCTTTTCTATTTCTTTTCCCTCAGTTATGGTACTTGAACTCAGGACCAGAGTGCTGTCCCTCAGCTTTTACGTTCAATACTAGTAATCTACCACTTTGAGCCACAACTTCACTTCTGGTTTTCTGGTGGTTAATTGAGGATAAGAATTTCACAGACTGCCTGGGCTGGCTTTGAGCTTCAATCCTCAGATCTTAGCCTCTTGACTATCTAGGATTACAGCAAGATCTTTATTTTAAAATATCTACCTTGGGCTGGGAATATGGCTTAGTGGTAGAGTGCTTTTCCCTGCATGCATGAAGTCCTGGGTTCAATTCCTCAGCACCACATAAACAGAAAAGGCCAGAAATGGCTCTGTGCCTCAAGTGATAGAGTGTTAGCCTTGAGCAAAAAGAAGCCAGGGGGCTGGGAATGTGGCTAAGTGGAAAAGTGCTAGCCTTAAGCTAAAAGGAAGCCAGGGACAGTGCTCAGGCCCTGAGTCCAAGGCCCAGGACTGGCAAAACAAAAAAAGGAAAAAATCTACCTTGCCTGGCATCAGTGGCTCATGCCTGTAATCCTAGCTACTCAAGAGGCTGAGATCTGAGGGCCGAGGTTCAAAGCCAGCCCCAGCAGGAAAGTCTGTGACTCTCTTATCTCCAACTAACCACCAGAAAACCATAAGTGGTACTATGGCTCAAGTGGTAGAGCTGAAGACAGTGCCCAGGCCCAGAGTTCAAGGCCCATTGACCAACAACAGCAAAATAAAATAAATCTACTCTAGTATAATTTTGAACTAAAAACCATCCCATATATTTTAATTTTCTAATTCACTCTGTTCTAGAGAAAAAAATCAGGGGCTGGGGATATGGCCTAGTGGCAAGAGAAAGAAAAATCATGTATTTTTAAAACACATTTATTCATATGACCCCTGTTTGCTTTTTTGTTTTGTGGTGTTGAGAATTGAACCCAGGGTTTTGTGCACGCTAGGCGAGTGCTCTACCATTGAGTTCCACCCTCAGCCCCTAGCGTGTCGTTTTAACTTAGAACACTGCAGTGAATGCTTAGTCTCCTTATCAAACCACTCACTTATATTAGAGTTACACTAGAATCTACTGAGTTATATACTAAATAGTCTATTTCATGAAAAGAGGGAGGGAAATTAAGCTCATAAAGTTCATTGTTGAAAATTGCCCAGCTTCTACTTAGACAAGTGCCCTTCTTGAGCAGTGTTATGTGGAAAACTTTCATATTCTTTTTTTTTTTTGTAGTACTGGAATTTCAACTCAGGGCTTCACACTTGCTAGGCAGGTGCTTGTACTTTACCCCGAGCCCTAAAATTAGAATTCTCATCGACACTAATTTTATTAGCACTCATATAATGTACTTTATAAGAGATTTAATACTGCCTCTGCCTAAATTCAGTTAATATCACAGTGAATTTTTACATGATAACATGGTCTGTTGCTGACAATCACAAATAGTCTTCACACATTTATATGCTCTGTACCTGTAGACGTCAGAAACAGCAGCTTTCCAAGAATAACACCTACCGGGCATTATTAGACACAGTTACGACAGGCGAAGACAGCACCAAGTTCCAAATCATCAATGAAGTAACTAAGGTGAGATATATGCAAATTGTATACAAAGTAATTTATTTTTGTATTTGGGTTGAATGATGTCAATTTCCACAATAGCTAATTAAAATGATCTAAGCATCAAAGTTTTAAACCTTGTTAAAGAAGGAATATCTTTTGTAATATCTACACTGATATTTTTTCTAGATGTTTCATAAGTGTTATTTCCCTTTAAGAATTCTTCACGATATACCTAAAAGGCTAGTTTTTCCACTGCTCCTGGATTGAGGCATCTGAACACACAGAAAACTGGGCAGTGCTCTCCTGCAATGCAGTTCAGCTCAAAGGAGTTTGTTAGGATGATGAGACAATGCCTATCATACAGTTCCATTGTTGCAATAATGCTTCAGCATCTAGTAATCTATCCTGAGCTTCCTGTATCTTCCAGGATGAATACAAGTCACCCTGGTGATGGTAAATTTCTCAGTCTTAAGCTGCCCAGTAATCTGTCCAGAGTCGAATATCTGAAGAGGTTGAAAGCAGATCTTTGTCTTGTTCCTGTATATGATCACTAAACTCAGAAGCTTCCAGTAATAGGGGTTGTTAGTCAGTGCTAACACCCAAAAGTAGGGAGAAATGGAAAAAGAGAAACCTTTCCAGTCCCCATGCAGGAAGTGGGATTTCAGTGATTGGTAATTCTTTTTTTTTTTTTTGGCCAGTCCTGGGCCTTGGACTCAGGGCCTGAGCACTGTCCCTGGCTTCCTTTTGCTCAAGGCTAGCACTCTGCCACTTGAGCCACAGCGCCACTTCTGGCCGTTTTCTGTATATGTGGTACTGGGGAATTGAACCCAGGGCCTCATGTATACGAGGGCAAGCTCTCTTGCCACTAGGCCATATCCCCAGCCCCTGATTGGTAATTCTTAAACATATAACTGAGTAAATTATTGTTAATTGGGGAGTTTGTTCTTTTTGTTACTGCCATTGTTCTCCAATTTGCTTGGCCTATATGAATTTAAACACACTTTTCTAACTATTTTAATTTGGCCATTAGTACAAGTCATCTTTGGGATAACCAATTGAAGCTAATCTCATATATCTGCTCCCAGATTCCTCTCCTGGCTGAAGTTTATGGTGTAGAAAGAAACATTTTCAGGCTTAAAATCAATGAAAAGACTCCACTGAAACCAAGATATGAAGTTCCAGATGTCATCAACAAGCTAAACACTGTAAGGTAGGGCAAGGAACAAAGTATATTAGTACACCCTCAAGTATTTTTTTTTCAATCATACCTATTATTTTTGTGTTCACAGCTATAATCATTTGCAGAGTTGATAGTCAGTTATTTGAGGATAAGTTTATCAGTTTTTCTGTTATTAATTTTTGTTTTTTTCATCCACTGTTTGACTTATCAGCAGAGAGGCACAACTTTGGCTCTACTCTCCTTCTTTGTAACAAGAACAGGTATTAGAGAGACTTTGGGGAGCAAGTGGAAGGAAAGCTACTTAATTTACTCACTCAGATTAGATGCAGAGCCCCAGAGACCTGTTAATACTAGTGAAACTCCCTTGCTTCTAGTAACTTATATAGTTAGACTAATTCAGTTTAATTAAGGATATTCTCAGAAGTCTAGCCTACAATTATACTTAGGTAGAGTGTCTCAGTGGAAAACCTTTAGGGACTAAAGCTGTGTGTGTGTGTGTGTGTGTGTGTGTGTGTGTGTGTGTGTGTGTGTCCATGTCCATGTGTTTATCCTAAGGCTTGAATAGGACCTGGATGCTGTTCCTGAACTTATTTGCTAAAGACTAACACTCTACTACTTGTGCACTGAGAAAAGGAAGAGAACCTAGATATTTGAGATCTAGATACCTGGCCCTGAACTTATATAATTCCTAAGGATCTAAGCCATCTCAACTGTCTACCTGTCATACTGAAGGCTGGTGAGAGTAAGATAATAAGGATAAATAAAAATTGACCTGGTTCCATCTCCCTGTGGACCTAATCTGTTATTTTCTATTTGTGAATATATGATTGGAATGAGAAAGAAAAATAATGTTGGCTGGGGATATGGCCTAGTGGCAAGAGAGCTTGCCTCGTATACATGAGGCCCTGGGTTCGATTCCCCAGCACCACATATACAGAAAACGGCCAGAAGTGGTGCTGTGGCTCAAGTGGCAGAGTGCTAGCCTTGAGCAAAAGGAAGCCAGGAACAGAGCTCAGGCCCTGAGTCCAAGCCCCAGGACTGGCCAAAAAGAAAAAGAAAAATAATGTTTTCGGTTCTGTGCAACAAAGCATTACTGGACTTTACACACAGAGCAATGATATGGCAGTTATCATTTATTGAGTGTTCATGTGTCAGGCATTGTGCTGTGCCAAGTGCTTTAATTACAGGACTTCACCTAATTCTCTCCAAAAGCTCTTCTTTTTTTTTAATTATTTGAGCTTTACAGATAAACAAGACCTAGGTAAAGTAGGTAACACTGGTTTTTGGTGTTTGTATTTGTCGGTTGTGGGGCTTGAACTCAGGGCCTGGCACTGTCCTTGAGCCTCTTTGTGCTCAAGGCTAGTGCTCTTCCACTTGAGCCACAGCTTCACTTCTGCTTTTTAAGTGGTTTATTGGAGATAAGAGTGTCACGGGGGACTTTTCTGCCTATGCTGGCTTCAAACCAGGTTCCTCAGATCTCAGCCTCCTGAGTAGCCAGGATTACAAGCATGATCCTCTGGCACTTGGTGGTAATACTGTTATCCAAAGTTATAAAGTATATGGTAATTATGTCCACTCCTAGCTGTATGTCACCAAAGCCATGCTTTCAGTGATGGCTCTCTACTGGCTGTTATCCTTTGTTCACATGAAGACTGACTTGTAAGTTAATTGCATTGAATTACAAATCACATTGAACTATGTTAAACTGTAGCAATTTATTTCTTTTCTAATTTCTTTTCTAGGCTGATCTCATGCTCTGGGGATACAGGCAGCCTGATATTGGCAGGTGGAGAAAGAGATCTGAAGTGTCATATCATAGCAAATCCATTCAAGATAGAGTTGATATCTGAGGAAGAAGTTGTGATCAGCATAAATTCCCTAAGCCAGTTATATTTTGAGCACCTACAGATTCCTCACAAACACAGGTATTTTTCATGATGTATTAACAAACTCTAATTGAAAATCCAAGTTGCCTAAAATCATAACAAATCAGATGCTACCAGATGCGGTAGTATTTCTTATAAAGCAGCATTCAAGAGGCTTAGGTAGAAATTATCAATGTGAGGTCAGCCTAGGACACCTGGATAACATAGTGAGACCGCACCTCAAAAACACAAAATTGGTTTTCTGGGTTGTGTATTATGATACACACTTATAATGCCAACACTTGAGAGTCAGACAGGCAGATTACGAGTTCCAAGTCAACCTTGGACTTCCTTGTAAGACCTTGTCTCCAATTTCATAAAGTGGTTACTGCTAGGTCTGGGAATGTGGCTTAGTGGTAGAATGCTTACCTAGCATGCATGAAGCCCTGGGTTCCATTCCTCGGTACCACATAAACAGAACAGCCGGAAGTGATGCTGTGACTCAAGTGGTAGAGTGCTAGCCTTGAGCAAAATAAGCCCAGAGACAGTGCTTGGACCCTGAGTTCAAGCCCCAGGACTGGGAAGAAAAAAAGTGGTTACCACTAAAGGGTAAGGAGAGAAAGTTGAAGAAAGGTACACAGAGCCTTCAAATAAACAAGTTATTTATTTATTTATTTATTTTTGCCAGTCCTGGGCCTTGGACTCAGGGCCTGAGCACTGTCCCTTGCTTCTTTTTGCTCAAGGCTAGCACTCTACCACTTGAGCCACAGCGCCACTTCTGGCCGTTTTCTGTATATGTGGTGCTGGGGAATCGAACCCAGGGCCTCATGTATGCGAGGCAAGCTCTCTCGCCACTAGGCCATATCCCCAGCCCGAAATAAACAAGTTATTTTGATTGCTTATTTCAGTGGTGTGTTTCTTAGTTGCTTAGTAGTAGTATTTTTTTTTTTTTTTTTTGCCAGTCCTGGGCCTTGGTCTCAGGACCTAAGCACTGTCCCTGGCTTCTTTTTGCTCAAGGCTAGCACTCTCCCACTTGAGCCACAGCGCCACTTCTGGCCGTTTTCTATATATGTGGTACTGGGGAATTGAACCCAGGGCTTCATGTATACGAGGCACGTGCCCTTGCCACTAAGCCACATCCCTAGCCCTAGTAGTAGTATTTTTCTTTTTTTCTTTGCCAATACTTGGACTTGAGCTTTGGGCTCTGCTTTCTTTTTGTTTATTTATTTTGCCAGTCCTGAGCTACAGTGCTGCTTCCAGCTTTTTTTGAGTAGTTTATTGGATATATATATATATATATATATATATGTATATATGTACCTGATTCACGTTACATTTTTTATTAAAAAATTGATAAAGGCTCTTTCAAAGATTTAATAAGGAAATACAGATACATCTATATCTGTATAAGCAACTATGGCTGTAGTGTTTAATTCTATAAACTTAATCTAATTTTCTAATTATGTTATATTTGCTGAGTTAAAGGATATGATTTATGAAGTCTTACAAATAGAAGTAAGAATCTCTATCATTCACAAGAATCCTGTCCTTCCCATAAAATGACACAGCTTTACTTGTGTTCCAACAGAGCTACCACTGAAAAAGAGGAGCGAGTATCAGCTGGCGCCTCTCAGGTAATCTAGGCTGAGCAATTGACCTCTATCATCTTCACCACACATGGCATGGAATGAATTTTGTTTCTCCCTTCTTCATGTAAATGGGATTACCTACCTTTTTTGTCACCTTGCCAATTTGCTGGTTCTTTCACACATTTATTCATTGATGAATAAAACAAGTCCCAGACCTATCCTTATAAAAACATAGAATCTTCTAGAAAAGACTGACATTTACTAAATATTCAGAAGCATGAGAAATTTTACAAAAGGGTGCTATAGGAGAATTCAGTGACCTGACCAAGATGAGGGTTTGGAAAGCCCTTCTGAAATAAGTAATATTAGTATAATGTATTAGTATAACTAGCCAGTCAAAGCAAAGGAGTGGAGCCCAACACCAGTGGTTCATACCTATAATCAGGAGGTTAGGATCTACAGGTTCACGGTTCAAAGCTAGCCCAGTCATATAAGACAAGACTAGTTAATCCCAGGCTGGAAGTGTGGCTTATACCTATAATCAGGAGGTTAGGATCTACAGGTTCACCGTTCAAAGCTAGCCCAGTCATATAAGACAAGACTAGTTAATCCCAGGCTGGAAGTGTGGCTCAAGTCATAGAGTACCATCTGTGAGTGAATGAGTGACTTCAAACTGTGGTATCAGCACGAAAGAAAGAAAGAAAATATGCAGCATATTTCTGTTTCTTTTAGCTGAAGAAAAGAATAAAAAAGGGAAAGGAGGTGAGTGACATAGCTAGGGTTTTAAACAGGAACAGTTCTATAGAGAAAGTAATAATTATTTTATTTAACAAGTATTTGTTCAGGATCTCCTATATGCCAAGCACTCTTTGAGGAATTGGTGGTTCATCATGGAACAAATCCAAATTCCCTCATTATCTGCAGCCTGACTTTTAAGTCATGTTAACCTTTCTGAGTTTATTCTAAGAGCAAAGAGAAGCTATAAAAAAAAGATTTTAAAGGGACTTGGAATATGGCTTAGTGGTAGAGTGCTTGCCTTGCATGCATGAAGCCATGGGTTCAATTCCTCAGTACCACATAGACAGAAAAGGCTGGAAGTGGTGCTGTGTCTCAAGTGGTAGTGTTAGCCTTGAACAAATAGAAGCCAGGGACAGTGCTCAGGCCCTGAGTTCAAGCCCCAGGCCTGCTTCCTCCCCTCCCCCCCAAAAAAAGGTTTTAAGCAGCAGAAATATGTGATCTTTTTCTGTATTTATTTATTTGTATGAGTGTGTGTGTATGTGTGTGTGTGTACCTTTACTGGAGCTTGAACTCAGGAGTTCATACTCTTGCTTTTTTTATTGAATTTGGTGCTCTAGCACTAGAGCCACATATCCACTTCTAGCATTCTGTTGGTTACTTGAGAATAAGAATATCTCAGATTTGTCTGCCCAAGCTGACTTATTAAGTGTTCTGAGATTACACACCAGTCTTTGAAAAGATGAACTTGGGTTGGGGGCATAGTTCATAGAGTTATTGCCTAGCAAGAACAAGGCCCTGGGTTCAATACCTAGTACTGTGAACAAAATGACAACATAAGTTTTCATTTTCTGGGTTTGTTTTTTTAACAAACCTAAATAAAATTTGCTATTGTTGCAGTTTGTAAACTCATTTTATTCTTCTTTTTGTTCCAATAGGAAAGTCAAGAGGATCTAGGTCTATGGGAAGAGAAATTTGGAAATTTTGTAGATATCAAAGCTAATGGTAAATGTCAGTACTGATAATGGTATGGTATTACAGCAAATTATTCCGCAATTGCTAAATCTATCTAAAATCTCTTAAGGATTTACATTATAGCTCAGTGGTACAGTGCCTACCAGGTATGAGGCCCTGGGTTTCAATGCTAGCACTGAGACAGACAGACAGATAGAGAGAGGCACTTGAGCTTTTTTAGATGGATAGGAAAAGTCACTTGAGCTTTGGCAACTTACAGCAAATGACTTCAGTTCAGTGAACAGAAATCTGAGATTTGAGTTTCCTGTCCTTTCAGTGAAGCGACTCTATCATTAGGTAGCAGTGTCAAGAGCACAGGCCACGTGGAGCTTATATTCTCATGGAAAGGCTGTCATTACCCTGCTGCACTATCCAGTAGAGGAGACAGTTCGAAATTCTCCATTTGGTTTTTATGAGAATTGACTGATAAGAAACCAAGTTCTAGACTTCATCACTTCTGAAGTTCTCAACCTTTTCTTGTCATTTGTATGAGTGTCACTTGTCTGTCTGACCTTTTCACTATACTTAATGATGATTTGGAGCCTGAAGATGGAATTAACCTCATCCAGATACATGGTTCTTGTATAATTAGAAAAACATGATTTCTTTCTTCCTCCATACCCTTGGCATAAGAAAACTTCCCTGGGCTGGGGAATATGGCCTAGTGGCAAGAGTGACTGCCTCGGATACACGAGGCCTTGGGTTCGATTCCCCAGCACCACATATACAGAAAACGGCCAGAAGCGGCGCTGTGGCTCAAGTGGCAGAGTGCTAGCCTTGAGCGGGAAGAAGCCAGGGACAGTGCTCAGGCCCTGAGTCCAAGGCCCAGGACTGGCCAAAAAAAAAAAAAAAAGAAAACTTCCCTGACTCCTTGAGGAAGTCCTGTTGTAGCCACATGTAATACTCTATAGATAGTAAAGAGATTCGTATAAAAGAGGGCAGAAGGGGCTGGGAATATGGCCTAGTGGCCAAGAGTGCTTGCCTCGTATACATGAGGCCCTGGGTTCGATTCCCCAGCACCACATATACAGAAAATGGCCAGAAGTGGCGCTGTGGCTCAAGTGGCAGAGTGCTAGCCTTGAGCAACAAGAAGCCAGGGACAGTGCTCAGGCCCTGAGTCCAAGCCCCAGGACTGGTAAAAAAATTAAAAACAAAACCAAACTGCAGGGCTGGGGATATAGCCTAGTGGCAAGAGTGCCTGCCTCATATACACGAGGCCCTAGGTTCGATTCCCCAGCACCACATATACAGAAAACGGCCAGAAGCGGCGCTGTGGCTCAAGTGGCAGAGTGCTAGCCTTGAGCGGGAAGAAGCCAGGGACAGTGCTCAGGCCCTGAGTCCAAGGCCCAGGACTGGCCAAAAAAAAAAAAAAAACCAAACTGCAGCACATAACAATGCCATGTAACTAATAAATCACTAGAGCTCTGTGTTTAACATACTCAAACATAACATCTTACAGAATCAGTATACACCATTTGCTGATTAACCAGGGCAAGCTCAGGTCTCTGCACTCCTTTTTGGTCTGGTCATCTTGCTGTATGTAATTAACTGAATTTCCTTAATTGATTGTCTTACAAGAAGCAAAACTCAGTCACTGTCCTGGTCTCTACAGGTCCTACCTCCATTGGTTTGGATTTCTCCTTGCATGGATTTGAACATCTTTATGGGATTCCACAACATGCAGAATCACATCGACTTAAAAATACTAAGTAAGTGGGCAGGTGGAATGGCTCATTGCCGGGCTAGATTCACCTCCCCTGGTGCGGGGATGCTAAGCTTACTCCCTTATCAGTGCTCCCCTTTTCACCCTCTCCCCTAGGCGCCCGACCCGTGGGCAGCCAAGGTGGAGCGAAGGCACACGGGCAAGCCTAAAGTGCATGCGGCCGAACAAGATCCCCTTTTCCTCCCTCCTTACCCACCAAGGAAGCCAGGCACAGACGGATCTCGGAGATGCTTTGGAGAGCAATCCGGTTTATTCGGGAGGGGCTCACAGTAATATAGTAGTGATGACGAGGATTGAGCAGGAGCTGGCGATAGGCTGGCGAGCTTGCCCGTCTAAGAGCAGCTCCCAAGGACCTCCCTCATGGGCTAACGTCACTTCGCATAGTACCACCCTCTGGGCAAAGCCCCAGAAAAGGGAGCACATGTGCTTGCTGGCGCAAGGTGGGGGATGGTCTCAAAGCTACCCCTTCTGGTTCCGGACCCAGAAGGAAATAGGTGTGGCTCATTTCCACACTGCCCCAGGGCTGGGGGAAGGGCAGCATCTCAGGAGCGCTCTCATCACCTTTCCCCCCTTAAGGCCAAGATGAATCCCCAATAGCTCATGATAGAGTGATTGCCTAATAAGCACAAAGCCCTATGTTCAAATACTAGTATTGCCAAAATAATATTAGGTAAATGAAAATAAAAATTATTATTGTTGTTTTTGCCAGTTGTGAGGCTTGAATTCTGAGCCTGGGCACTGTCCTTGAGCTCTTTTTGCTCAAGGCTAGCGCTCTACCACTGGAGCCACAGTGTACTTCCAGTTTTCTTTTTTTTTTTTTTTTTTTTTTTTGCCAGTCCTGGGCCTTGGACTCAGGGCCTGAGCACTGTCCCTGGCTTCTTCCCGCTCAAGGCTAGCACTCTGCCACTTGAGCCACAGCGCCGCTTCTGGCCGTTTTCTGCATATGTGGTGCTGGGGAATCGAACCTAGGGCCTCATGTATCTGAGGCAGGCACTCTTGCCACTAGGCTATATCCCCAGCCCCACTTCCAGTTTTCTTGTGGTTAATTGGAGATAAGAGTCTCACAGACTTTGCTGTCTGGGTTGGATTTGAACCACAGTTCTCAGCCTCTTGAGTAGCTAGGATTAGAGGAGTGAGCCACCACCAGAACCTGGCTTGAAAGTAAGAATTCTTATAGCATGTTTTGTTTAATATGCTTGTGGAGGTTTTGTTGTTGTTGTTGTTGTTAGTCATGGGGCTTGAACTCAGCCTGGGCACTGTCTCTGAGCTTTTTCACTCAAGACTAGAACTCTACCATTTAGAACCACAGTGCCACTTCAGTTTTGTGGTGATTAATTGGAGATAAGAGTCTCACAGACTTTCCTTCCCAAGTTGGCTTTGAACCATGATCCTCAGATCTCAGCCTCCTGAGTAGATAGGATTACAGGTTTGAGCCACCAGTGCCTGGCTTGTTTGTGGAGTTTTAAGAACCTTCTTGAAGGAGCATTCAGAGCAGTAGTTAACTTTTTATATTAAAAATATTAGACAACCATAAAAGCTATAAAGCTGAATCTAAAAACATAAAAGAAGTCAAAAATAGAGAACTATGTGGTAGAAGCAGGGAGAGATCTTTATCCCTGGATTTCACTTCCACCCCTTGGGACCTTTTTGTGGTTTTCCAGGAGAATACACCAAGAAAAATGGCTGACCTAGTTTACTCTAAAGAATATAGTGAGCCAGACAATAGTATCTCCTGTTCCTCTGCTAGTCCCTCAGGGAGATCACTTCAGGCTAACTCTCCTGACAGATAGATGCCAGGAGCGTCAGTAGCACCAGATGAAGGGCAGTCAACCCTAAAGAGAAGCAGAGGCTGATCCGGGTTCAAGTGCTGTTTTTCTGGCAGATGAGCATATTGACAGGTTCACCAGAAACTGGAACTCATACCAATCCTAGCTCTGCCCCCACCCCAGTTCAGTTTCTGATCTTGCTCAGTTCTGTGTGGCATTTTTCTTTTGCTTTAGCTGTAGAGCAGTACTCACAGAATCCATTACTGGAGGGTTAGCCTGCACCTGCTGTTGTGGCAGAGTCACAGAGAAAAGGTATCTAAGGACTTAAACTATCTAAGGTGCCAAAGCAATTCAAGGTAGGATCACTTGCATAGATGGGTCAGGAAAGATTTAGGGAAGTGCTTTGAGTTTTGGAAGGTATTTGAGCCTTAATTGTTTACAGGGGAGATGGGAGTTATTTAGTTATTAATAATACATGTGTGATGGTGATTGATTATAATCCTAATTGTGTTTCAGGGATGGAGATGCTTATCGTCTTTACAATCTGGACATCTATGGATATCAAATATATAGCAAAACAGGAATTTATGGCTCAGTGCCATATCTGCTGGCACACAAGCTGGGCAGGACTATAGGCATTTTCTGGCTGAATGCCTCTGAAACCCTAGTGGAGGTCAACACAGAGCCTGCAGTAGAGGTGAGCCATGGATCATGGCTGCATGTCATACTTACAGAAGAAATAAAATCATTGCATTATAGTCATGGCTCTTTTTTCTTTTTGTACTGGCATTTCCCTGCCACTAGAGCTTTATACTGGACTCAGTGACGATCAGTATTGTCTACTAAAGGAACAAACTATGTATGATCAGGTGCTATGGGTCAAATTTTCTCAAATTTTTCATACCATCCCTTTTTCAGTACACATTTACCCAGATGGGCCCAACTGCTGCTAAACAAAAGGTCAGACCTCGAACGGACGTGTGCTGGATGTCAGAAAGTGGAATCATAGATGTTTTCCTGTTAACAGGGCCTACACCTTCTGACGTCTTCAAGCAGTACTCATACCTTACAGGTACTTGTATGGAGATGTGTCACTTCCTAGTTCCATTATATTTCCTCTGCCTCATGCATCATCATGGTAAGTTAACATTTACTGCGTATATGTAGACACTTGGACAGTTTAACTAAGCACTGTCGGTAGAAAGCTTTCTTCCTTCCATTCTCATTGCATCAACTCAGCTAAATATTACACTGAGTCTAGAACTGTCTGTACTCTAATCCCTGATACTTCTTATCTGCCTCCTTTGGGTGTTATCTTCCCTTAACTCAGATGACTCGAACTCCAACCTGAATATTCCACTAGCTTTAGCAATAAAGCATTTTATTTTTAAAATACTGTAGCCTTTTCACTAATATTAGAAATAAGACAAACCACCTACTTTTACCATTGCTATTCAACATTGTGTCGGAAGTTCTAACCAGACCAATTAGTAAGAAATAGAAATAACAGCCAGGCGCTGGTGGCTTCTGCCTGTAATCCTTGCTACTTGGGAGGCTGAAATCTGAGGTTTTCATTGTGAAGCTAGCCCAGACATGAAAGTCCATGAGACTCTTATCTCCAATAAACTACTCAAAAAAAACAGACATAGCGCTGTGGCTCAAGTGGTAGAGCACTAGTCTTAAGCCAAAGAAGCTCAGGGATAGAGCCCAGGCCCAGAGTTCAAGCCCCAGGACCAGCAAAGAAGAAAAAAGAAAAAATAACGAAAATATAAATTGGAAAGAAAGATGGCGCGAAGATCATACTTTCAAGTGATATGACCTTATATACAGAAAATCCACACTAAAAAAAGAAAAACCTTTTGTAGGACACTGATAGCTCATGCCTGTAGTCCTCAGGAAGCTGAGATCTGAGGATCATGGTTCAAAGCTAGCTGGGAGTGGCGGGGGGGGGCGGGGAGTCAAAAAAGTCTTTATGAGACACTTATCTCCAATTAACCGCTCAAAACCTGGAAGTGGGGGCTGGGAATATGGCCTAGTGGTAAAGTGCTTACCTCCTATACATGAAGCCCTGGGTTCGATTCCTCAGCACCACATATATAGAAAAAGCCAGAAGTGGCACTGTGGCTCAAGAGGTAGAGTGCTAGCCTTGAGCAAAAAGAAGCCAGGGACAGTGCCCAGTTCCTGAGTTTAAGTCTCATAATCAACAAATTAAAAAAAAACTTTTAAAACTATTAAAAAAATTGAGCAAAGTTGCAGGATATAAGATCAACACACACAAAAAATTATTTTCCTATTTACTAGCTATTAATACCCAACAAAAAAGAAATTAGGGGCTAGGAATATGGCTTCATAGTAGCATGCTTGCCTAGCATGCAGGAAGCCCTGGGTTTGATTCCTCAGCATCACATAAACAGAAAAAGCCAGAGGTGTGGGACTGGGAATAAGGCCTAGTGGTGGAGTGCTTGCCTCACATACATGAAGCCCTGGGTTCAATTCCTCAGTACCACAAATACAGAAAAATCTAGAAGTAGCACTGTGGCTCAAGTGGCAAAGAGCTAACCTGGAGCAAAAAAGAAGCCAGGGACAGTGCTCAGGCTCTTAGTTCAAGCCCCAGGACTGGCAAAAAAAAAAAAAGAAGAAATTAATAAAATAATTTCACTTACAATACCATCCAGTTCTGGGAAATAATTTTGTGTTATTTCTTTCATAATTCTCCCCTTTTCCTCTTTCTCCTTTGTATAATCTCTTCCTCCTCTTGACCATCTTTTAAGCAATTTCCTCTTCCAGTCCTCCCATTTATGCTATAATATTTTTCATGTCTAGGTGTGATTTCTTTCTTTTCTTTAACTATTTTTTTGTCTTTTCTTTTTTGGTACTGGGGATTGAACCTAGGACATTGTACTTGCTAGGCAACCATTTTGCCACCAACCTACATCCCAGCCCTAAAAGTAATTTCTTATCCTTTGATTATTCTTTGTTTTGAATAACTCATACTTGTTGTTAAATGATCGTAGTTATGATAATGATGATTGTGCTGGTAATTCACTCTGCTGTGATACCCTTCTTTCAGGCACACAAGCCATGCCCCCTCTCTTCTCTCTGGGGTACCACCAGTGTCGCTGGAACTATGAAGATGAGCAGGATGTAAAGGCAGTGGATGCAGGATTTGATGAGCATGACATTCCTTATGACGTCATGTGGCTGGACATTGAGCATACTGAGGGCAAACGGTATTTCATCTGGGACAAGAAAAGATTCCCAAACCCCAAAAGAATGCAAGAGCTGCTCAGAAACAAAAAACGTAAGGTAATCTTTGCCAACATTTTTGAAGCTTTGATGATAAAGCTTTTTAAAATTGTTTTAAATTTGGACCAGGAGTTTGGCCTAGTGGTAGAAGGCTTGCCTCACATGCACGACACCCCGGGTTCGATTCCTCAGTACCACATAAACAGAAAAAGCCTGAAGTGGCGCTGTGGCTCGGGTGGTAGAGTGCTAGCCTTGAGCAAAAAAGAGCTCAAGGACAGTGCCCAAGCCCTGAGTTCAAGCCCCACGACTGACAAAAAAAAATTTTTTTTTATTTTAAATTTGTCTTGGCACATTAGTGAAGGAAGACTCTCTGATAACAATGGCCAGGAAAATCATACCTTCAAATGTAAATGGTAAGTATGGTAACAGAAAATGAATGGCCTAGTTTGATACTATTTTTTTTATTTCCTTAAGTAAATGAAAGGCTATAGAATTTTACTGGTATCTGAAATACTTCAGTGTGAGTTACAGTTGTTTCTGAGTAAAAAGTCTAAATTGAGAAGATCTTGCAACGTTTGTGTCCTGACAGCTTGTGGTCATCAGTGACCCACACATCAAGGTTGATCCTGACTATTCAGTGTACGCTAAGGCCAAAGAACAGGGTTTCTTTGTGAAGAATCCAGAAGGAGGCGACTTTGAAGGAATATGTTGGCCTGGTAAGAATTCACTCTATGTATGCACTTGGTATTTCCACCTCTTCACTCAACTAATGAAGGCTATATGGCTGATTCTTGTTCTTTGTGGAACTATGTATTAAACCTGTTTGTGTGCATGGAAGCGTGTGTGTGTGTGTGTGTGTGTGTGTAAGCGTGTTTTACTGGGGTCTGAACCCAGAGCCTCACACTTGCTAGGCAGCACTCTATTTTTTTTTTTTTTTTTTGCCTGTCCTGCGGGAGCTACAAGGCCACTTCTGGCTTTTTCTGTTTACGTGGTACTGAGAACTCGAACCCAGGATTTCATGCATGCTAGGCAAGCACTCCACCACTGAGCCACATTCCTAGCCAGGTGCTCACTCTTTGAGCCACTTCTCTTAACAATTTCAAGCAACTTAAACAGATGGTATAATTTTTTTAGGTATTTTTCATTATACTTGATAAAATGAGCTTTATCAGTGATTGAATGAATAAATAAAAATAAACAAGCCTTTGTGACATGCTATTTCTGTAAGCAAATAGAAATAAGAAGTAGGAAATGAGAGAGAAGAAAGAGTGTCCTGTAGCTCACTTATATGCCTGTTCTTTGTACTTTTAGCCCATAATTTTGTTTTCCTAGCCTTCCTTGAGTGGCCTCAGCTGCCTCTAGCAAGTATAGATTTCTTTTTCATCTGGAAAGTTATTAGCCTTGGTAAAAAACAAACAAACAAACAAAAAACCTACCCCAAAGACAACAGGAAATGATCACTTGATAATAAATCCATGCACTGTGGAGACTTCATGCCCTTCTTTCCTTGCCTTGAGCCCCTGAACATGCTTCTCTGCTCAAGGATGACAGGTCACTAGGTCACTTGCCTTCTTTGTTTTTTTTTTGTTTTTTTTTTGCCAGTCCTGGGCCTTGGACTCAGGGCCTGAGCACTGTCCCTGGCTTCTTTTTTGCTCAAGGCTAGCACTCTACCACTTGAGCCACAGCGCCACTTCTGGCTTTTTCTATATATGTGGTGCTGGGGAATCGAACCCAGGGCTTCATGTATACGAGGCAAGCACTCTACTGTTAGGCCATATTCCCAGCCCCTCACTTGCCTTCTTTACCTGTGCTATCTTAGGCCTTCACTGATGGATCCAAATGAATGCTCATATCGTGCTATTCCCCTGGGCCTCTGGCACTAAAGGTCTAGATAAGTTAACACGAGTCCAGTACCACCTTTATTCACTTTTTTTTTTTAATCCATGAGGAATTGAATCTAGGACCTTAAACATGTGAGGCAGTTGCTATATCAATTTGAGCTACAACCCCAGCCATTTTATGTAATTTTTTTTTTGTTTCTGATATTTGATCTTTTAAGTTTGCCTGGGCTAGTATCTAATTTTGATCCTCCTAAGTAGCTGGGATTATAGACATGTGCCACTGTTCTGGCTTTTGTTCACTTTTGCAGACCATGTCTCTCTCAGTTCTCTCTTGTGTTTGATGTAAGGTGCCCTAGGATTACTCAGCTTTGACATCTGGTATCTTCTTTACATCATCTTACTGTAAGGATCACTAAGACTTTCTACTCTTGTGCCTCTATAGGTCTCTCTTCTTACCTGGATTTCACCAATCCCAAGGTCAGAGAGTGGTATTCGGGTCTTTTTGCTTTCTCTGCTTATCAGGTTAGTTTTAATTCTCTTACTCACTCCTAATTAGCTGCAAAAAAAAAGTGGCAGAACAGACCTATTTGGCCTCCTTTAGTAGCTGTTGATATATAAGGCCTTCATGACAAGGCAAGGGTAGCCAGCATGTTAGAGACGTGGGTGGTGCTGGGAGAGATGCCATAACCATTACTAAATGCAATGCATAGGAGTTGGGGGGGGGTGGTTACATCATTTTTTTAAAACTGGTCCTGGGGCTTGAAACTCAGGACCTGGGCACTGTCCTTGAGCTTTTTTGCACAAAGCTAATGCTCTATCACTTGAGCCACAGCTCCACATCTGGCTTTTTTGTGTGAATGTGATCAATTAGAAATAAGAGTCTCATGGACTTTCCTGCCTAAGCTGGCTTCTAACCATGATCCTCATATCTAAGCCTCCTGAGTAGCTAGGATTACATGTGTGAGCCTCCTGCACCTGTCTTTTTTTACTTCTATTTTAAGAGACACACTCTCTCTCTCTCTATATATATACATACATATATATACACATACATACATACATATATATATATATATATATATATCTCAGAGCACATTATAAGAGAGAATTGATGAGGCCATATCTGGAGGACTGTTTTCAACCAATTGTGATGATGTTGCTAGTGATAAAGATGGTGGTGATACCTAGTATAGACCTAATAGGAGCTATGCTCAGCATAATGCCATTATGACATTTGTTCTTTAACCATTTAAAGGAAAAACTATAATTCAGTCTAATACTACACATAAGGAATTAAGGTGTGGAGAATGAAAATGCCTGCCAAGTTCACACAACTAGTAAATGGCCAACTCAAGCACAGCTCTTAACCACTGAATACTAGTTTCTGATCATTGTGGATTAGTATACTAGGAAAAAAAACAAAACCTCAAAGCAGGGATAGACAACAACTCACAAGATAGATATGACTGTGGTCTTCTACTTTCTTGTTGTCCATGGCTGTTTCCCCACTCCTATGGAAGAGTTGAGTAATTGAAGAAATGTTATGGTCTGTCAAGTTGAAAATACTTATTGTCAGAACCCTTATCTACATAAAGAACAATGAAGGTAAATATTTGGAAACCTGAAGTGGAGCTGTGGCTCAAGTGGTGGAGTGCTAGATTGAGAACAAGAAGCTCAGGGACAATGCTCAGGCCCTGAGTTTAAGCCCCAGGATCAGCATATATACATATATATGTATATATATATATATATGTGATATATGTTTGGAAACCATATAGCCTTTTTAAAGAAGTTTAGAAGTTTAGCCTTGTTTAGAGATATTAAAGAATCAAAAGAAAATGTGTAAGTAACTTCTTGTCATTTGAAAGAGTAGATATCTTGTGGGCTAGGTAGCAAATATTCTCCATGGTGTTCTGGAAGGTAAGCTAGGGCTTGTGAGGAGCATTGCAAGGAACAGAACATTGAAATAATGAAACAAGCTTCCTGAGCTCTCTGTAAATATAGCTGTACAAATGTTGAGTGAACAAGGATTTTATTAAAGGGAATTATAACATCATGTTAGCTAGATGAGTAGATGTCCCTACTCTAACATGAACAGTTCTATGTAGAACATGATACAGATCACATTAACAAAGATAGCTTAGCTGTCAAATCTTTCAGTGTCTTAGAAAATGCAGTCTTATAATGTATAGAATCTAATTGTGAATATTTGCAGTATTGCTGGTAGGGGATCCCTAGGGATCTCAGAGTGAACTTGATGAGCAATATATTTTTCACAGACAGTATTATGCAACCGACTCTCATTCATCAGTACTTATTGAAAACTTTCTTTGCACCAGGTACTGTTCTGTGTGTTAGAGATTTACAATGAGCAAAACAGAAAAAATTCCTTACCCAGTAAGAACAATAAATAAGAAAAGTAAATGGTTGGGAAAAAAGAATGGGGACTGCTACCCTATTAATATCATCTCTGTGGGAGTATTTGCCTAAACAATTTACTTCCTAGGAATCTACGGATATCCTCTTCATCTGGAATGACATGAATGAGCCCTCAGTCTTCAAAGGACCAGAGCTAACTATGCAAAAGAATGCCATTCATCATGGTGGCTGGGAGCATAGAGAGCTGCACAATACCTATGGTTTTTATCAGGTGAGCCATCCAGAAAGAAGACAACTAGATTTGTGCCCTGCCTTTGGCCAGAAAGTCACTGCTCATGTCTGTTTGAGTGTCTTTTCTCTTTTTTGTTTTTTGAGGGTTGTATTGTTTTGTGCTACTAGTGTTTGACTCAGGGCCTTGCACTTGCTAAGCAGATGTAGCTTAAGCCACACCAACTTTATGCTGCTGCTCTGGGCTCTTTTCTTGGTGTGTCTTTTCTGACAAATGCAGTTAAAACCATTACAAGACTCTGTTACTTTGCCTTCCTTTTCCTCCCATAATGAACTTGATGAATTTTTAGAATGTGACTATATGCCTTTGGCTCTCCCACCAATTAGTATTCCCAATGAGAACTGCTGGCTAGATAGAGCAGTTTTCAGGTACTGTTTACTTTTCTAACATCCTCTTGCTGTAGTTGCAAACTGCCTTGAGATTTTTTTTTTCCCCAGGACTGAGTTTTGAATTCAGGGTCTTGTGCTTGTTAGGCAGGCATTCTGCCACTTGAGCCTTGTCCCCATCCCGGAGAATTTTTTTTGTTGGTTGTATAGCTTGAACTCAGGGCCTGGGTGTTGTTTCTTGAGTTTTTTCGCTCACGGCTAGCACTCTTACCAGCTTGAGCCACAGCGCCACTTCCAGTTTTCTGGTAGTTAATTGGAGAAAAGAGTCTCACAAGATTTCCTGCCGGGGCTGGCCTTGAATTGCAATCCTCAGATCTCAGCCTCCTGAGTAGCTAGGATTACAGGTGTGAGCCACCAGAGCCCAGCTGGGAATTTTTTTATGTAGGCCAGGACTGTTTATTTTAAACTCTATGACTCTATTTCTTTAATCAACGAACACTGACTTAGTAGTTACTATATAGATGATAGTAGAAATGTTATTAAAATACCCTGCCAACTGAAAGCACTGAATAAAATGTAGCTCATTATACATGTTAGGAAAGTAGGTAGTCTACCATTGAGCTGCCTCTCCAGCCCAGTTCACTGTTACTTTGTTACTATTGTTAAAGAAATTGTTTCCATCTTTTAAGTGGGCTATTTAAAGTAGCTTCATTATGTCCTCAAAATGATTTGGTGGAATTAATGTTTTCTGTTTTACCTTTCTACCTACTGTTTACTTTTTTCAAGTTAGAGAACCTATCAGGATGTCAGCACAGAGCCATAGCTGTATCATATAGGTGAAATTTTCCCCATTGACTTTTCAGCAAATGGCTACAGCAGAGGGACTGACACAAAGATCTGAAGGGAAGGAGAGACCCTTCGTTCTTTCACGTTCTTTCTTCTCTGGATCACAAAAATATGGTAAGGAATTGTCAGTGAACCTTGGAATCATGCTAAGTGGAAAAACAAGAGACAAAAAGCCACATACAATATTAGTTGATTCTTTTTATAATGAATCTCAAAAATAGAGAAATCCTTAGAGACAGAAAGTAGGTTGTTGGTTGCCAAGGGATGGGGACTAGGGCATTGGTCTCCATTATTTACCATTACTACTAGTACACGTTTCCTTTAGGAGTGATAAGAATCTATTTGAATTAGATAGTGGTGATGATGGCACAATATGGAAAGTATATTTTAAGAGCTACTGAATTACACATCTTAAAAGGGTAAATTTATGGTACTTCAATTTTTTCGGGGGGTGGTACTGGGGATTATACTCAGGACCTTGCAATTGCCAGACAAGTACTCTACTGCCTGAGCTATGCCCCTAGTCCTGACTCCAATTTTTTTTTTTTTTGCAATTATGGTGCTTGAACTCAGGGCCTGGGCACTGTCCCTGACCTTTTACTCTACCACTTGAGTCACAGAGCCACTCCTGGCTTTTTCTGTTTATGTGGTACTGAGGAATCTAAACCAGGGCTTCATACATGCAAGGCAATCACTCTACCTCTAAGCCACTTTCCCAGCCCCTGATTCAGTTTTTTTTTTTTTTTTTGCCAGTCCTGGGCCTTGGACTCAGGGCCTGAGCACTGTCCCTGGCTTCCTTTTGCTCAAGGCTAGCACTCTGCCACTTGAGCCACAGCGCCACTTCTGGCCATTTTCCATATATGTGGTACTGGGGAATTGAACCCGGGGCTTCATGTATATGAGGCAAGCTCTCTTGCCACTAGGCCATATTCCCAGCCCCTGATTCCAGTTTTTAAAAAGGAAAAAAAAATTGTGCAATTTAAACAAATAGTAGAGTAAGAAATAGCTCATATCATGCTGAAAAAACACCTGTCTTAGCATAGCACTGATGGCTCACACCTGTAATCCTAGCTCCTCAGGAGACTGAGATCAGAGGATCATGCATGGTTCAAAGCCAGCCCAGGCAGGAAAGTCCTAGAGATGCTTACCTCCAATATGCTACTCAAAAAAACCAAAAGTGGTGCTGTTGCTCAAGGGTGGAATGCTAACCATGAGCAAAAAGAAGCTCAGGGATAGTACTCAGGCCCAAAGTTCAAGCCCCAGGACTGACAAAAACAACAACAACAACAACAAAAAAAAAAACACACCTGCCTTTAAAAAAAAACACTATTTCTAATATATCTGCTACTGTATTTCTTTTAATAGCCATTGCTCGGAACTTTGATTATTCAAAGTAGTATGCCCTGAAATGTACATTTTATCCTATAATACAGAGGAAACCAATTTTAATCAAGTTTGATTCTTGTTTTTCACTGAAGAAGTGGTTACTTAGATGCTAGGAGGAAGACTTCACAGCAGTCAGTTTGCTGACATAGTTATCTCTGATTCTGTCTCTCTGATTTATCAAAACTAGGGAAATATACCTCTAACATTCTCCTCAAACACCTGTTCCATTTAGCAAGATGGCTTAAAATAGACCTAGCTGTTGCTTGTAGTCAGGGTCATCTATAACTGGATCCAGCACACAAGTTCATGCAGATCCAGTTCAACTTAACCACTGTAGCAGGGAGGCTATTTTAAGTTGTCTGTCCTTGTCAGTTATTTGCTGAAAGATTTAATCTTACTTTGAAGAACACAGCCCTTACTATATGATAGACATCAGGCCTCCCACTCTACCCCTATAAACTGACCTTGTGATATTTAGCTAAAGGACACATACTTTCATCCCAAACAAAAGTCCATATGGAGATGCTCACTACAGGATTAGTGTTAGAAAGGAAGAAATATCTAAATATGTAACGTAAGGGAATAGTTATAAAAGTACGGAGTTTCTATTTGATAGACTATCAGGAGGCTATGTTTGTTTTTTTGTTGTTTTTTTTTTTTGAGATAGTGTCTTGTTCTGTAGCCCAGCTGGCTTTAAACTTGTGATCCCTCTGCCTCATCTTCCAAGTGCTGGGATTATAGGCATTCCACTACCATGCCTGACATAGGCTATTTTAAATGGTAACTTTAATTGCATGAGAAAAATATTTGTAGCTGGGAGAGGGTGTACTTGCCTGTAATCCTAGCACCCAAGGAGGCTGAAGCAGGAGATTCCAGAGTTATGGGCCAGCCTATGCTGCATAGAAGACCTTGTCTAAAAAACAAAAGTAGGGCTGGGAGTGTGGCCTAGTGGTAGAGCGTTTGCCTCAGATGTATGAAGCCCGGGGTTTGATTCCTCAGCACCACGTATATAGAAAAAAGCCAGAAGTGGTGCTGTGGCTCAGATGATAGAATACTAGCCTTGATCAAAAAGAAGCTCAGGGACAGTGTCCATGCCCTGAGTTCAATGTCCATGCCCTGGCTGAATGAGTGAATGAATGTGATTCAGAATATTTTCATAGAATAGTTGCTCTGTGGGTTTTAACAACATTTCAGCGTTAGAAAATTGATAAATTTTCATTGTAAAAATTCAGAGTGTTTATTTTAAGATGTGTAATCCTTTTTATTTGTTTTTCACAAATAAATGTGAAATTGAGTATCTAGGCAAGTTGCTAATACTTTGTTACCGATGCCCATAGGTGCAGTGTGGACTGGTGACAACATGGCAGAATGGAGTTACCTGAAAATTTCCCTCCCAATGTTACTGACTCTCAGCATCACCGGGATCTCTTTCTGTGGAGGTGAGATGAGTTCTGGCCTGAGCCTTGACATGAATGAATGAAAAGTGAGGATCACAAATCCTTTTTCAGCAGCTGTCATGGCCAAGGATGGGTGTGGAAAGAGAAAGTGGGATAAGGGGAAGGTGAACAGATTGGAGAGTGGAAGGGGTGCTGCAGAACCACTTGTGTCATGACTGAGCTGAAACCAGGTTGTCAGAAAAGAAGCCCGGATGCTGGCCTCTTCATGACTGGAGTATTTCCTCCTTGGACCTGCTTGAAAACTGACTTTTGTCTTCTTGGAAGTGGAAAGGAAGAGTTTAGAGAACTACAGAGAATTTAACAAAGCGAAAGTACGTGCTGGGGCTGGGAGTATAGCTTGGAGCCCTGGCCTCACTTGTGTGCAGCTCTGAGTTCAACTTTCAGCACCACAGGAAAGGGAGAAGTCAGCCTTCCAGAAATGCTTTCTGTTCAGCAGATTTAAAATTCTGTGACACTTTAAATAAACACACTTGCAAAACCATTTGGTGTATGCATATGCTCCCATTCTTCTCTGTCTGCAGTGTATCGTTTTACCTGTGTGCATCATTTACTTAAAGCTTAGTTGCCTCACTTTACCTTCCTTTGTCTAACCAGCTGATGTAGGTGGCTTCATTGGGAATCCAGAGGCAGAGCTGCTTGTGCGTTGGTACCAAGCAGGAGCCTACCAGCCTTTCTTCCGTGGACATGCTACCATGAATACCAAGCGACGAGAACCCTGGCTGTTGGGGGAGGAACATACCCGGTTCATCCGGGAAGCCATCAGAGAGCGCTACACCCTCCTACCCTATTTATATTCTTTGTTCTACTGTGCACATGTGGCTTCTGAACCTGTCATGAGGTAAGACGTATCCTTTAAGTGGGGATCCCAGCAACCAATCTATAACAGATCCTCTCAGTGTACAGGGACTGGAGATGTCACACAGTGATCTTAGGAGAACAGGTGAAGAAGAGCATGTGTTCAGTCAAATTTCAGTCAGCTTATTGACTACCAACTGCAGTTGGTGCTGGCTATTGAGGACACAAAAGATCAGATCCCTATGAATGATTAAAGTATTAAGATTTGCCAAAAGATAGAAATAGAGAGGTTGCAAAGACTAAGATAGTGACTTTTAAGTAAACTCTTAAAAAGCATCATCTCATGAAGAGTAACTTAGTTGCTGTCTTAGACATTATCTTGCCTTTAAGACTGAACACTTCCAAATTTGAAGTGGAAATTTGTTCTAGGGTATAAATTCTAATTTAGGCATTCTGCCACTTGAGCCATGCTTCCAGTTCATAAATTCTAATTCTGTTTGGAAGGTAAAATATTTAGAAAGGAAAGTTATTAGGTTAGAAAGCAATACATAGAGATACACAATACACTAGGACTTCAGGATTAGCAACAACTGCACATAGACTCTTTTTTTTATTTTTATTTTTTGCCAGTCCTGGGCCTTGGACTCAGGGCCTGAGCACTGTCCCTGGCTTCTTGTTGCTCAAGGCTAGCACTCTGCCACTTGAGCCACAGCGCCACTTCTGGCCATTTTCTATATATGTGGTGCTGAGGAATTGAACCCAGGGCCTCATGTATAAGAGGCAAGCACTCTTGCCACTAGGCCATATTCCCTGCACATAGACTCTTGAATCATATGAAAAAGAATCTCAGCTCTTTGATACTTACGAATTTCCATTGAGTAGTTAGAAAACTGAAACTATAGAACTCTAGCCCCATAGCGGTAACTCACACCTGTAATCCTAGCTACTCAGGAGGCTGAGGTCAGAATTTGTGGTTCAAAGCCAGCCCAATAAGGAAAGTCTATTCTTGAGACCCTTTATCTCCAGACAACCACCAAAAAGCTAGCTGTGTGTGTGTGTGTGTGTGTGTGTGTGTGTGTGTGTGTAGGTTTGACACAGTGGTAGAGTAGTAGCTTTGAACACAAAAGCTCAAGGACAGTGCCCAGATCCTGAGCTCAAGCCCCAGGATCAGCACAAAATAAATAATTGAAAGTAAAAGTCTTATAAAAATATTTAACAAAATGCTAATAAAGCTTACAACTATGTTAAAAATGTCATTTTCCCCCCTTTTCTCAGGCCTCTGTGGGTAGAGTTCCCAGATGAATTAGAGGCTTTTGATGTGGAAGATGAATACATGCTAGGTGAGCATTTATAGATAATAATTATAGTTATAACTAATACTATGATTATGATTATAGTCTTATTACATTTTTAGTGTGAATATATTTGTAAAAACCCTAAACTCAAGAAAGGCAAATTATAAAACCAAAAGAAGCTGAGTACTAGTGGTTCACGCCTGTAATCCTAGCTACTCAGGAAGCTGAGATCTGAGGATCACAGTTTGAAGCCAGCCTGGACAGGAAAGTCCCTAAGACTTTAGTTAACCACCAAGAGGCCAGAAGTGGAGTTGTGGCTCAATTGGTAGAGTGCCATCCTTTAGTGAGAAAGCTAAAAGATAATGCCAAGGCTTTAAATTTAAATATCAGTACCTATGCCAGAAAATAAAAAGGAAAAGAACTTTTCATATAGTTCATGTTCAGTTGTTAGCCTTTTTTTTTTTTTTTTCAGAGCTGAGGACCAAACTCAAGGCCTTGCACTTGCCAGGCAAGTGATCTTCCAATGAGTTAAATTCCTCCACACCCTCTCCCCACTTTGTTTTTGAGATAAGGTCTCATTCTGTTGCCCAGGATGGTCTCAAACTCATGATCCTCTCTTTTTTTATTTTTATTTATTTTATTTTATTTATTTATTTATTTATTTGCCAGTCCTTGGACTCAGGGCCTGAGCACTGTCCCTGGCTTCTCGTTGCTCAAGGCTAGCACTCTGCCACTTGAGCCACAGCGCCACTTCTGGCCATTTCCTATATCTGTGGTTCTGGGGAATCGAACCCACGGCTTCATGTATAAGAGGCAAGCACTCTTGCCACTAGGCCATGTTCCCAGCCCCTCTCTCTTTTTTTAATTCGATAAAGTAATGAATTCTAAATGGATGCATTTAATACATGTGTGGTGCCAAGATCAAAGCAAAATGAATTGTGTGGACTACCTTTACTAGAATTAAACTGCTCAAGCCAAAGGATTGAGCAGCCACAATGAGCATACTTGTAGATTACAGCTATGGACTCACCTTCTCCAGCTTTACAATCCACTGTCAACTGTGATGCTCTTGGAGTGATGCCATGATGCACTCAAATTATTGGCACACTAGAATTATGCACCAAGCAAGGCTGTAATAGACTGTGCTGTGGTTCCTTCCCATAGCTGAGCTTGCAGTAAATGAAATCCAGGACCTCTTTCAACCCCTTCCCTCTTTCTAACCACATCTGTCATCTCTCTGACAAGTCCTTGGCTCTGCCCTGAAGAACTTT
This sequence comes from Perognathus longimembris pacificus, assembly GCF_023159225.1. Taxonomy (NCBI): domain Eukaryota; kingdom Metazoa; phylum Chordata; class Mammalia; order Rodentia; family Heteromyidae; genus Perognathus; species Perognathus longimembris. The sequence continues at coordinate 31,630,382 of NC_063183.1, read as the reverse complement.
ACAATTTAATTGTCTTTAAAACCACAACAGTGTTTAATTAAAGGGAATGGATATTTTCAACTTCTTATAATGATATTACATTTTACTTCCTCTTCAATTGTTTCAGGAAATGCTTTATTAGTTCATCCAGTCACAGAACCAAGAACCACTATGATTGATGTATTTCTTCCAGGACCTAATGAGGTAAAAGTAACAACAAACATCTATATATCTCTCATCCCTTCATTTCTTTTAGAATCTAAAAACTTTCTTCATCATGTTATTGTGGATAGACACCAAATGACTAGTATAGCAACTGACAGTTTTTGTAAATGACTGTAGCAACTGATGGTTTTTGTAATTTACAACTACTGTCCTCAGAGGCTGACAAATTTAAAGGAGGAAAATGCTTTTTACTTTCACACTTTGACACTGTGAACCTTTCATCAAAACACAGGGTTAGGAGGCTGGGGATATGGCCTAGTGGCAAGAATGCTTGCCTTATATACATGAGGCCCTGGGTTCGATTCCCCAGCACCATATATACAGAAAAGGGCCAGAAGTGGTGCTGTGGCTCAAGTGGCAGAGTGCTAGCCTTGAGCAAAAAGAAGCCAGGGACAGTGCTCAGGCCCTGAGTTTAAGGCCCAGGACGGGCCAAAAAAAAACCAAAAAAAAAAAACCACAGGGTTAGGTCAGAAGGAATTGCCAGCCTAGTGTGAGGTATCAAACTTCAGGGGGTGTAGGGAGAGAAATGGCTGTTTGGTTCTGCCCTCCTGGAATCCTGAGTTTTGCTACCAGAAACTTGGCTGCCAGAAAGAGTATAGAGTTAGAAAAGAGAAAAAGAGATCTTTGTTTTCACACAGCTTCTGATTGTGTCCTAATGATTTATTCCATAAAATCACTTTGAGAGACCCTTTTTTTTTGTTTAGCAACCTGATAGGGATCCAGCATAAGAACTAGAACTTCATCTCTAGCATAAGGTTCACCCTATAAAGAAGTGATACCTCATTAGTAATCCAAGTTTCCATTTGGTTTCCTCCCATATCTATCTGTTTCTTTTCTGGTGCTTTTCTTTTCTCCTGCAACTTGCTTTTCTTCCTTGTTACTCCTGCTCTTTTCTCTTTGTTATCATCTCATTTAATGCTAGAAGCTTTATTTGTTTATAAATTGAGCAGACTAGAACCACCAGCTTGGATGACTGTACCTTTTCTGTTCACTCATGTTAGGACCTTAAGTATCAGGCATATCTACCACCTAGTGCAGATATGTACTATTGTGGGTTATTCAGTAAATAACTTTTGAAAGTAGAGATAGATAAGGAAAGGCCTTTTAAGGCTGTAATCCTAGCTACTCAGGTGGCTAAGATGTGAGGATCACAGGATCACAGTTCAAAGCCAACCACAGGAAAATCTGTGAAACTACTCTCCAATTAACTGCTAGAAAACCAGAAGTGAGCACTAACCTTGAGCGTAAAAGTTCAGGGATAGTGCCCAGGCCCTGAGTTCAAGCCCCACGAGAGAGGGGGGTGGGGAAAAGGGAGGGGGAAGGTGGAAAGAAGGAAGAGGGAAGGCAGGCAGGCAGGCAGACAAGCCTTTTAGTTACTCAATTACAGTCCCTTGATATTTTTTTTTTTTTTTTTTGGCCAGTCCTGGGCCTTAAACTCAGGGCCTGAGCACTGTCCCTGGCTTCTTTCTGCTCAAGGCTAGCACTCTGCCACTTGAGCCACAGCGCCACTTCTGGCCGTTTTCTGTATATGTGGTGCTGGGGAATTGAACCCAGGGCGTCATGTATATGAGGCAAGCACTCTTGCCACTAGGCCATATCCCCAGCCCTGAGATTTTTTTTGTTTTTGAAGTACTAGGTTTCGAATTCAAGAGCAAGGCAGGCACTTGACTGCTTGAGCCATACCTCCAGCTTTTTTCTGTTTTGGTGATTTATTTTGTTTTATTTTTTGCCAGTCCTGGGGCTTGAACTCAGGGCCTGAGCACTGTCCTTGGCTTCTTTTTGCTCAAGGCTAGCACTCTACCACTTGGGCCACAGTGCCACTTCTGGCTTTTTCTATATATGTGGTGCTGAGGAATCGAACCCAGGGCTTCATGTATATGAGGCTAGCACTTTACTACTAGGCCATATTCCCAGCCCTTGTTTTGGTGATTTCTGACATAGAGGCTTGCTTTTTGCCTGGCTGGCTTGGACCTCAATCCTCTATTTATGCTTCCTGCCTACCTGGGATGATGGGCACATACCACCATTCCTAGCTTTTTCTATTGAACTGAGGTCTCATGAGCCTTTTGTTGGCTGACTGGAAACTGTGATCTTCCTCGTCTCAGCCTACTACATACCTTGGGATGACAGCCATACAAGCCTGCACCTAGCCACAGTAGAAATAGGATCTTGAGAATTCCTTTGCCTGGGCTGGCCTCAGATCATGGCCCACTTGATCTCTCTCCCCTGTTCCTTAGCATCTTCTTAAAAGCATATGTTTTTCCTAACTTCTGTCCAAGATTATTTTTAAATTGCATTTAGCTTTCTGGATATTTCAAATGCAGATGAGTAAATGTTTTCCTGAAAAATGAAATCATGAGTAGAGTTGCTCATGTACTCTTTTTCACTGGGATTTGTTACTTTTTAGACCTGGTATGATTCTAAGACATTTGCTCATTGGAAAGGAGGGTGTACTGTGAAGATTCCGGTAGCCTTGGAGACTGTAAGTTATTTTCAGACTATTATTCCCACCTGTTAATGTTGTATTAGCTTGCTCAGACTGCTGATGAGCAAAGGCATGGGGGAGAGCCATAGTTATTCTTTACTTCTTAGCTGATGAAGGGTAAGCACTGTCTCTAGTAATTTAAAAAGACATTTTTTTTTTTAGTGGAGTCCTTTTAATTCTAGGGCCTCCGTGTTTGCTATTGTATGCTCACAAATTCATTTTGCCCTTGAGTCTCTTCTTTCAAGGCGTGTGATCTCATATAAGGGGATATTTTTAAGTACTTTGAAATTTCCTTATACAAAGATGTCTGCTCTGAGAGTGCGTCTGTGTTACAGATACCAGTATTTCAACGAGGTGGAAGTGTGGTGCCAGTGAAGACAACAGCAGGAAAGTCCACAGGTTGGATGGCTAATTCCCCATTTGGACTCCGGGTTGCTCTAAGCACTAAGGTATCAAGACAATCACTCAAGGACAATCAGTCCTTTCCATTACTACTGTTTCTTTTTCCAGTGGTAGCCTTTCAAAAGTGTGAAGCCATGTAGAAGTAGTGAGCCCTGTCTGTGCAATATTGCTTTTGAATTGTTTGTTTCAGAGAGAGCTTAGGCTTGTGTCATCACAATCATTTCTGGATTATTGCCTATCTAGTCTACCATCCCAAGAATTGTTCTTCAAGGAATTCTGAAATCCAGCTGTGATGGCAGGACCTCTCTTGAGTGTATAATCATCATTGCTCCTCAACTTGACATTGATTCCCACTGGACTGAAAGCTCATCAAAGCAGTAGACAGCCTGCTCCCTGGATTAGCCCTTGAGCACACTCTCCCCCCAAAAAGGATACCTGGGTATCTGTGCCACTTCAGGGATCCCAACCCCATTCAATGGCTGCTCATGAGATGCCTCAATAAAATCTCTTGGGGAAAAGCCTAGGAGAATCCAGAACTGATAGGAAAAGATTTTTTGAGCTAAGTGAGGCCTTAACAGACCTCTGTCTTAACCATTTACCCAAACATATTACAGAGACAAGCACAAATTCTTATTGTAAGAGTACTTACTGGGGCTGGGAATATGGCCTAGCAGTAGAGTGCTTGCCTTGCATACATGAAGCCCTGGGTTGGACTCCTCAGTACCACATATATAGAAAAAGCCGGAAGTGGTGCTGTGGCTCAAGTAGTGCTAGCCTGAGCAAAGAGAAGCCAGGGACAGTGCTCAGGTCCTGAGTTCAAGCTCCAGGACTGACAGAAAAACAAAAAGAGTGCTTACTTTTATTTATATTAATATCACAAAATAATTAGGTAAGTTACAATTTTCTTTTCCACCTTTCTCTCTTGGGTATACCTTTTCGGGTCAAACTATTGGTCTTAGACTCATGTGAGACCCCCCCCCCAAAAAAAAAGTAAGAGGCAAGATATCAATAGCATGTTTTAACCCAGTAATACTCAGCTGCCATGTAGAGTGCTGTGATGCTACTTAACACGCAAAAGACATCCTCCTAAAACAATGTAGAAGCCAGATACCCCTCTCTCAATAGAAGATTCCCAAAGATGTTTGCTCTCACCTACTATATACTAATATTTTGTTATTTTTGTCTTTCCAATACTGGAATTTGAACTCAGGCTTTTGTGTTTGCTAGGCTTGCTTGTTCTGCTAGTACTTTGCCATTTGATCCATACTTCCAGCTCTACTGTTTTGTTCTGTTCTAACTATAATTTCATTCTGTGAACTTTTCTGGCCATGTCACATTCTGGGATAGTGTTTTTAGAAAAGCCACTTATACCACTGACCATATTTGAAGTTCTTTTCAACAAAGTATAATACTTTGGCTTCCTCTTTTTTTTTTTTTTTGCCAGTCCTGGGGCTTGAACTCAGGGCCTGGGCACTGTCCCTGAGCTTCTTTTTGCTCAAGGCTAACACTCTACCACTTGAGCCACAGCGCCACTTCCAGCTTTACCTATTTATGGGGTACTGAGGAATTGAACCTAGGGCTCCATGCATGCTTGGCAAGCACTCTACCACTAAGCTACCTTCCCAGCCCCTGGCTTCCTCTGAAATAACTTTCCTATTCATATTATTTCAAGTCTCTTCAAGAGTGACTGCATTACCAGGCACTACTGGCTCACACCCGTAATCCCAGGTACTCAGGAGGCTGAGATCTGAGGATAGTGGTTCAAAGCCAGGAAAAGTCCATGAGATTTTGGTTAACCACCAAAAACCAGAAGTGGAGCTGTGAGTCAAGTGATAGACTGCTAGCTTTGAGTTAAAAACTCAGGGACAGTGCCCAGGACTTGAGTTAAAGCCCCCGGACCAACACACACACACACATACACACACACACACACACACACTCTCTTTCTCTCTCTCTCTCTCTCTCTCTCTCTCTCTCTCTCTCTCTCTCTCTCTCTCTCTCTCTCTCTCTTTTTCTGTTAGGGGCTGGCATTCTTTTCCTGTAAAACTATTACATGGACAGATTCCCTGTTGTTCTCTCTCCAGGGTTCTGCTATGGGAGAGTTATATCTTGATGATGGCCATTCATTCCAGTACCTCCACCAGAAGCAATTCTTGCACAGGAAGTTTTCATTCTGCTCCAGTGTTCTGACCAACAGGTAATAGCAGCTAAAGAAACCGTGTATCTTCTTAAATGAATTATATGATCCTTTTGCCATCTTCAAGTAAATGGATAGATGGAGTTCAACATTCCTATATAAATAAATAAGTGGTAAAGGCCATTTGTACACTATTTTTCAGTCACTGTCCATGAATGTTCCTTTCTTATTGTTTTTATCTTCTTTCTCCCACCTATTGAAAATGTAAAACGAATTCATTGTGAATGTTCATTGATATTGGTCATCCTTCCACTTACCAATTCATTAAATACTTGGTTTCTTAACATTAAATACAATATCCAAGTCTCATTTGCGACCTTGTGCCCTTCAGTTACTTCACCCCAAATGACTTTTTAAGAGGGATCGGTTTGGCCACTGGTTAGGGAGTCATTGGCACAGAAAGTCATCTTTGTCATCTCTTCATCTTAGTAAGGTTGACTGATGTGTTTACCTTAACTCCATAGGTATAGATGGGAGAGAAACTCAAAATAATACTATTTACATCTATTCCAGGTGTGCTGATGAGAAGGGTCATTATCCCAGCAAGTGTGTGGTGGAGCAGATTTTGGTCTTAGGCTTCAGGAAGAAACCAACTTCTGTGATCACCCACTCATCTGGTAAGAAAACAGTTCATTCTTACCTCAGTTATTGTTTGGTAAATACAGAAATCTCTATGATGAGGAGTTGATTTGATTTGTCCCAAAACTGACATGATATTCTTAGCCCAAAAGGACTGACTATACTTTCTGATAGAGGTAAAGTACTCCAGTCTCTAGAACAAAGCCATCCCGTATCTCTTCATGAACTAGTCTTCTTGCTCTGGTTAATATTTTTCTTTTTTTGGCCAGTCCTGGGCCTTGGACTCAGGGCCTGAGCACTGTCTCTGGCTTCTTCCCGCTCAAGGCTAGCACTCTGCCACTTGAGCCACAGCGCCGCTTCTGGCCATTTTCTGTATATGTGGTGCTGGGGAATCGAACCTAGGGCCTCGTGTATCCGAGGCAGGCACTCTTGCCACTAGGCTATATCCCCAGCCCCTGGTTAATATTTTTCTAATAGAAATTATTTGGGTGAGAAATTACATCTATATTGTGGGTATTTCTTCTTCTTTTTTTTTTTTTTTTGCCAGTCCTGGGCCTTGGACTCAGGGCCTGAGCACTGTCCCTGGCTTCTTTTTGCTCAAGGCTAGCACTCTGCCACTTGAGCCGCAGCGCCACTTCTGGCCATTTTCTGTATATGTGGTTCTGGGGAATTGAATTGAGGGCTTCTTGTATACAAGGCAAATGCTCTTGCCACTAGGCCATATCCCCAGCCCCTTTCTTCATTTTTTTAACTGTGAATATTTGTTGATAGAGTTTATAAATGCGAACACAATGAGAATTATATCCTTCTTCTCCTGCGTTCCTTGGGAAAACCACTTTGTTGCTTACAGTTTCTTTTCAACCAGTATTATGCTCCTGGTTTTAATCTGTGACTAAAATGGATTCTCTAGTAAGATTTTGTAATACACAAAGAATCATTTTTTTTTTTTTTGCCAGTCCTGGGCCTTAGACTCAGGGCCTGAGCACTGTCCCTGGCTTCTTTTTGCTCAAGGCTAGCACTCTGGCCACTTGAGTCACAGCGCCACTTCTGGCCGTTTCCTATATATGTGGTGCTTGGGAATCAACCCAGGGCTTCATGTATATGAGGCAAGCACTCTTGCCACTAGGCCATATTCCCAGCCCTATACACAGAATCATATCAGAATTGAAAATGACTCCCCCAACTAGCCATCCCTCACACTTTCCCTCTTTAATTGTCTTGCTGTTTAGATGGTAAGGATCAGCCTGTGGCTTTTACGTATTGTGCCAGAACATGTGCCCTGAGCCTGGAGAGGCTTTCCCTGGACGTTGATGCTGACTGGGAGGTCCACGTCAGATGACGAAACAGTGCCCTGGCGACGCACACAGGAAGCTTCCTGCACCTGTCCACCTTTCTTTCGGCCTTTTTTTTTTTTTTTTTTTTTTTGAGATTTATATTGTAATCTAGTTGGCTTCCTTGGCTGAAATAATCTTTCACTAGTTTTAGTATTCTAGTGAACAATAGATTTAATATTTCAATCTGATACAATCTTGGCACTCAGAAAACAGAGGCAGGAAGATTACAGCTTTGAGGCCAATATTGTTTATGTAGTGCAAATTGTCTCAAAAAAAGAAAGAAAGCCTGTAATTACATGCCTATAATTCCAGTAACTCAGGATGGTTTGGGTCCAAGGCTGACCCAGGCAAAAGCACAAGACCCTCTCAGATAAACTTTCAAAAGCAAAAGGCCCAAGGCATGGCTGAAGTGGTGAAATACTTACCTAGTGAGCACAAGGCCCAGAGTTCAATTCCTAGTACCACCAAGAAAAAAAAAACTGTTAGACTTTGATGATGCATTAATAATACTCTGTACAGTAACACCTGCTTGCAGCTCCACAAGGCCTGAGACATTGGCAGTGTTTTCTGTTGTCTCTTAGCTATGGCCATGAGGTAAGTTCTGCAGTCACTAAGTGGCCTTTCCTGGAGTAGGACTGGCCACAGCAAACTGTCGGGCCCACATATCCGGGCTGGCTCAGGCCACACAGTAGTGTTACTAAGGCTGCGGCAGCAGTATTAAGGCCATTCGTCAAATGGGTGGCAGTGACTGATACCCCCCAGTTGTCTCACAACTCCCCTCTGTGTGCACTGCGCAGAATGCAGTAATGGGAAGTTATCCTTCCCAGGAGATTGATGCAGCTTAGAGCTACTGCTCTGGCTGAAAAGCTCTAAATTAATCTTCTTCAAAGTCAGATTTCTTTGTTTTCATTATTTTTGTTAAATGCTGCTACCAGCCAAGAATATTTATAATATGAATAACCTATGATTAATAATGGTCAAGTAAATATCCACATCCCCACCATTGAACTTCAGAAATAGAGCACAGAGCTGGGGACTAGGATAAAGCAAGAAAGAAGCACTTGCGTTGGCATAACCAACAATTATGATAATGTACTGATTACTAATTGTACTAATATAATAATTTAAAAATCAAGATTAATGCTATACAAAGTATCAGAAAGCGTTGTGTGTGTCAGTGCTAGAGCTGGAACCCAGGATCTCATGCCTTTATTCATCTTTCTTGTTCATAATTGGTACTCTACCACTTGAGCCATACCTCCATTCTGACATTTTGCTGGTTAATTGGTGATAGAGCCCTGCAGACTTCGCTACCTGGGCTGTCTTCAAACAATGATCCCTGTAGGTTTCTGCCTCCTGAGTAGCTTGGATTACAGGTGTGAAGTACTGGCACCAGGCAAAATATCAAAGCTTTAAATAAAGCCCGGCTCAGTGCTTCTGAGTCTTCCTTTGGGAAGGGATAACACATTATAAAATAGCAGTTGCATCGTGAGACCCCAGTAACTCCCTGCTGCAGGAACTGCTAGGGCAGCCTCAACTCCTCAGACTTCACAATTTGCACATCTGCTTATTAGTCTTCCTCTACTTGGTTATTTGCAACGATCATCTTTGTGCCTCCCTTCCCTATACCACAGTATTCTCTCCTCCCTCCACCTGCTCACATCTTACCATCCTTCCAGGCCTAACACAAATCCCACTTTTCTATGCAGCTTTTTTTTTTTTTTTTTTGCCAGTCCTAGGGCTTGAACTCAGGGCCTGAGCACTGTCCCTGGCTTCCTTTTGCTCAAGGCTAGCACTCTGCCACTTGAGCCACAGCGCCACTTCTGGCCATTTTCTATATATGTGGTGCTGGGGAATCGAACCCAGGGCCTCATGTATATGAGGCAGGCACTCTTGCCACTAGGCCATATCCCCAGCCCAATGCAGCTTTTTTTAATGGTGCTAGCACCCCAACTCCTTATTACCCATTAGCAGTGATTTTGCCCTTCTCTGAAATGCTGCTCCACAGACTTGTGCCCTGCTTTGCATTCTCAAGGACTGTGCCTTAATGTTTCAAGTATATCTGTCTGTTCCTAAACTAGACTATGTTTTTTAAAAGCATGTTGCATTTCTCTTATATCCTTAGAGCACCGTTGCCCTTGACTCTCAGTAACTGATGGCTGTGATTGGTTAACTGGCTGAGTTAATTAAAAGTGAAAATTGAATGAATTTGTTTGTGGGGGGTTTTTTTGGCACATTTTTTTTCCAAATGCAGTGCACGTTGTATACTCGTCGTGGACACATTTCACTACATCAGCTGAGATTTGAGCTTTACTTTGTATATGAGTTCACAGACACACACAGATCCTTTACTCCTATTTCTGATAGTTTAGACTTGAGGAGGAAGAAAGATCCCTACGCTAGCTGAAGTCTCAGTTCCAGCCAATTTGTCTAAGTAAAAGTTACAATAAAACAAAATCAAATTTGAAGAACATAAACTCTTTAAAACATGAAGCCCATGAAAAACAGGTGGGAGGAACTGTTTCTGTCTGCAGGAGACTAAAGGGATGTGATAACATATGTGCGATCCTAGGGTGCATTCTGAATCCATCGTTGGTATTATTGGAACTGTTTGACAACATTTTGGGTGTGATCTTTTGACGGTATGGTAATTGTGCTAGTCAGAGGATTGTGCTGTAATTATATGTTAAGAATTTCCTTGGCTTAGGGAAAGCACAGCAGAGCTCAGTCTGGGGACAGAATCCCTTCACTCTTCACATCCCTTTTGATGTCAGGATCCCAGTGATTGCAGAAACAGTCAAAGCTCCTATGTCTCTGAAGCTGTATGGTTTTTAGCTTTTAATTAACCACCCTCCCTAAAAGCCTTCTGGGTAATGGGATTCCTGTGGCAATGAAAGCCTTCCACTCTGCTTTTAAGATCTTGACCTACAAAGCCGTTGGAATGCCCAGTACGGTTGCAGAGGCATTCTGAGGATGTAGGAAGCCATCAGCAGTAATGCTGCTGACTTATTAGTCCTGCACAATGCAGGACACAGAGCCAGCACTCTAGGAGAAATGAAGGAGGTATAGACGTTGACATCTGATACCAGATCTGCTCATCTTGTGCTCATCTTGTGACCAGCTTGCTAAAGGCTGCAGTGTCACTGCAGAGCTCACCAGAATTAGGTGTGTCTTAACAATTTCCAGCAGGGAGGATGGTAGATTCTTCTTCAATCAGAACCAGGGAAAAAGGGTAAGGATCCAAAGATCTTATGCCTAATGAGTCTTAGTCATAGGCTTACTACTTCACTGGAAACCAGGACACCAGGTCCTAGTGGGTGTTCACAATAAACAGGCTAAAATCATCTTGACTATTCTGTTTAATTTCTGTGGGCTTTGGTGACCTCATTTGTTAAGTAAGACATTATTTTATTCTATGATTGAAATGTAAAATGACAACAGGTATCTCATTTTCCTCAGTTGTAAAATGGATTTATTCAAACCTATAGAATTGCGTTTTTTGTTTTTGTTTTGCCAGTCCCAGGGCTTGAACTCAGGGCCTGAGTACTGTCCCTGGCTTTAGCGCCCCTTCTGGCTTTTTCTGTATACGTGGTGCTGAGGAATCAAATCTAGGGCTTCATGTATATGAGGCAAGCACTCTACTACTAGGCCATAGTCTCAGCCCAAACAGAGTTGTTTTATAGATTATAAATACTCTTTGCCAGGTGCCAGTGGCTCAGGCCTGTAATCCTAGCTACTTAGGAGGCTGAGATCTGAGGATCAGGGTTCAAAGCCAGCCCAGGCAGGAGAGTCCCAGGCCCAGAGTTCAAGTCCCACAACCACCACCACCAACAAAATACATGTATGGCAAGGGAAAACAGTAATTTTGCCAGAGAAACATGGTAGATACCACCTTAACCAAGTGATCAAAGTTCACAATCACCCATAACAAATACATATGATTTGAGGAGAGCATATTACAACTGTGATTTTTTTTTTCCAGAGCTGAGGACCAAACTCAGGGCCTTGTACTTGCCAAGCGCGTGCTCTTCCACTGAGCTAAATCCCCAACCCTGTCTATTATATTCTTTTCCCAAATCTGTGACTTCCATCTGCTTATGTGAAAAATATTGGACAAAGCCAAGTTGGGAGCATTTAGCAAAATACCTGACCAGTACTCTTTAAAAATGTCAAGTCAGGGGCCTGGGAATGTGGCTTAGTGGTACAGTGCTTGCCTAGCATGCATGAAGCCCTGGGTTTGATTCCTCAGTACCACATAAATGTTTGAAATGTGTCTTATTTTCACACTTGAAGAGATTTCTGGGAATCACAATGTGTAACTGTTTATATGCTAATTATCTACCCTTTGTTCATGAGCTCAGATTTTATTTCACCAGGGTAGCATGAGCTTCCACAGCTATGCAGATGAATCAACCTTGAATTTGGACCTGCACATCTGATGTTTTATTCACAACAATTGATAGGGAAAATGAAGACCATTTGCCCCCTGTGTGTCTGAGATTCCTCCCCTGCTCTGACAAGGGGCTCACCCCTGTCACACATCTGTCTTAATTATAAGTGGAGCTGGCTCAGACAGATGAGGAAAGAAAACTCAGCAGGGATGTGGCCCAGACAGAGCTCCTCTTCTAGGAGCAGTTCAGCCAAGAAAGTGACTACATTGGCAAAGCAAGCACTTAAAGCTTAAGAAATTTCTCTTCATATAGGGAGCTATATAACTCACCTATATTAAAGCTCTTCTAGTTTTTCCTTCAGTCTGTGGGCGGACAGGAAGAAGTGAAGACAATAAAATGTGGGTGAATGCTGTGAATTTTAGGGTCATGTAGAGAACTGAGGCTGAGACCCGTTATTTGATGGTGAGAGTAGAAACAAACCTCCAGCTTTGCTTTCTTGGCCACTGGGGAGATTGAGTGTGGGCATGGGTCTTATTAGACACTCATTTAGCATAGATGATCAGGCAGGCTGCCTCTGATAGAGACCCTGTGTGTCATGAGCCAGGACAGATCAATGCCTTGTCCAGTAATGACCATAGACTAGGTGCTGCTTTCTATTAGTGAGGGCCATAGTTTTGGAGAAGTGTCTTCTGAAGGTCCATTTGTTAAAGGCTTGGTCCCTAGAGTGGTTTTTATCAAGAGGTGGTAGAACTTTTAGGAGAATGGACCTAAAAGGAGTTCCTTGGATCATTGTATAGGTCCCTTCCAAGAGAATGGTGTGGCCCTGACCCCTTCCTCTTCCTCTTTTCCTTCCTAGCTATGAGGTAAGCTGTTTGTCTCTGCCATGAGTTCCTACCATGATGTGCTACCTTGACACAGGCCCAAAACAAAGTGGCCAATTCATCATGGACTAGAACCCCTACAACCGTAAGCCCAAATAAACCTTTTCAGCTAGACATGGTGGTACACACCAGTCACCCCATCACTGAGGAGGCTGTGGCAGGAAGGTTGTAAGTTTGAGACCAGTTTGGGTTACATAGTGAGTTTCAGGCTATCTTGAGCTACATAGCAGTAAGATCCTGTCTCAAATGACTGAGTGAATGAATGAAAATGAATGAGAAACATAGCAGCTTTCAGATAAGCTGATTATCTCAAGTATTTCATTACAGTGATAGAAAGCTCCTCACTCAATGAGTGAATGTATCACTCAATCTCACCTAACCCCCAAATAATATTACATTGAGGTTTTTTTTTAAAATTTATTTATTTATTTATTTATTTTGGCCAGTCGTGGGCCTTGGACTCAGGGCCTGAGCACTGTCCCTGGCTTCTTCCCGCTCAAGGCTAGCACTCTGCCACTTGAGCCACAGCACCGCTTCTGGCCGTTTTCTGTATATGTGGTGCTGGGGAATCGAACCTAGGGCCTCGTGTATCCGAGGCAGGCACTCTTGCCACTAGGCTATATCCCCAGCCCTACATTGAGGTTTTTTAACAGCATCATTTACTGAGTGTTTTAGAGACTGATGATAACATAAATGCATTATTTAAACTCACTTGTTTAATCCTTGCACCAGCTCAATTACAGAAGTACTATCATCATACTCAGTTCATAATTGAGAAAACTGACAAATAGAAAGGAAGAGGTAACTTGGCTAAAATTACACAGGCATAGGCAGTAAGCGGCCAATCCAGACTTTGAACTTGGAGAGTTGGTCTCCAGAGACCGTTCTCTATTCCGCCTCTCCAAAAATAGCAAAGATCATTGGGCATTTTGTTGCAGGGACAGAAGGATAGGCTGATGTGATGGTCCACAAGCCCAGACATGGGACTCCTCCAGCCGCAACCCCGGGAGTCATGAGCCTGACAGTAGTACGCCTTCTCCTGCAGCCTCTGAACTTGGATTGGTGAGTATGGTCACGTGGGAGGAGTCTCAGCTCTAGTCTGGGAGAGACTCCACGCTGTCAGAGCCAGGATGTAGCCATCCCTTACAGCCCGGAGAGCAGTTACCATGGGTGAAAGGCAAGGTGGGGGCCAGGCAGGCAGCTCACTTCCCCACAGCCACTCGGGCTGTTGTCTGAGTCCTGAAGACAACTTCTTAGATATGACATCTCAGGACTTAATGCCACCTGGCTCAGTATCTGTTTCCAACTTGTGTTCCAAATGTTAAATCATCATCGATCTACTAGGGGGGCTGGGATGTAGCTCAGTGGAAAAACGTGCTTGCCTAGCAAGTACAACGCCCTGGGTTCAATCCCCAGTACCAAAACAAAACAAAAAAAGGGCAAAAAACAATCTACAAGGATGCTCTTTGTAGCATATTTCATGGTTGTGTTTATTTTGGGGGTGGGAGGGACAACAGGTGGCTAGGTCGGGTGGACAAGAGGTATTTCTTCACTTGAGGACTCAGCTGAGTGGCATTTTCCATCCAGACTAATGCCAGAACATTCTAGAAGAGATTCTAAATCTAGTATTGAGTAAGGTTCTGATATCCTAGAGGTTTAGAAAATAATATGAAACTGTAACCCCTATGTATATCACATTTATAATAAGAAAAAAAACCTTGTTCTCTAAAATGGACAGATTATTCCCTTAGAACTCAGTACTTTCCATTGCAGCTAGTTTTTTGTGTTTTTTGTTTTGTTTTGTTTTTTGCCAGTCCTGGGCCTTGAACTTGGGGCCTGAGCACTGTCCCTGGCTTCTTTTTGCTCAAGGCTAGCACTCTGACACTTGAGCCACAGCGCCACTTCTGGCCATTTTCTATATATGTGGTACTGAGGAATCGAACCCAAGGCTTCATGTATACGAGGCGAGCACTCTTGCTACTAGGCCATATTCCCAGCTCTTTGGCTAGTTTTTAAAATGTTGGGTTTTTTTTATTATTATTACTTTGGTGACTTAGAATTTGGTAGCCTGGGGGCTGGGAATATGGCCTAGTGGCAAGAGCGCTTGCCTCATATACATGAAGCCCTGGGTTGGATTCTCCAGCACCACAAATATAGAAAACGGCCAGAAGTGGCGCTGTGGCTCAAGTGGCAGAGTGCTAGCCTTGAGCAAAAAGAAGCCAGGGACAGTGCTCAGGCCCCGAGTCCAAGCCCAGGACTGGCAAAAAGAAAAAAAAAAAAAAAAAAGAATTTGGTAGCCTGCATAACCATTTAATCACTATCGTGTCAGCAGCTCTTCACTGATTGTCCATGTTCACCTTACGCAGACGCTGATACTTCCTGACAGCTGCTCGTCTTTAAGGCTTCATGGCAACACTGAAATGTCTAGCCACACACTGGCAGCTCCCTTACTCTCATACTCACAATCTTTCTTCACATCTATTTTTAGTTTCCCTGGCTCAAGCTTCTTCGGGCCGCTGAAACACAAGCCTCATTTCTTTCGCTCCCTCTGGCACGAATGAGGCTGGTAGGAGGCCCTCAAGTAAAAATTGCTTCGAAATCCTTTAGTGCTCCTTCTTCAGGAAAACCTGTGGCCTCAGGATCACGGCTGCTTTTGCGCTGGCTGCCGGCTGGACAGCCTTCTGATGGGCGTTAAGCTTCGGCGTGGCCATGGACCTTGTTTTCCTCAGATGACAGAATTACGTCAAGTTCCCCTCTGCTATTGCTTCCTTTCCTCACAGGTAGCTGTACCCTGTTTTCTTTAATAACCTCTTCCTTCCAGAGTCGCCTGCCATGCCGACAGTCATTAGTCCATCCGTGGCCACACGGACGAGGGCCGAGCCCAGGTCCCCAGGGCCAGTGCCCCATCCAGCCCAGGGCAAGACCACCGAGGCGGGGGGCGGACATCCAAGTGGCATCTATTCAGCCATCATCAGCCGCAATTTTCCTATCATCGGCGTGAAAGAGAAGACATTTGAACAGCTTCACAAGAAATGTCTAGAAAAGAAGGTTCTTTATGTGGATCCTGAGTTCCCACCAGATGAGACGTCTCTCTTTTATAGCCAGAAGTTCCCCATCCAGTTTGTGTGGAAGAGACCTCCGGTGAGTAGCTTACTGGTTACTGGTTGGGGTTTTGCCCTCGGAGAAGTCCTCCCACTCAGCACCTCCCCACAGGCAGCTCAGCTGCTCACATGGGCACTGCCCTCAAGTGTGAAGAATGGACGGGAGGGCCAGATCTGAGCCATCTCACCAAACTGAGGTCCAAAGCAGGTCATTCTGTCCCCCTCCCTCCCTCCCTCCCTCCCTCCCTCTCTCCCTCCCTTCCTCTCTTTTCTTTTTCTCTCTTCCCTCCCCACCTTTGTAAAAGTGATTAAAACTCAAATTAATTCATCCTATAAAAATATCTTCCCTGGGCTGGGAATATGGCTTAGTGATAGAGTGCATACATGAAGCCCTGAGTTTGATTCCTCAGTACCACATACACGGAAAATGCTGGAAGTGGAGCTATCTACAGCTCAAGTGGTAGAGGGCTAGCCTTGAGCAGAAAAGCTCAGGGACAATGCCCAGGCCCTGAGTTCAAGCCCCAGAACTGGAATATATATTCCATCCCTAGAACCGATTCTGCACAGTCCAAATCTGTTTACATATCCTGCATCTTTGTAAGATTTCTTGTGAAATGATGATGCTCTTCTTCAGTTTGCTGGTGGCCATGGATTTCTGAGACACAGAAGCCATAGGAAGAGATCAGCAGTCGGAGACTATTTTACAAGCATAAAATCCTAGGGTTAGGGCAATCCTAATACTTGCATTTGTCTGCATTGTTTACCAGCCTGCACTGATGAGTGCATGACAGAGCCTGGATAAGAATCTACTCTCTTAGGGAACCCTTTCGGCCTCTAGGTTTCATTTACAGAAATTTGCCAGGAGGAAACTGTGTTCTCTGGCTCCTTTCTCTGATCATTCCTCCAGTACTATTCTTGCTCTCAATAAAAGAAATATTTTGGTCAGAAAGTAATCAGAAGCCAGTTGTCTGTGCCTCACACCTATAATCCTAGCTACTCAGGAGGCTGAAGCCTGAGGAGTCAAAGCCAGCCCACTCGGGAAAGTCTGTGAGACTCTTATCTCCAATTAACCAGCAGAAAACAGGAAGCAGTGCTGTGGCTCAAAGTGGTAGAGCGCTTGCCTTGAGCAAAAGAGCTCAGGGACAGAGTCCAGGCCCTGAGGTCAAGCACCATGACTGACAGAAAAAAAAAGTAATCACAGACTAGATGTATAGCTTAGTGGTAGAGCTGTTGCTTAGAATCCTGAGACCCTGCATCCAACCTCCAGTGTAAAGAATGATAAAAAAGAAAAAGAGAGAAGTAATCACCATAGGATAAGTGAGAGAGCTCACACCTATAGTCCTGACTACTTTGGAAGCAGAGATGGGGAAGACAGAAGTTTGAGGTCAGCCTAGGAAAAAGTTTGTAAGACTCCCCCATCTCAACATAAAAAGCTAGACATGAGGGCTGGGATGTAGCTCAGTGGCAAAGCGCTTGTCTAACAAGTGTAACATTCTGGGTTTGATCCCCAGTACCAAAAAAAAAAAAAAAAAGACAAAAAAAAAAGCTAGACATGATGGTTCATACCTGTTATCATAGCTATTGCAGAAAACATAAATATGAGCATCAAGGTCCAGGCTGGGGGCTGGGAATATGGCCTAGTGGCAAGAGTGCTTGCCTCGTATACATGAAGCCCTGGGTTCGATTCCTCAGCACCACATATATAGAAAATGGCCAGAAGTGGTGCTGTGGCTCAAGTGGCAGAGTGCTAGCCTGGAGCAAAAAGAAGCCAGGGACAGTGCTCAGGCCCTGAGTCCAAGCCCCAGGACTGGCCAAAAAAAGGTCCAGGCTGGTTCAAGCAAAAAGCAAGACCCTATCTCAAAAATAGAGCAAAAAGAACTGGAAGCATGGCTCAAACTGTAGAGTGCCTGCTAGCAAGCACAGAGCCCTGATTTCAAACTCCAGTACTGCAAGAAGAAAAATATTTATTGGGCATCTCCTAATTTCAGTCACTGTGTTAAGTAGCTGAGAAGTAGGCGGTGAATTAACAATAACAAAAAAAAAGTACAACCTTCTGCTCTCTTAGAGCCTTCAGTTGTGAGGAAAAGGTGGATATTGTATGAGAGGGATTCAGGAGTCAGTCTTCTTGCAGGTGTATGGGATCGGATATCAAGGACAGATAATCAAGTATGCAGAGAGAAACCCATCGTGATGAAACAATGATAGGCTGAAAGCCAGCATTGGCATTAGCCATGTTTTTCTTCATGAAGCTGAGCTGGAATGCTCAACAGCCGCAGGTGTGCCACAAGGGCTCCTCCATTCATTCCTCTTCTGCTGGTTCTTTGGTAAGCGATGATGGCTGTGAAGGCCCTCACTTTAGAAGAGAACACCGCGGTGAGCTGGGGTACACCTACCTCAGTGATAGAGGGCTTGCCTAGCATACATGAGGCTTTGGGGTCTACTTTCAGTTCTGCAATCAATTAATTAAAGAACATTCAAATCACTTATGTCCTACTGCCAGAGATCTTAGTCAACCACATCCCTGTTGAAATATCGTCTCTGATACAGCCTCTCTGTCCCCGCACTGCCTTCAGGATCTGTATCTCTTTACCTGAGATTCAGGCCCCTCTGCCACTGGCCCCCGTACACCTGGCCAGCCTTGTCATCATCCTCTTTCCCTGGGCCTGACACACTGGGTAAGTGCTCTACCACCTGACCTACACCTTCAGCCCTCTATGTACTTTTTAATGTCATCACTTAAATATTTAAAACTTTATTTATGAACTGGGTAAAAAATTATTTCTTGA
This sequence comes from Perognathus longimembris pacificus, assembly GCF_023159225.1. Lineage (NCBI taxonomy): Eukaryota > Metazoa > Chordata > Mammalia > Rodentia > Heteromyidae > Perognathus > Perognathus longimembris. Next base: position 31,612,022 of record NC_063183.1, on the reverse strand, counting down.
AGCGCTAACCTCAACATTTACTTTCAGCCATTACAGTACCCTGTAATGTTAAAAACAATATTTCACATTTTAGTACAACTAAGAATCTCCTTAGCTGGGTGCTAGTGGCTCAAGCCCGTCTACTCAAAAGGCTGAGATCTGAGGATCGAGGTTCAAAGCCAGCCCAAGCAGGAAAGTCTGTGAGACTTATCTCCATTTAACCACCAGAAAACTGGAAGTGGAGCTGTGGCTCAAAGTGATAGAGTGTTAGCCTTGAGAAAAAAAAAAAAAAAAGCTCAGGGATAGTGCTCAGGCCCAAGTTCAAGCCCCACAACCGGGGAGGCAGGGGGCGGTGGGAAATCTTGATGAAACAATTTTCAGCAGTCTACCTGAATGCCTGAGATATTTTAGATGAGCATCCCAGGTGACTGATGTTGAAGTCCAAAAACCAGGCTTTGAGAAACAGGTGTGGACAAAGGCCATTGGAGGTCAATGAGCAGATAGACTAGACCCCCTCCTAGCAGGCAGCCTGCCAGTCCTGAGTCTTGCTTCAAGCCCTTCATGCCACATTACCTTTGTCTGTTGAAGCGTGGTGAAACTTTGAGAAAGCTAAGCTTTCTTGGTGATAGAATTCCAACCCACATTTATCTTTCTTCCTCATCCATCACCCTCTGCCCTAAGGGTTCTGAATGAGCAAGAGGCGAGACTACTCACTGTCTGGAGCCTAATTTAATTGGGGCTTCCCTCCAAGGTCCAGTATCCTACCCTGTGGGTCCTTGTTCCAGAGCAGAGTCCCCAAATGGCTGGTCAAGGTTTTTTGGGGGGTAGGGCAGGGACATCAGGAGAATGCAGGCTTCATTACCCTCAGACAAAGGCCTGGAGCAGATTCCTCCTATGCATTCAGCAGCCTGTATAGGATTAGTGTATACAGCATGTTTAGAAGGCCCCATGCTATATCCCATTGACTGCCACTGTCAAAGGCATGAATGCCTTTTGCTGAGGCAGGGTAAGCTCTCCGTAACTATGTTTTCTCTTTTTAAAGAAAGAGTTCCAGGCAAGGCTGTTAGAGGTGCCCTAAAGGTCTAGGGGCCACTGTGGTCTGTCCTGGGGCCATCTCTGGCTTGCTCCCTCCCCTCCCTGGCTCTCTCTCTGACTTGTATGTGTTACCCCTAGACCATGGGCTCAGGGGCCTCCAGCCAAAGCTGCTGACTCTGACCATCGCCTTTCTCTGGGCTGTGTTCATTTGCATCGCGCCGCTGAGGGTGGAGGAGCTATATAGGCTCTGCACCATTCACCAGAGGATTAGGCCTGGGCCGAGGGTGCAGCCGGAGAGAAGCTACAGGGAAGGCCCAACGCCATTCCCTAGGTGGTCACTATGCCCTACCTGCTCCCAGGATTCTTCTGTGACCGCGTGATCCGAGAGAGGGACAGGAGGAATGGAGAGGGAACTGTCACGCAGCCCCTTAAGTTTGAGGGGCAGGATTTTGTGGCTCTCAAACAACGGTGTCTGGCTCAGAAGTGTCTCTTTGAAGACCGTGTCTTCCCAGCAGGTGTGCAGGCCCTGGGCTCTCATGAGCTGAGCCAGAAAACCAAGATGAAGGCCATCACATGGAAAAGGCCAAAGGTAGGGGTTCAAAGGGGAACAGGAAGTGAAGTGGCTCAGAGTCGGAGGCCATGCCTTCCCTACTCTGAGCAAGTAGTAGCTTACCAGGGTTCTTACCCATGTTCCCAAGTAACTGTCCTGCTCCCTCCTGAAACTGCAGGTTGTGTTTTCTATTCTTGAATTGCAAGTTGTAATACTACTTTATAGGTCCCGAGACTAAATATTTTCAAGACAGCTAATGCACTGACTTAAACTTACAATAGGACAATAATGTATCCGTTACCATGGCCCTCCTTTGAGAGCAGAAGTCTGGAGATAGGAGAATGGAGGGTGAAGAGCATTGAGGCTCAGTTTCACCACAGAAGGTGGTGAACAGTAAAAATTGGGAAACTGGGGATTGGCATTAACTTTCCATCTAGTGTTGGCTCATTAGTATGCTGTCACTTCCGTCTCAGCGGAAGAGTCCATGCTGACCCACCAGGCTCCTTCCATGTGAAGCTGTTTGCTCCAGGCTGTCCTAGGAAGGGACCACTGAGAAGCCCAGTATTGTCAGCAGGAACAGGCCAAAGTGCTTAATAGTGTGTTTGGTCACAGTCCTTCTTCCTATATTAGAGCTGTATCAGAGGAGCTAGATGGGCCCCTCTTTCTGTATTAGAGTGAGCAACAAACTTCCTTAAACCAGTGGCCCCAAAGCACTGCGTATGTTCCACCCAACTGGAGGCTTGGAAAATAATCTTGAATCACTAAATCTCTTGGTTAAATGAACTTTTAATTTTACACCAATTACTGGATTTACAGAAAAGTTGTGACAATTGTATGCAGAGGTGACATACATAGTAACCCTTTACCTGTGGTTTTACTCTGTATGGTTTCCTTTTTTACTCTGATCATGTAGCTAAAAAATATTAAGTGAGAAATTCCGGAGGATAAATGATTCTTAAGTTTTAAATACCTTTGACTATATTAACATAATTATTCTATTTTATTATTTTATTAGTTACTATTATTAGTTATTGCCTAATCTATAACTTAAACTTGGTCATAGATGTATCTATAGGTAAAAAGTAGAGTTTGATACTATGCACAGTTTCAGGTCTTGGAATATATCTGCTATGGATGTTAGAACTACCATTGTGCCTTTTACCTAGTTTTCCTTATTATTAACATAAAAGTATGGCACATTTTTTACAATCAATTAACCAATGCTGGTATATTATTAGAAATGAAGTCCACACTTTCTTCAGATTTCCTTAGGTGTTGTCTACTTCCCTTTTCTATTCCAAGATTGCCACTCAAAATAGGACATTAAATTTAGTTGTCAGGTCTGCTTCACCTTCTCTCTCAAATTTCAGGTGTGTTTGAAGATCTGAAAAGTTTTATGTAGTACCACTCAGTACTTTGTGAAGTGTTTCTCATTTGGTGTTTTCCACTGTTTTTCTCCTGACTCTACTGGGCTTTTGGGTTTGTGGAGAGAATGTTCACCATCTTCACTATATTTTACATTGAGAGCACAGATTATAAGCATGCCTTATCGCTATTGATATTGACCTTAAAAACCGGGTTGAAGTAGTGTTTCATTTTTTTGTTTTGTTTTGTTTTGATTTTTTGTTTTTTGCCAGTCCTGGGGCTTGAACTCAGGGCCTGAGCACTGTCCCTGGCTTCTTTTTGCTCAAGGCTAGCACTCTGCCACTTGAGCTACAGTGCCACTTCCGGCTTTTTCTATATATGTAGTGCTGAGGAATCAAATCCAGGGCTTCATGTATACAAGGCAAGCTAAAGCAGTGTTTCATTCTTTACTCCTCCTTTTTCATACTGTACTCTTCAGAAGCAAGACCTCAGCATAGCCCGCACTTCCTTAAGGTTTGCCCTACTACCAAGGAGGCAGAATATTTATATAAATTATTAGGAATGATTTTGCAAGACAGCTTTGTCTATATTCTCTCTCAGTTTTGTCTGTATTCTCTTTCTTAGCTTTTTTTGTGTGGTACTGAGGATTGCTCTTTCTAGGCAAGCACTCTTCCACTGAGATAAATTCCCAACTCCTGTATTCTATTTCTGTATGTAATCACTTGGTTGATCAACTGATCGATCAATTGATTGCAGTGCTGGGATTTGAACCACACAGGCGAACACATATAACAACAGATACTTATTTTTAGTTTTGGGTTATGCTCCAGTACTGCTTTAGTTTCTGTGGGTTTTTTAAAAACATTTGCTAGGGCTGGGGATATAGCCTAGTGGCAAGAGTGCCTGCCTCGGATACATGAGGCCCTAGGTTCGATTCCCCAGCACCACATATACAGAAAACGGCCAGAAGCGGCGCTGTGGCTCAAGTGGCAGAGTGCTAGCCTTGAGTGGGAAGAAGCCAGGGACAGTGCTCAGGCCCTGAGTCTAAGGCCCAGGACTGGCCAAAAAAAAAAAAAAAAAAAAAAAAATTTGCTAAATAAGGAATGATATTATTTTCATATTTTATGACCTAGAATGTGATCTATCTCAGTGACATATGTTACATTTGAGAAGGCTTTATTCTCCAGTTTTGGATACAGTCTTCTAGTGATGTCAGTCTAAGCAAGGGGATGGATAGAAAACTATATTCTTACCGACTTTCTGCCTGCCTGGTCTGTGATTACTCATAGTAACCGCACCACTAGATTTGTCCATCTCCCCTTTCAGCTCCATCACTCTCAGCCCAATTTACTCTTTGAAAGCACATATCAAATACATTTTGGGAAAATGGTTTTAGTTATTGTTTGTAGTATTTGTTCATTTTCTTTTCTTCAGAGATGTATATTACCTGTATGTTCTTTTGTTTACATAGGGATAGGAAATACTTTTAGTAAGAGAAAAGTAAATCATAACTTAAATATATAATTTAACTTTAGCACTGTTACTTTATTTTATAATTTCACTTTTTTTTTTTTTTTGGTGGCCAGTCCTGGGCCTTGAACTCAGGGCCTGAGCACTGTCCCTGGCTTCTTTTTGCTCAAGGCTAGCACTCTGCCACTTGAGCCACAGCGCCACTTCTGGCCGTTTTCTATATATGTGGTGCTGGGGAATCGAACCCGGGGCTTCATGTATACAAGGCAAGCGCTCTTGCCGCTAAGCCATATTCCCAGCCCTCATGTATTTTCTTACACACTAGAAAATCTTAGTTCCTAATTAACACAAGGTTTTTTTTTCTGTATCTTTTTTCCTACCACTAACAACATAAACAACGCATGCTTCCATTTCTGGAATTCATCATTTCAATAAACAGTATTTTACATATTCAGGAGAGTTACACCTTTCGTTCCTCCCCTGCTGGTAACCTCCTTTGGTGATCTAACTTTTAACTATGTAAAACTTTCCATGGTCTTCATGCCAAAGTTATTCCCAAGCAGTTATGTTCAGAGTCTGTGTCTATCTCTATTCTCTCTACTTGTTGCACGCCCCCCTTCCTCCCGCCCCACCCCCCACCGCACGCAATGGCAATGTAGGTAACCTTCTTTAACGATGACATTGTTGGTTTCTCCTGACCGTGCATGGAGCTCTGCAAGAGAGGAGAGCTGGGGTGTGGTATGAGCCAGGCCTCCCCTGGGTGGGAGAGAGAGTGGGGGGAGCGTCTGCTCCCCTGGGTATGCTGGATGGCTGGGTAAAGACGGGAGGGGAGAGCGACAGAGAGTGTGTGTTGCAGAAGTAGCCAGGCTTCTTGAAGTTGCAGGGAGTAATGTTAAAACCAAACCCAACACTGAAAAATCTGTAACTATTTAATAGTATTTATGGTTTACTTATATTTAGTCTATATTAAATAACCTTTCCTATTTAATCCCTAACGAAAACTCTTTATTATTATTTAATCTATATTTAATTATTGTAGCATAATTATATAATATTATTTAATTAAGAGAGCATGAAAGGCTTTCGCTATCTCCAGATGAAGTCAAGAGCGCCCTCTGTTGGCCTCTGCGGGGCTGCACATAACCTGGTACCTAAAGCTTGAATGAAAGTTGCTCATGCCTAGTGCTATGCTGGGTGCACCTGAGCAAAATATGTGCCCGACGACAGATGGCTGAGCAGTGAGGTCCCCACGAAATTTACTCTCTGCTTCCTGAGCGTTCAAGCCCTCTTTAAAAATTTCCTTCTCTTATTTTTGGTCTCTTATTTTTGGTTTCGCTCACTGGCTGGCGCTCTACCGCCTGAGCCCCTCTCGCAGCCCCTCAGAGCATCCAGAGCCTGTGCGCTGTGGGACATGGGCCCACTCCAAATTCCTGTGTCGTCACGTCTTGGGGAGAAAGAAAGACCTTTATCCTCTTTCTGGCATAGCAAAGCAAGAGCCATGCTTTTACTTGGTCGGAGCTGTGACAGGAATGACACCTTCCTGACTCAATTTGCCCACTTAGAATCAGTGTGCGGGAACAGCACACAGCAGTGAAAAGTGGGCGCAAGCTGACTTCTACTATTTTAAGTTTCTTAACCTCTCTCAGCTTCAGTTTTCTTCTATGAAAAATAACACTAGTATCCAGTTCACAGGGCTGTTTTAAAGACTCGGATGAGTGGTGTCTGTAAAGCTCCTGACACCTGGTACCAGCACTGCCTAATAAAACCCAATAAATGACAGCTATTAAGCTATTAGTGATAGTATGACCTGACAGTTTCCTTTGTGTTTCACAGGAAATTTGTGAGAACCCCCGATTTATCATTGGTGGAGCCAATAGAACTGACATCTGTCAAGGAGATCTAGGTAGGAAAGCCTTCTTGCTATCTCTGTCAGATGACCCAGGGGTGATGAAAAGGTGTGGGCCCTTTCTGGGAGGTAAAGAGACAAAATGCATGTTTAATGTATCTGGGAAGCGTTGCCTTTGTGCTTATTGGCCTAGGCGATGGCGCTGGTGATGGCTTTGCTTCCGCTCCCATCTCCCATTGGCACGTTGCCCTGGGTCACAGGACTATGTCATGTGCTGCTGCCTCCTTTGAGACTCAAGGACGCCAACACACACAACCCAGCAGGACAGATCCATGCTTCTAACTGCACCCCTCTTCCTTAGAGGACAGCTCTGTGACTGGCTACATGGAGAATCTATACCCCCACACAAGATGCAATGCTAGAAAGGGAAAGAACACTTTGTAACCATCTCTGGTCTTAGTTCCCCCAGGGCAGCCCCACACAGATGACATTTGCCACATGGAGAAGCACCCAAGTTTCTGTTTGCTTGTTCTCTTGCTGTTCTACCAGACCTTCCTCTCTGCCTCTTCCCTTGGTGCAGACAGCAGACAAGCCCAGCAAAGTACAGTTGGAAATGCCACCAACAGACACAATTTAAAACTTGAGGGGAAAGGCCTTTCACCCAACACCAACTGAAAAACATTTGGCTTGCTTAACTCCAGGGGAGGCTGAGAAGGCTTTGGATGTCCACGTTCTTGCACTAGACGGAAGGCTGCCCGAAGGCCCTGTGCCCTTTAGCCAGAGGAGCAGGAGGAGTGGCCTTGGGCGGCTCTCAGCCTCCCTTCTGTACATCTACCATGGCCGTTAACTTGTCCTTTAAAGAATGAGTAAGTGTGTGAGTGTAGGAGCTATAGTCCCTGAGTGTACACACACACCCATGCACGCACACACATGCGCACACACACACACGCACACACACCGTGTTCATACCTTCACTATATACACTACTCCGACAGAAGGGACATGCAGGGAATAAGAAGGTGTTCCCATTGCATTGCAGTGCAGTGCATTGCCAGCAGTGTCCTGTTCTTAGTGCCTCCATGTAGACTGGTTCCAGGGCAGCTGCCTCACGGTGGTTCTCTTGACACTCAGTCTCCCCTGAGGTCAGAAGGGTGAAGGTAAAGGGCAGGAAGGACAAGTCTGTTTGCCTCACCCTGCGTCTCTGTGGAGGCCTAAGAAGGACATGAGTTTCTTTTGTGAAAGGAGAATTTGCCCCAGGTCTTTAGAAAATGCCCAGTCCTGCGGGGGTGCTCTGTTGATCCATTGCTGAGGGATTCCTGTCAGAAGCCTCTTGCCTGGGCTCACACCTCTGTCAGGTCAGGCTGGACTCTGGACACTGGGGACCCAGCAACTCCCCTCTCCAAAGACGAAGCAGCTAGTGGGGGTTGGGTCCTCTCTTCCCCTCAACCCTGGCCCGTGTGTTTGCCTGCAGGGGACTGCTGGTTCCTTGCAGCCATTGCCTGCCTGACCTTGAATGAGCACCTGCTCTTCCGAGTTATACCCCATGACCAAAGCTTCACTGAGAACTACGCAGGAATCTTCCACTTCCAGGTAAGGTACTGACAGCAGAGAAGAGGGTCAGCTGCAGACCACCCACCACCGGCCTCCTCCCCTTGACCTTCCACCCACCCACCCACCAGCAGTGGGCAGCAGCAATCCCCCTACTGCTCCAAGTGTGTGAGGAAGCGGTTGTTTATCTCTGCCTTCCTAACCCCACGCACCATCCACTGTGCCCTTGAAAAGCAGGAGGACATTCATCCAGTTTGCTTGACTGTGGTTATTTCTGCTCTCCAAGTGGCTGTGCATCTTAGAGTTGCTGTTCTATATAAGTTCCTACAATGTTCCTACAGTGTTAGCCAGAGCTGGAACTCTGGTCCATAGACCTCAGCTCCTATTACTTTTTGCCCTGTAAGGCAGGTCTACAAGTCTATCATTCACTCACCTCTTCTAGGCTCTGAAAGAATATTCTGGTAATTATGGGTGTCAAGCTTGTGGTTTGGCCCAGAACGAAATCTCTTGATTCTCGAGTCGGAACTGCAAAGTTTCTAGGCCCAAATCATCTTGGTGTAGATCAAATCCTGGTTACTGGATGGAGCTAAAGACAATTCTGCATGTGGGGATCTGGTACTCTGTGGGACTCTGGGGGTCTGTCTGTCTCCATTTCCTAATGTCCTGTCATGACTCCTAGCATAACACTGTCGCATATCTCAGCACTGAAGGCCTCCCAAAGGGCCTGCCTGCAGAACGTGGGAAAGGCCCTGATTTGTCTCTTTCTGTGACAACACACTGCTAGTTTCCTTCTGCTTTTTAAAGATCTTATACCTAAAGGGCCACAGATACAAAGACCAGACAGGTGGCCGTCCTTTTAATTTCAGTGATGGGGAAGGCACATAGGAGAGAGATTAAAGTGTATTTGACCTTCATTCAAACTGATCTGCTCAGAAAAGAACATCCAGAAATCAAATAGTTGTTCTCGTGAAAGCAAGAGTGTACTGTGGGTAATATACTCTTTCCTCTTTCATTTCAATCCTGCTTCAGTTTGTCGTCAAGAAATATGTAATCAACACAACAGTTTCACTTACACAGGAGTTCTCAATCTTAGTGGTACATGACAATCACCCTGGACAGCTAAAAATACCTATATTTAAGTTCTACTCCTGATCTCAATGGCAGGGCAATGAAAACCTGAAATCCCAAGATACTCAGAGGGCCCCACAGTGCCCAGGCCTGGGCTGAACTCTACAGAAGAGAGCAAATGGTACATAGCTCACTTCATCCCCTCAGGAAGCTACCAGTCCACTTAGAAGGAGATTCAGGACTCAAACCCAAAGTGGGATGCACCAATTCCAGAGTGCGGGGCCTCGGAAACGGTGCTGCTCTGGGATCGGAGCCCCCAGAGGAGTGCAGGACTAAGAAAGTATTTCCTAATGAGAATCCACGAGTGCAACTGTGCTTCTTACTTGCAGTTCTGGCGCTATGGAGACTGGGTGGACGTGGTTATTGATGACTGTCTGCCAACCTACAACAACCAACTGGTTTTCACCAAATCTAACCACCGCAATGAGTTCTGGAGTGCTCTGCTGGAAAAGGCCTATGCTAAGTAAGATGACACTTTGGCAGATGAGGCGGAGCTAGGGGTAGGAATGTGGATGGCTCAAGCAGAATGTATATGTGTGTATGATCATGTGCACGTGTGTTTACCTCTGATCCTAGGATCTTGCTTGAGTCAATCTCAGGAGCTTGTAGCATATTCATAAAGCCATGATATCTTTCAATTTAGAAGCTCCTACCCCAGCTGCTTATAACTTTAACACAGGCCCATCTCAGGGTCCCCCTATGGAGGAAAGAGAATATACAGAAATGCGATTAGCCGGGTTCCAATGCCTCTGGTTCTGGCTGTCTGTCTCTTAGCCTCTTGAGTCTCTGTTATGGAGAAGGAAGAGTATCCTAGCAACCAGCTCACTAGCTTGCAGGGTTGATGGAGAATTGATGAGAGAACATCACAGATAATGTTTTAGGGGAACTGGTACTTGGTTGTGTTTCCTGGAACTCTGACCACACAGTTTTCTTTTTTTTTTTCCTCTCTCCAAGGCTCCATGGTTCCTATGAAGCCCTGAAAGGCGGGAATACCACAGAGGCCATGGAGGACTTCACAGGAGGGGTAACAGAGTTTTTTGAGATCAAGGAGGCTCCCAGAGACATGTACAAGATCATGAGGAAAGCCATTGAGAGAGGCTCCCTCATGGGCTGCTCCATTGATGTAAGTCGGAGGGGGGAGGGCGCAGGACAGGGACATTTTTCACTTAGTTACTGGCACTGACAGCATAGAACTTTTTTCTGGAATAGCTTTCTTCTGTTCTAAGAAGTAGAAACTGCTTGTAATCTCATTATTTGGGAGTCTGGGTCAGCAGATTGAATTCAAGGTCAGCACTGTTCAAGAGAGAAAAGAAAAAGGATGGAGGGAAAGAGTAAGAGGTAAGAGTAAGGGAGGAAAGGGTAAGAGTAAGGGAGGGAGGGAAGAGAAAAAAAGGAACGGATTCTTGACTTTGAAAATGAGCAATTAGCAAATTTTCCAAATTGTCCTGTTTATTTAAAAAAAAATGGAAGGAGAGGCAGAGAGAGTGGGAGCAGGTGGGGGAGGGGGGCAAGTGTATTCTAAACCTTGGACAGCGGACGGTGAAGTCCTCCCTCGGGTGGGCTGTGCAGTCCCAGCCCGCCCCCATAAGCTCGCCACGTACTTGCTTCTGGACCTGAGAACGCCTCAAGTTTCCTGGGCTTGGACCACATCTGCTTGATTCCTGAGCTCTGTGTTATCCCGAAGAGCAGCCTGTGGTCCCCACTCGGTTAAACCGGTGACATGAGCTAAGCCAGGAACCAAGATGGCTGATTATGGTCAAGCTCTTAGGAGATGCCTCCTTGGATGTCACTTCTGTTTCTGTAATTCCCGTCTCTCTCTCTCCCAGCACCTCCGTGGATAGGAAAGCTTAAAGGGTTTATTATAAAGCACCATGAGTGGATGTTTTCTTTCTATATCCCTTTTCTTCAGCTTTTCTCCCTTCATGCTCTGCTCATCTCCCATCTCTTCCTCTGTTCCCTCCCACTTTCTATCTCCTTTTCCCTCCCTTCTCTGTTTGCTCTCCTCCCTCTCCCGGGTTGACCCCTCCCCTCCCCGACGGGCCTCAGGATGGCACGAACATGACCTATGGAACCTCTCCTTCTGGTTTGAACATGGGGGAATTGATTGCCCGGATGGTGAGGAACATGGATAACTCACTGCTCAGGGATTCAGACCTTGACCCCAGAGGCTCAGAGGACAGGCCTTCCCGGGTGTGTACGCCCCCAGCTGTCGGCCCCCCTGCATGACACTGCCCTGCTGGTGCCACACCCTCCCACCACTCTCGCTTTGTCCACTAGTTCAGTGGAGAGAACAAAGTCTCTCCCCTCATGGTCTAATACTAAACAAAACTGAGTCGTACAGAATGCAGAGGAAAATTCAACCTATATTTTCCCCATCTAAAAATAACCACAACCTTTGATATACTTAGGGGTTTTTTATGTATACATTTGATCTACATATTTTTTGTTTTAATTAATTAATCTATTTATTTATTGCCAGTCCTAGGGCTTGGACTCAGGGCCTGAGCACTGTCCCTGTCTTCTTTTTGCTCAAGGCTAACACTCTGCCACTTGAGCCACAGGGCCACTTCTGGCCATTTTCTGTATATGTGGTGCTGGGGAATTGAACCCAGGGCCTCAAGTATATGAGGCAAGAACTCTTGCCACTAGGCCATATCCCCAGCCCCCCTGGCTTCTTTTTGCTCAAGGCTAGCACTCTACCATTTGAGCCACAGCGCCACTTCCGGCTTTTTCTGTTTATGTGGTGCTAAGGGATCGAACCCAGAGCTTCATGCATGCAAGGCAAGCACTCTACTGCTAAGCCACATTCCCAGCCCCTAATCTAAATATTTTTTAATCTTGTATTTACCTGCTTGCAGCCTGCTTTCTTCAGTTAGTTATGTATTCTTCATATGTCACTAAGTACTTCCTAACACTTTTTAGTAGTTATATAATGTCCCAGCATGCAGGTATGTTGTAACTTAGTAACCGTATATCCTATTAAACTGGGAAGTTGGAGGGTTGTTTGTTTGCTGTTACTTTTTAAAATGCTATAGTAAGTATCTCAATAGATACATCTATGACATGACCCTAGGACAGATTCCCAGTAGTGGAACTACTAGAGTATAGCCATAGTATTCTTGGATAACATGACCCAAGTCCTACTTCAGGTATGTAGATATGAGGCTGAGGGCATCTCCTTGACTGCTCTTTCTTGGTCTGGATCATATGAAGACTGAGATCTGGGAGACACTGAGATGTCAAAATCCCTGGTTTGACCTGTCCACCAAAAGAGGCTTCCGGAACTCCATGGCCCTGTGTGGCTCTGGAGAGTGCCCCTGTGGTTGTGTTAGTCGGCCCGCTGATGCCTGTAATCTAGTTCTCACTGGGCTTTGGGGATCCTACCTGTCTTTCAAGGACCCCTGGGTCTACAACTTGGGCATTTCTGCAAATGGAGCAGCTACCCCTACACTCTTAGGCACAGTCAGGTCTGAGCAGGGATCTGCCCCCTCACGATAGCCTCCCTGGGCGCTGTGACTATGGTTTCTTGACTATCATATTCTTGACAGGTATGAAGAAGATGAGGGGTGTAAAAAGTATAAATCCGTAGGTTGCATTCAACCCTTTTCTCAATCACTTAGTCAACTCTGGATAGGATCACAGGAAGGGGGGACCCAAATTCCAGGACAGCTCCCATCTATCCTCCTTCTCATTCGATGTGGTTCAGAAAGCAGAAGTAGAAGCAGAAACATTCACCCCCTTGATGTCTCAGTACCCATCTTGCCCTCTGGTGGCCAGGACCAAGCCTTTATAGCCTCTGGCCTGGGGCTGTGTCTTCTGGGTGCTCTTGAGGGTCTGCTCCCCAATTCCTGATGGGCCATCTGGTTATTGTCCCACAGACAATTGTTCCAGTTCAATATGAAACAAGAATGGCCTGCGGGCTGGTCAAAGGTCATGCCTACTCGGTCACTGGACTAGAGGAGGTGAGCCTGGTGGGGCTTGGCAGGATGGGGGGTGGGGACCTACTTGGGTTGGCCTCCTGAAGTCAGAGCTTAGCCCCTTTCTGGGCTTCTTCACCCACAGAGCTTGCCCACTGTCAGGGGCTCCACTCAATATAGAAGCCCACAGCCTGGGGATGGAGGGTCTATGGGAACAGCAGAAAGTACAAGTGAGTCTTGTGACACACGGTACTTGGTACTTGGTATTCTCAGTGCTGTCAGTGGTGATTTCTCACATGTTTCTGAGGGACAACTAGAAATGCTGCCTTTGTCTTACAGAATTGGATTACTATATTACCATATGTCCCGCTCTCTCGTGTCCAGTTACTGTATAAGGTTTTGTTCCTCTGGAACTTCTGGGCTTTCCTGGGTCATGTCAGAAACAGGAGTCTAGTCCGGCCTGCAGTACACAGTGGGGAAGAAAGGGAAGGAGAGTGAGGCACTGTTTGTCTGCGTGTGCGCTTTGCAGCAGACTGGAGGGAGGCTCACCTCTTTCCACCTGCTCCGTCTAGAAGGGGGCATTGGTCTGTAGTTCCTCAGCCAGCTGGGGCTTTTTAAAAATTCACACATGGGGGCTGGGGATATAGCCTAGTGGCAAGAGTGCCTGCCTCGGATACATGAGGCCCTAGGTTCAATTCCCCAGCACCACATATACAGAAAACGGCCAGAAGCGGTGCTGTGGCTCAAGTGGCAGAGTGCTAGCCTTGAGCGGGAAGAAGCCAGGGACAGTGCTCAGGCCCTGAGTCCAAGGCCCAGGACTGGCCAAAAAAAAAAAAAAAAAAATTCACACATGGACTGAGGGCATGGTTCAAGTGGCAGAGTGCTTGCCCAGAAAGCACAGGCTGATTTCAAAACCCAGTATTGTCCAAAAAGTAGGTGAATGAAAATTCACACAAGGGCACCTAGTGTATTTTTCTCCTCCCCTAAAGCTCAACAGTAACTAAGATAGTCTTCTGGAAAATTGGTTCTTAGAAGATAATGAAGCCAGAGCCAGACTCAGAAATCCATTTTTCTTTTTCTTTGTGGTGCCAGAGATTGCTTGCTAGGAAAGCTGTCTATCAGTGCGCTCTACCCAAGGCCCCCTAAGTCCTGTCTAGGTTCTCACCCCAACATTCAACAGCTCTTGGCCAAGGCCGGGCAGGACAGCTCTACCGCAGGCTCGTTCCGTCCCTACCCTGACCCCCTGCACGAGAATGAAGCTCTCCTTTCCAGACCCTGATTGTTCTCTTTGCCCAAGGCCACATTCAAAGGCGAGAAGGTGAAGCTGGTGCGGCTGCGGAACCCCTGGGGCCAGGTGGAGTGGAATGGCTCCTGGAGTGATGGGTAGGTGACCACGGATGGAGACAGCAGGGCTGGAGCGCAGGGGGCCGGGCACTGTACCAGGAGAACCCAGGAGGGCAGGAGATCACCCTCAGAGTCAAAGACCCGCTGAGGATGTACGGCAGAGCGACTGCCGCCCCAGTGCGCGGCCCCGAGAGCAAATGTCCTCAGCACTGCAGAAAGGCGCAGGGACCTGAGCTGTGGAGGAGAAGGCGCAGGCGCCGGCTCCAGAGGGGGGTAGGGAGCAGAACCCTGGGAGCCGGGCTCCCGGAATGATTACTGCAGGTTGTAGCTACAAGGATGGATTTCAGAAGGCTCTGGTGGGAGGGCTGCAAGTTTGAGTCCGGCCTGGGCTGCATAGTGAGAATCAATCTCAAGAAAAGGAGTAGGAAATCGGCTTGGGGCAACAACAAGAACAAATGTGAAGAACTTACACGGGGGCTGGGAATGTGGCCTAGTGTCAGAGTGCTTGCCTCGTATACATGAAGCCCTGGGTTTGATTCCCCAGCACCACATATATAGAAAAAGGCCAGAAGTGGTGCTGTGGCTCAAGTGGCAGAGTGCTAGCCTTGAGCAAAAAGAAGCCAGGGACAGTGCTCAGGCCCTGAGTTCAAGCCCCAGGACTGGCAAAACAAACAAAAAGAACTTACACAGGCTCCAGAATGTAATGCTCTACACTGAACTCATTCGCTCCGGGTTGCCTCTACTGGAACCTTCCAGTTTGCAGCTGCCTGAGTTCCTCCTTTATTCAGGACAGCGGGACTTGGTAGTAAGTGTGAAAGGCAAGATCTGCATTTTGATGGCTCACTCTGGCTGCAGTTTTTCCCAGAAGCCTTCTGTGGCAACACACATCAGGCCTTCCCTTCTTCCTCCTTCCGTACTCTCTGTGTTTCACCACCAGCTGGAAAGACTGGAGCTTCGTGGACAAAGAGGAGAAGGCCCGTCTGCAGCACCAGGTCACTGAGGATGGAGAGTTCTGGTGAGCCCTGGACTGCAGGAAGCACCTGAAGAGGGAAGGACGAGGCAGGGTGGTGAAAGCTCAGAGCTCGGTCCCTAGGCAGACGCTGTCAGGTTCTGGTGCTGGGAGATTTGGGCCCTGCTCTCCTCCTCCAGCCAGCAGCCCAGCAGGGATGAGGTTCTGAGAATGGGATGACTGAGCTCGGGAGCAGGCCATGGTGATGTGGCTCCTGTTCTAGCCACATTTGCTTCCAGATTCATTAACAGGAGATGTTCATCACCTTTCAAATTGCCTGCTTCACTGTCCTTTCCCAAATGATATCTCCTGCCGAGCCTCGCACTGTGCCTGGTGCACAGTTACATGTCTAGCTCGCTGCTCAAACACACCCGAGCTGTATTCCCACAAGACCTGATTGGTAGTTTGGAGAAGATACATCAGAACTGGCAGTGTTTTCTCTAAAAAGAAAAGCCAGCCTCCTTTGGGGTGATCAAGTTCCTGAGAACTAATGTGTTATGCTGCATTAGTCCTAGAACCACCCCTTCCCTGGCCTCTCCCACCTGTTCCCACATGGGCCTTTCTTGTCTTCCAACCTCTCAGGATGTCCTATGATGACTTCACCTACCATTTCACAAAGCTGGAGATCTGCAACCTCACAGCCGATGCCCTGGAGTCTGATAAGCTTCAGGCCTGGACCGTGTCCGTGAACGAGGGCCGCTGGGTGAGAGGCTGCTCCGCTGGAGGCTGCCGCAACTTCCCAGGTGAGGGTTCCTTTCCATGGGGAACCATCCGAGCAGAGCAAATTCCAGAACAATGTTGACCACCATGCGCTGAGTCTTTACTAAGCTCCAGACATCTGCTAGCTTACTAAATCCTTCCCATTCTGCTGGGGTTTTTCATCAGCGAGTCGGTGGCCCTGTTGAAGCAGGAAGCTGTAGAGCAATGCTGTGTCCGTCGGGTTGAGGGTAGTTGGAGGACTGCAGCAGTTCGGGTCAGGGATCTGTAGACACAAGTCTACAGCCCTCAGAACATGGGAAGCTGGTGACAGAATTTCCAGTCCAAGGCCAAAGGCCCGAGATCTGTGTCTCCTAGTGTAAATCTTGACGTTAAAGACCAGGAAGCCTGAAATCATGATGTCTGAGGTCAGAGAAAGGAAACTCTTTCCAGGAGGGAAAGCAAATCCATTTCCAGCCTTTTGGCTCTATCAGGGTCCCCCAGCTGACTAGACGGTGCTTGTTGACATTGAGGGCGAATCTTTCCCACGCGGTCCTCAGATTCACAGGCTGGTCTCCTTTGCAAACAACCTCACAAGATACACTAGAAATAATGGCTCACCAGCTGCTCCTTGTCCAGTTGACCCTAGAGGGAACCATTTCCTAAGGGACAGAGAATAGGTTCCCTCTGTCTCGTTTTCCTTCCTGCCCTTTATCTGCGCAGTGGAGCTGAGTGTGCATTTCCTTCCTGGGGGAAACAGACACTTTCTGGACCAACCCACAGTACCGGCTGAAGCTCCTGGAGGAAGACGACGACCCCGACGACTCCGAGGTGATCTGCAGCTTCCTGGTGGCCCTGATGCAGAAGAACCGCCGCAAGGACCGGAAGCTGGGGGCCAACCTCTTCACCATCGGCTTTGCCATCTACGAGGTATGCGGGCCCTGGAAACGCACCTCTTCCCGGCGGGGCGGGCCTGCAGTGCTTGGAGAAGGTGCAGCGGAGCCGCGTGGAACTCGGGGAGTCAGGGTGTGCGGTTTTGGGGTAGCCTCGCCTGCCAGCTTTCCTCAGACCTGAGGCGTCTTCCATCTGTTTCTCCTCAGGTTCCCAAAGAGGTACAGCAGTGGCCGGCGGCACTCCCCGGGGGCCCTGAGCCCACGTGGGGCTCACGAGACGCTGGCTGGCGGGGTTCAGGGCGAGGCTGTGGTAGGCGAGGACTCTGCCCGTGCGATTGCAGCTGCAGAACTGGTGGTCAGGGCATTGCACACTCGGGACGGACACTCTCCCCTTCCACCCACACTGCTCAGCACACACACACCTCACACACACTCATTCTTGCATACACAGGCAGCTGCACACTCAGTCACACACACACATGTTCTGAGGGTGGCTGGAGTCCTTCCCAGCCTGACGGGGTTCGGAGCAGGTGCGCACCCGTCCTGGTCAGTGGCCTTGTGTGGCAGGATGAGAGACTTGGCCTCACTTCCGAATCACAGCGCACAAGGACGAGGAGATGAGGCGGGAGCCCCAGGGTGTCGAGCATATTCGAGGGTCCAGATGTGATTCCGGGGACCAGGGGATGGGGAATAAGCTGGAGGGGACGGCGGGCTCCCGCGGGACTCGGGGCCCACGGGCTCCTCTGTGTCCTAGATGCACGGGAACAAGCAGCACCTGCAGAAGGACTTCTTCCTGTACAATGCCTCCAAGGCCCGCAGCAAAACCTACATCAACATGCGGGAGGTGTCCCAGCGCTTCCGCCTGCCCCCCAGCGAGTACGTCATCGTGCCCTCCACCTACGAGCCCCACCAGGAGGGGGAGTTCATCCTCCGCGTCTTCTCCGAGAAGAGGAACCTCTCCGAGTGAGTGCCAGCCCGGCTCTTCCCACCCATCCCTGAGAGCTCCCGGGCGCCCTTTCCAGAGGTCAGAGACGGGATCGGACAGCTGGGCCAGTCGCTTCCGGGGGTCCTGGGGGTGCCAGCCAGGCCCCGCCTCTGCCCGCCCCTGAGCCATGATTCTCTCGTGTGTCTTGCACATATTTACTGAACACCTAGTGTGTCCCGGGTGCTTCAGGTAACAATGGAGAGGAAGAAGTATGTTTGCTGGATTTTGAGGTGGTGATACACACATGAAATAGGGTAGAGGTGTAAGAAGCACTGTGGGTGGCTGAAGTGTTAGGTTATACCAGCAAGGCCGTATCCTGCCCTTGGCCCTCACAGACATGTTCCTAGTCCTGCCACTCCGGTGTCAAGGTCACGGCTTTGGGGCGGTCTGGGCGCCGCCAGTAAGCACCTGTGTGGTTCGCCTTGGCTGCTGGCAACGATGCCGCCCCGTGGCTGCCTGCGGGGTGGATGGTTAATCCCAAGGGTTCCCTTAAGTTACTCCCAGCTTGTCCACCCACGCAGCGGCGCGGCCAGCCCCCCACGTCCCACTGAGGCACCCACACGTCTGTGTCTTCCACAGGGAAGTTGAAAACACCATCTCTGTGGACCGGCCGGTGGTGAGTGGTGGGCTCTTAGGTGTCGGGGGGTCCGGAGGGCCGCGTCCCTGCCGGGCAGGGGCAGTGCTGGTGACGGAGAGCGAGGACCAGCGAGGGGCAGGGAGGCTGTGGGCGGAGATGACACCATGTCACCGCAGCGTCTGCCGCGCGTGGACAGAAGACGTGGGTCTGGTGGTTTGGGGGCATTTTGTGAGTCGTGGCTGGGAAGAACGGGGGCGCATGATGAGAGGACGGGGGCAAGGCCGCAGGGAGGGGCATCGAGGAGACGGCTCACGTGGATGCTGCTGAGTGACGGGAATTCCTAGCTAGCTCAGAACCCGCCATCAAAACCCGAGCCTTCGCTCCCCACCCAAGTGGCCTGGTCAAATCGTATCGCCCCCCCCCCGTGACTCAGTTTCTCAATCTGCAAAGTGGGAGGAATAACCACGTGTCTGGCAGGGCTTCTGAGGGGCTTAACTCAGAGGCGGCGTGGCACGCCCGTCCCCGCGCGGGCGGAGGTTGTACCCACGTTTCACACATTTCAAGGTATTTTTCACGTGCGTTATCTCATCCGATGCTTGCAAGTTTTCTGAGAGGTAGACGGGGTGAGCAGCCCTACCTTCCGAGCAGGAGAGCCGGGCCCCAGGGGCCTCCCGGGCCTCCTTGCATCCGTGGAGCCGGGAAGTGGCGGGCAGGGCTGGTGCTCAGATTCAGATTCTGCCTCAACCTAGGTTTCCAACCGCCATGTCCACGCCAGCCCTCTGGGTTCCGGCCGCCACCGTACCGTTTCCCCAGGGGCTGCGCACCCCGACACCCCCACCACACAGGATAGAGTGGCAGGTGTGGGGCCTCGGGGGGGGGGGCCCTGGGGCTCTCAGATGACACGTGGCTTCAGGGTGGAGGGACACCCGGAGGGGGCAGAGGGCAGCTGCTCCGGACAGCGCTGCCCCCCGGGTGCTGCTCGCCGAGCCCCGCGCCCGCATTCCCACGCTAAGGTGTCTTTCAATATTCCATAAGTCAGCTTCATTTTCAGGATAGTTTGAGTGAGCCTCATGTTCAATGTTTAAGGAACCAATTACATTTTTTTAAAAAAAAAAAGCCAGGAGATGCCTTTGCTCACTTGTACCTGGCACCAGTGAGTTAGCCAACAGAGCCACAGCAGCCAGCAGTCAGGAGGGACGGGGAGGAGTTCCTTTCGCCCTCCACAGTCCTTTCGTCCAGTTCATCCAGCTACCTGGACGTAGAGCCGTCCTCCAAGCCTCAGATCAGTTCTCGAAACTTCCACTCATTCTCCATTCACCCTTTCCCTTTCTTATACAGAAAAAGAAAAAAACTAAGGTGGGTGTAACGGGTGAGTGAGCAGAGCACCGTGCGTGTGCGTGCGCGCACGTGTGTGTGTGTGTGTGTGTGTACGCATGCGTGCATGTATCCGGCTGGCCTCTGCCTTGCCTGCCTTCCCGAGCCCCTGGGGGCCGGGCATGCGGGCCATGGCGGAGGGAAGGCCGGGAGCTGGGAGTCCTCCAGCTGCTTTTCCCCGGAGTCTGGGTCCCATCTTAGAGGCGGTCCCACTCCAGAGACCTGTGCCTGAGCCCCCGGGGGCCGCCGGACGGGGCACCTGGAACGCGTCACCCGGGTTCTCAGACCAGGCGCCCCCCCTCCAGTTGTAACGCCTGCAAGGAAGGCACTGTTAGTACTCCAGGGAGCTCAGATCCAGAGGTGATGCGTTCCAGGACACTGCTAACGTGTGGGACCACGCCACGACCTCCCGGTGCCCCGCCTCTTCCACTCCGAGGCCTGGGGTGCCCCGAGTGCCTGGCAGGGGTGCCCCAAGGCTACGCCAGGCCCATCAGCACATGGTCCCCTCACGCGGGTCTCTGCTTGCTCCGGGATCCCTGCAAGCTTCCTCGGGACCTGCTGCGAGCCAGCGCGGTCTTCCTGTCTGCTTAGTCGAGCGACCCCAGACCAGCAGCGTGGGAAGACGGTGGGCCTCCCCAGCCAGGCTGCTTTGCACTGCACCCCCAAGGTCTACGGCTTCCTCTGGCTTTCCATCAGGGGTGCACAGCCCCCACCAGCTGGGCACTCCGTGGCTGCTTGCTTCCCTTCCCCACCCTTTCCACAACCTCTTCACTGGCAGGAGCACGTCTTTCAGCTGTCTCTTGCATTCGTGCATGATCTTCCCCGTGCTTTCCGGACAGGTTTCCGCCCAGTTTACAGCTCATCTGCCCCCCGCAGGGCCCTCCCCCTCAGGAGGAAAAGGCAGGCTTCACCATCCCCAATAATGGCGCAGGCCAGGACAAATCTTTCTTATGTGAGGGGCGGGCTGCCGTGTTCTGACCAGGCCAGTGAGCAGCCTCTTTTCAGTCTTTCCTCTGCAGGTTCGTTGGGGGCTCCTCACTAGCAGCCGTGATGATTTTGATAATGAGGGGGTAGGGGCTCTGCCTGCCTTATGAACCACAGCACCCAAAGTTGTTTGGAGACGGTCCGTGCTGGCTAGGCTGGTCTTGAACTTGCAATTCTCCCAAGTAGCTAGGATTACAGGCGGGCACCACCGCACCTGGGGCAGAGGCTGTTTTTATTGGCTTGATTTCTATGCTGATTCTGGAGAAACTTAAAGTATTTCTTTTAGGGGAAAAAAATTCAAAAATATTTGGAAAAAAATCAGTGTCCTGGATCGCGTGGCTCCCAGCATTCTGAGCGTTTCCACGCGTCAGGCCCCATTGTGCCATCCTCGCTGTGCTCTGAGGGGAGACGGGCAGCTTTGTGGGGGGCTGGAGACGGACTGACTGCACACAGCCCGTAACCCTCGCTTCCTCCCTGCCCCTGTCCACTTCCCCCCTCTCTCCAGCCCATCATCTTCGTTTCAGACCGAGCAAACAGCAACAAGGAGCTGGGTGTGGACCAGGTGTCAGAGGAGGGCAAAGACAAAGCAGGCCCCGATAAGCAGGAGACCCCCCCACAGGTTTTTGTGCACGTGGCATGAACGGGGCGGCTAGTGCACCAGAGGGGCTCACCGGGCTCTCTGTGGTCCCCGGGGGGTTTCACCATCTACAGCAAGTTCCTCGACTCGGGGTGCTGCTTGGTGAATGATGCACCGGCTGCCATCCCAACGCGGCCATAGGATTGGGATGTGGGGCTCATCCAGCCGGACAAGGATGGAAGGGACGGGCCGGGCCGAGGCCGAGGCCGAGCTGCTTGAAGGCTAAGGCCGAATCATGCCTGTGTGTGGTCTTTGAGCTCTTGACAGAGGGGTCCTACGTTCAGAGAGCGGGGGCTGCTGAAGGGAGGGGTCCTCTGGGGCAGAGGAGAGGCCGGAGAAAGGTTTGTGGAAGTGGGGCTAAGCGTGAAGGCTCTTTCTGGAGGACCCATGCGGCAGTGGGGGAGGACTGAAGCAGATGGTGGAACTAGAGCAGCCCCCCCGCCCCCCCCCCCCCCGCATGTGGTGAGAACCACCAGGCTCAGAACACTGGAGAAGGCTGGGGGCGGCGGCGGTCTGCACGCCGGCATGGCGGATGTGTCTGGGCCGGTGAGGCAGAGTGAAGAGCCACCGAGGCCTAGATGGTTCTCAGTCGGGCTCAGCAATCCCCGCGCCAGCTCCCGCCGGCACCTGGGCTGTCTGTGTGGCCCCGATTCCATGAATCCCCCATTGCATCTCCACAGCCGCGGCCCAGCAACCCCGACCAGGAGAGTGAGGAGCAGCAGCAGTTCCTCAACATCTTCAAACAGATCGCGGGCGACGTGAGTCCCTCCCGGCGGGGCTCCCTTCCCTTCCTGATGAGCTGCCACTGCCGTCCAGGAGAGGGAGAGGCGTGTGTGTGCGCGCGTGCACACGCACGTGCAGATGCCCACAAGCTCAGAGCGTGGACAGCTGGGGGGACAGTATTGGGTGCTGTCTTCCCCCAGAAAACCCCTAGCTCCCCATGAGAGCAGCACCAACGGAGGCACGCACATTTGGACAGCTAGGATCAGTGTTGCAAAGCCACTGCCCCACCAGACGGCTGCACTATCCTGGAGCCACAACTCCCTCCCTCCCTCCCTCCCTCCTCAGGACATGGAGATCTGTGCAGATGAGCTCAAGAACGTCCTTAACACAGTTGTGAACAAACGTGAGCAACTCCGGCCCCGCGAAGGGGATGGGCAGGGAGCCGAGCTGTCTGGAAGCAGCTCCTCACTCTCCTCCGTCCCCCCAGACAAGGAGCTGAAGACGCAGGGGTTCACGCTGGAGTCCTGCCGCAGCATGATCGCCCTCATGGACGTATCCTTCCACCCGCCGCCAGCCCACCCACGGGGCCAGGAAAACTATAGGGGGCGTCCCGCAGACACCCCGACTGGGATATCCCAGTGGCCTCTTCGGAAGGGGTGGTCGCTAACCCCACCCCCAGGAGGGGTGACTGCGGGGAGGAGAGCAGGGCCCCGCGGCTCAGCAGGGTAGAGGGGCCCCAGTCCCCCCAATTTCACTGTGTGCCCTTGGCCCTGACCTCCCTCCTCCAGACGGACGGCTCAGGGAGGCTGAACCTGCAGGAGTTCCACCACCTCTGGAAGAAGATCAAGGCCTGGCAGGTGGGATGAGAGCGAGGTGCGGGAGGTAAGGAGGGCTTGACTCGGGGACTCGACGTGTGACCTGTCCTCAAACTGATTTTCAGAAAATCTTCAAACGCTATGACACAGACCATTCGGGCACCATCAACAGCTACGAGATGCGGAACGCGGTCAACGATGCAGGTGCCCGCCGTCGAGGGGCGGCCGGCAACAGGAACCTCACCTGAGGGAAGCAGGGATGGAGGGGAGCTAGGCTACCAGACTGTTTGAAAAAGAAGATTCTCGTTTTCCTTCCTGAGGTCAGGGTGGGCAAGCGGCAGGGACACCGAGTCCAGCTCCTCCTTTTCCGTTCCCTCCGCAGGGTTCCACCTCAACAGCCAGCTCTACGACATCATCACCATGCGCTACGCAGACAAACACATGAACATTGACTTTGACAGCTTCATCTGCTGCTTCGTCCGGCTGGAGGGCATGTTCCGTAAGTGTGGGGGCGCCACTCAGCGCTCCAGCCTTTCCCGTCCCCTCCCACAGGGACAAGTGACAGCCTCAGCCACAATCCACTGCGGAGGCTGAGCAAAGGCCAAGGCAGCTGCAGGTCCAGCGGAGGACAGCCAGGGGGCAACGCTGGGCGCGCAGTCCCTTCAGACGCGCGTGCCCCAGCGGGGGCGGGGGTGGGGGGTGGAGAGCTTCTGTAACCGTCTGTAACCGTCCTGCGCGTTCCTTTCTACACAGGAGCTTTTAATGCGTTTGACAAGGATGGAGATGGGATCATCAAGCTCAATGTTCTCGAGGTAAACAGGCTGCGCAGTCCCCCCGCACCGTAAAACCCAAGACACGGCCAGACGGAACGCTCCCTTCTCGACAGTGGCCGAGGGATGGGCAGGAAAAGACCACGAAGCAGGGCCACTTAGCCGGGAGGTGGTGCGTGGAGATCCCATTCTAGCAGAAAGAGCCAGAAAGGCCTCAGCCCCTAAAGTGACTTCACACTAGGAAACATGTGCCTGCCTCCCTGGAGAAAACCCTGGGGACAAGGGCACTGTGAACTTCGAACATCTTGCTGGGGTCTACTCCCTCTCCCCTAAGATTCGTAGGCTGGGCCGCTCCGTCCTGTCCTCGCGTGTTCTCATCCCGGGACTTCCTCTTTCAGTGGCTGCAGCTCACCATGTACGCCTGAACCAGGCGGGCCGTGTCCAAGGCCAGGCAGCATCGCTCCGGACTTCCACTTTATCCGGTACAGCTAGAGCCGTTTACCCCCAAGGACTCAGCCACCACAGGCCTCCCGCTGCGTCCCACTTCCCTTCATCCTGAAGCCAACACTCCCCCATAGCTTGTGCGAGGCAGACGGCAGAGCTGCCGCGAGTCCCGTCACCTGCGTGCTCTCTCACTCACGGGGCAATGGCCAAACTTGCACTTGCTTCTGGCTGTTTTAGGGTGGGCCTGGCTTGGGGTGCACGGATCTGGTGGAACAGGGTTGGACACGTTGGGTTGTCTGACTCCCAAGTTTAGCTGCATTCAGAGAAAAGTTGATCTAAATAAAGGCATGTGTACAGCTGGTTCCACTGTTTTGTATTTTTGCGTTTAGGTATCAGCCAGAGCAGGACTGAATGCCTTCCCGAAACAAACTCCCCTACACAAAGCCCTAGTTCTAGTCTCAAGTCTACAGCCACGCAGGGCCAGGCCTGGCCAGCACGTGAATGGAAAAAAGCCCCAGCTTCCGATTAGAATACCAACACAGGAAAACCGCAACCTTGAGCCCCATCTCAATCGCACCTATAGCTACTTCTTGCCTATAGTAACTAGATAGATAAGGGAGAATATATCTATAGCTATACTGGATAAAATAGCTGCTAGTGTATAGAACACAAAAATAAACATGTAAGCTTCTGTATGTGGAGGGGCAATGAAGCAAACATAGTTTTGTGGGTCCTGAGGCTTGAATTCTGGGACTGGGCATTATCCTTGGTCTTCTCTTGCTCCAGGCAAGTGCTCTACCACAGCACCACATCTGGCATTTTTTTTTATAGCTTATTGGAGATAAGAGTCTCATGGACTTTTCTGCCCCGACTGGCTTTGAACTGTGATCCCCAGATCTCAGCCTCCTGAGAAGCTAGGATAACAGGCGTGAGCCACGGCAGAAGGGTCAGTTTTTGGTGTTAGCTCCACAGCTCACTGACCGGCTCTAAGGTATCAGACAGACCCCGAGTGCGGTCGTGTGTCCGTTTTACCTGGACTGCAGCCTGTGGCACGTCTATAAGCTCCATATCTCTACACGTCTTGTGTTTCCCATCACTTTTCTCATGCTGTAATGCCAGCTTGCAGAAAAGAAGGTTGGTCATGAAGATGCAAACAAGGTAATGAAAGTAAACAGTCAATTAGTAAAAGTACTTTATTCTCCTCTTGTATTTGCTTTATACCTTGCTTTACAAAGTTATTAAGTTCACAGCTTTATACCAAAATGTAAGAAGACCGGGCTAATTTTTTTTTTTTCATAGATTTTTCCCCCCCAGAGCTGAGGACCGAACTCGGGGCCTTGCGCTTGCCAGGCAGGCGCTCTTCCGCTGAGCTAAATCCCCAGCCCCAAGGCTATTTTTTTAAATAAACATTTTTGCAGGCAGGTGTCACCTGACTTCTTCCTTCTTATCCATACTCAGTACTGAAGAAAAACAGACACCACAGGGGCTGGATTCGCTCTAGGGTACGGTATTTCTCTTAACAGGAGAAAGGCCTTCCCCGGTCTTCCCTCCAGTTCAGCTGCGTTACAGCCTTGAACCGAGAGCAAGTCTGGGAAGCCCTAGACTCCGCGTGGCTCAGCAGGGCCACGCAGCCCGGCAGGAGGTGCAGTCAGCTACTGTCTGGGAAGCAGGGGTTGGGTTGACAGGAGGATCGCAATCCACTTCCACCTGGAACTGGCCGTAGCTCAAAGCACTTCCACACTTACTCAGCCATCCACCCTACTGCTTTCTCTCAACCCCACGGCCCCAATGACTCAGGGTAGGGCTGAAACCGCCATTCTACCAACGTGGCAAGCGTGGCCTTCATAATAATGCTAAGAGCTCTCCCTCAGGTAACAAGAACAAAATGTAGAAGCACTTACAAACTGCAATATTTGAGCAAACCAGAGGATGTGTGCTACTCAAATCTCACTTCACAATATACTTCAATCTCCTCTCCACTGAATTCTCTTCCATAAAACACACCACACCATTCATTGCTCTAGATGCACATCCATGCCCATGCCCACCAGCTAGCCACACGCCCAGTCACAAGCTGTCCGCTATATCACCTACCAGGGAAAAGGACAAAAGAA
Organism: Perognathus longimembris pacificus; assembly: GCF_023159225.1. Taxonomy (NCBI): domain Eukaryota; kingdom Metazoa; phylum Chordata; class Mammalia; order Rodentia; family Heteromyidae; genus Perognathus; species Perognathus longimembris. The sequence goes on along the minus strand of NC_063183.1, from coordinate 31,585,819 downwards.
AACCTTTGTTAGCAAACAGTCACTTCCACAGCAAATCACATGTAGATCATGAATCCAACACGCAACTGCTCACTCTGCTGCAGGAGAAAAACATTCTCCCCACAAAAGCAGGAGTGTGGTAGTTCATCACTTCTCAGTTCAAGTAACATCAGGTCAAGGTAAGTTGCTATTTGTGTTTGCATTGTTAAGAACTGAGCAGAGGAGCATGCCAAAATATATTCTGAACCTAATTAACAACTTTTACATACAACTGAAAGTGACCAGTATAAATGATGTCGAAAGAATGGTATAAAGAATAAGCACGAGAAGATTTATTCTGTGGTTTCCTTGGCTTTGTGTTGTCAAGAATTCTAAAGATGGCCTCCAACTACGGAAAAGAACCGTGCCGGTTTCTGTGGGGTTAGTGGACACCTAGAGCCTTCCCTTCCTTAGCTGCTGAGCTGTGGTCAACACTGCCCCGAGCCGCCACGCGAACACAGGCCGAGGCTGCGGTCTGGAATGACCCACAGACGACTCGCTTTCCTGTCAGCCCAGCTCTGCGTAAGACCCCAACACGACCACACAAAGGGAGCCGAGACCCACGTGGTTCCTTTACTTCTCAAGAGGCGGAACGGGTCATTCTCAGTCACACCTTAGCCTGGTGCTATAAAGAAATTTCGCCTTTTTGAAGAGAACACATTACTGCTGCTGCTTCACAGAAAACTGAAAGGAGGGAGAATACACTCCAGGTGTGCACCCAGACCACGCCTAGGGAGGAGCACTCCCACGCCCGCCCGGGCCTGCGGCGCATGCCCAGGGCCGGGCCCTCGGCCTCCTGCTGCCTGCTGGGAGCGCCTCCCTGCCCCCACAGCCCCCCAGGCCCTTGGCTGACAGCACTGGAAGCTTCCTGAGCGCTCCGCCCTGCCGGCTTGCAAAGGCGGCCTCGCGGCAGCCCAGGGAAAAGCGCCAGCTTTAGTGGTAAATCCAGACGGCCTTCCGGGAGGCCACTGTCCCCAGACCCCAGCACAGCACGCCTGCTCGTCACCCTTCTAGAAACGGGGTGACAGGTGGGAAGAGTGGCTTGATCTTCCACAGAATCAGCACGAATCCACCTGATCAACACGATCTCTTCCACACTGAGACAAATCTAGGCCATGTGACTAACGAGTTTCCCCCCTCTCAGGGCAGAAGCGAGCGGCTCGGGGGCTCATCCCTCATCTGGCAGCAATTCTACATTAGTTCGTTTTCTGGCCCAGGAAGAACCACTGCAGCTTTCCCCGGGAAAAAGAGCACATACTTTGTCTTCCATTACAAACGCCAAAGGCTCGCAAACCCTCCTGCGTCCTGGAGCCCCCGCCCCCCACGCAGGGAGGGCCCGGGTGAGGACAAGAGTGCGCACTGGTGGGCCAGGGCAACTTGGAGGCGGCGTGGGGCTCCCCTCCCCACTCTTTTCTCCACGACCTTTTGAGTTAT